>NC_138372.1:143357939-143441985 GCF_054177405.1 Leptonychotes weddellii
TTTCAGAGTCCATCGTCTCTCATGGTTCGTCTACCCCTCCAATTTCCCCCGCTTCATTCTTCCCCTCCTGCTACCTTCTTCTTCTTTTTTTTTTCTTAACATATATTGCATTATTTGTTTCAGAGGTACAGATCTGAGATTCAACAGTCTTGCACAATTCACAGCGCTTACCAGAGCACATACCCTCCCCAGTGTCTATCACCCAGTTTAAATGTTTACTTTTGTGCAGAAAAATGGTTGTTTTTTCCCAATGGAGAAGTAAACTGGCAACAGAATTTTGACAAGAAGATTTGTGTGATTCCAATTATAATTTAGGTCCCAAAGTAATAAATGTATTGGTCGTAACCTCCTGCTTGTGTGAGCCCCTTAGAATTCCTTCCAGTGGAATTCTTGATGAGGTCATCCCTTTGCAAACATCATTTCACCAGCATGTTGTATTGGGATACCTTGGGCTTTATTCAGGTAGTTTCAGATTTAGACAGGACCATGCTGATGAGAGGGGAGAGAAAGGGTGTGCTACACTTAGAATTGCCAAGGCTTAAACAGACTAGAACTTTGTCTTTCGGGGTTGATTAATTTAATGTATTACAAATCAATGGAGTTGCATCCATTCACCCCAGTGGAATCCCAAACAATTCCCAGACAGGCAAAATGCCCAACATGTCTTTGAGACCAGACATGTATGTTACTTGACAGCTGTTTATGTCGTCTGACATAAGGGGGAGATCTTTTGGCTTTGCAATTTGGCAATGACATATACTCTTTGGCCAGCAGAGCAGATCTATTGGGGATTAAGATGAAAGGTAGAAAGAGTGAAAGGTAGATCATAGGAAGCAATCACAGGGTGATGATAAATCAGAGCAGGAAATGCTTATTTAGATAAATGAGACACATTAATGGCTCAAATGTCATTTGTGGGAATCCCCATCCAAAAAGGATTTTAAACTCTAAAATAGATTGAGATAAAAGCACAGGTAAGTTTAAAAAAAAAATGCATGGTCACATAATTACAGTCCCAAACCTCTTATTTAAAAAAAAATTAGTGGGTGCCTGGGTGGCTCAGTTGGTTAAGCGACTGCCTTCGGCTCAGGTCATGATCCCGGAGTCCGGGGATCGAGTCCCACATCGGGCTCCCTGTTCGGCGGGGAGTCTGCTTCTCCCTCTAACCCTACCCCCTCTTGCGCTCTCTCTCTCACTCTCTCTCTCAAATAAATAAATAAAAAAAAATCTTTAAAAAAAAATAAAATAAAAAATAAAAAAATTGGTAAGAAGGAGGACATTAATTAAAACCAAAATGAATGCTATAGGAAAGCTCAAGACATCCCTGAGTTTCAGTTTCCTATCTATAAAAATCACAGTAAAAATACTTGCCAGTTTGAACTGTGATCTCTGAGATTTTTTCCAAATGAGTTTTTATGATTCTAAGCAAGACTTATTTATTGTAAGTTCAAGGTGTCACATTTAGCAGGAGTATACGAATTTTAATAAGTAATGAAGAGGCTTCAGTACCTAAAGGGATGAATCTCTAAGGGTGAACTAACATGCAATCTGACAGACCCATATGTGTGTGGTGGGGGGAAGTCTTCCCAAAACCCTTAAATCATACTACCATTTTCCAAAGCAAATTCTAATGAATTCACAAGCTTAGATGAACATAAGAATCTGGGGAGCTTTAAACAACCATGATGTCCAGGCACATCTCAGATCAATTAAATCTCTGGTGATGGGACATGCACTTGAATATTTTTTAGAGCTCCTGAGGGGATTCCATTGTGAGTTATGATGAGTACCACTGCCTCATGCCTTCCGGTTGTGGAGGACAAAACTGAGACCCTCATCAGCTAAATGATTGAGTTTAGCTCAAGGAGTCTGTGATGAAGCCAAGACAAAAGACTTGGTCTCCCATCTGTTCATCCTGTTACTTCCACTCACCCCATCTTTCTGTCTCTCCTTGCTTCATATGGTCACCTCTCACTGGCCCGCCTGTGCTCTTAATTTCAGATCCCCCATTCGGCACCTATACATACTGTGTAACAAAGCTGTGAGCAGCCTCTCCCAGGGTAATTTTTGCATATCCCTTTCCTTTTTATAGGCGTTACTTTCCTAGGCTTGCCAGTTTACAGGTGGCCCAAGTTCTTTCATCTTATTGATAAGAGAATTGAAGACCAGAGAAGTGACTAGACTACAATCATTTAATCCAGCAAAGAGCAGAGTCCAGAACTGAAATTGCCTAAGTTCTTTCCAGTGCTCCAAGACTCCACCCTTGATGATGGGAGTGTCTTGAAGGAAATATTGGTACCCTTCATCAAAAAGCTAACACATTTGTCCCAAGAGTAGAGAAGCTGAACAAGGACCAGGCAGGGGCTGCATTTACAGCAACCATCTTTTTCAGTCAGAGGAGACCCCAAGATGTGGCTACAGCTCAACACATCTGCTTGTATACTGGCTCAGCTGGTGAGGGGGAGCAACTCAGCCCACAGTTTCTTCTGCGTGGGTTTCAGCTCAACCTTCCAGGCTCTGGTTTGTCCTCGCTTTCCCTTGTGTCTATTCTCCCTTCTTAACCCTTCTTCTGGGTTTCAGATTCCAACATGAGACACAGAAACAAGAAACAATAGCATCAAATAGACTATGTAACTGGCTCTGGCAATTGCATGAAGTCAAATCCCTGTAACAAGTGCCTTTAAACACACACACACACACACACACACACACACACACACACACACGGCCCTGTGGTTATTGGATTTGCATTTTCCAGTTTACTCAAATCTAACAATACTCCAACTTTCCAATAACCTTTTTCTGATACTCTTTTGACCATTTTTCCGATTTGCCATGTCTTTGATTTCCATGATTTTTCCATCAAGGAAAAAGGATGTTTATTGCTAATGTTCTCATTTGTGCTGCTGTTTATTCTTTAACTTTAAAGTTTAGAATGCAATAATTCTTATATCTCTTCTTATCTATATAATGATTAAGAGAGTTAGGAATGTAGTAGAACCTCACTTAATAACTTGAAATTAATAGATCCTTAATGAAGGTCCACTGTTTATATGTTACTATGCTTTTTAAGTTGGAAAAAGGCTGGCAACTTGCCTTCTTGCATATGCTTTAAACAAAGAAATAGCATTAACAGAGCAACTTTATTTCTCTATTTCGGTCATCTTCTTAACACCCAGAGACCTGGCTGATAATTTTGTTAACTAGTTGTAGAAAGACAACTACCACATATCCACACTGCAAACTCTTAAGCACAGTATTTTTGAAAAGGAATACTTTATACCCAATGACTGAATATTAGAGAATAGTTCTCTTTGAATAATTATTTTAGTTTTCTATTTTTAGAGCAATATCAGTTATCAGTTTTCAAAAAATGCACATTATGGTAATACATTATACAGCATACCTCAGTTAGCCTTGTTTTTGAAGTCTAAGGTGATAGACTTGATTTTAAAAGTCAAAGCCTGCAAACGATTGTCTCTTTACATTTATAATCAGTGTTTGCAAATGCCAATAATTGTTCTGTGTATATTTTTAAATAAGGAAATTATATGTTACAACTCATCTATCGTAAAAAGAAGTATGCAAAATTTAAAAACTTGACACTTGAAAAACAAAATAACTTCCCCTTTAAAGACACAAAATTTTTTATTTCAGTATAAATATATATATGATTAAATAAATGCAGCCTCATTTTTTATTAATTTTATTTTGTTATGTTAGTCACCATACATTACATCATTAGTTTTTGATGTAGTGTTCCATGATTCATTGTTTGCGTATAACACCCAGTGCTCCATGCAATACATGCCCTCTTTAATACCCATCACCAGGCTAACCCATCCCCCCACCCCCCTCCCCTCTAGAACTCTCAGTTTGTTTCTCAGAGTCCATATAGTCTCTCATGGTTTGTCTCCTCCTCTGATTTCCGCCCCCTTCATTTTTCCCTTCCTACTATCTTCTTTTTTTTTTTTTAACATATAATGTATTATTTGTTTCAGGGGTACAGGTCTGTGACTCATCAGTCTTACACAATTCACAGCGCTCACCATAGCACACACCCTCCCCAATGTCCATCACCCAGCCCCACCATCCCTCCCACCCCCCACCACTCCATCAATCCTCAGTTTGTTTCCTGAGATTGAGAGTCTTTTATGGTTTGTCTCCCTCTCTGGTTTCATCTTGTTTCATTTTTCCTTCCTTTCCCCTATGATCCTCTGTCTTGTTTCTCAAATTCCTCATATCAGTGAGATCATATGATACCTGTCTTTCTCTGACTTATTTTGCTTAACCCTCTAGTTCCATCCACATCATTGCAAATGGCAAGATTTTGGTTTTTTGATGGTTGCATAATATTCCATTGTATATATATATACACCACATCTTCTTTATCCATTCGTCTGTTGATGGACATCTTGGCTCTTTCCATAGTTTGGCTATTGTGGACATTGCTGCTATAAACATCGGGGTGCACGTATCCCTTTGGATCACTACATTTGTATCTCTGGGGTAAATACCCAGTAGGGCAATTGCTGGGTCATAGGGTAGCTCTATTTTCAACTTTTTGAGGAACCTCCATACTATTTTCCAGAGTGCCTGCACCAGCTTGCATTCCCACCAACAGTGTAGGAGGATTCCCCTTTCTCCGCATCCCCGCCAACATCTGTAGTTTCCTGACTTATTAATTTTAGCCATTCTGACTGATGTAAGGAGGTATCTCATTGAGGTTTTGATTTGGATTTCCCTGATGCCGAGTGATGTTGAGCACTTTTTCATGTGCCTGTTGGCCATTTGGATGTCTTCTTTGCAGAAATGTCTGTTCATATCTTCTGCCCATTTCTTGATTGGATCATTTGTTCTTTGGGTGTTGAGTTTGATAAGTTCTTTATAGATTTTGGATACTAGCCCTTTATCTGATATGTCATTTGCAAATATCTTTTCCCAGTTTGTCAGTTGTCTTTTGGTTTTGTTGACTGTTTCCTTTGCTGTGCAAAAGCTTTTTATCTTGATTAAGTCCCAATCATTCATTTTTGGCTTTGCTTCCCTTGCCTTTGGCGATGTGTCTAGGAAGAAGTTGCTGCAGCTGAGGTCGAAGAGGTTGCTGCCTGTGTTCGCCTCAAGGATTTTGATGGATTCCTATCTCACATTTAGGTCTTTCATCCATTTTGAGTCTATTTTTGTGTGTGGTGTAAGGAAACGGTCCAGTTTCATTCTTCTGCATGCGGCTGTCCAATTTTCCCAACACCATTTGTTGAAGAGACTGTCTTTTTTCCATTGGACATTCTTTCCTGCTTTGTCAAAGATGAGTTGACCATAGAGGTGAGGGTCCATTTCTGGGCTCTCTATTCTGTTCCATTGATCTATGTGTCTGTTTTTGTGCCAGTACCATACTGTCTTGATGATTACAGCTTTGTAGTAGAGCTTGAATTCCAGAATTGTGATGCCACCAGCTTTGCTTTTTTTTTTTCAACATTCCTCTGGCTATTCAGGGTCTTTTCTGGTTCCATACAAATTTTAGGATTATTTGTTCCATTTCTTTGAAAAAAGTTGATGGTATTTTGATAAGGATAATGCAGCCTCATTCTATATGTAAAGTTTTATAATCTGTACAATTTTATTTAAAGGTATAAAAATGTTACATTAAAGCATGATTTTTAATACCCACATAATATTGTAATATAATATAATATTATTCCATGAATATAATCAGTTTACTTAATCTCCTATTGTAGGAATGATGACAAGTAATGGTTCAGCAAAGGCTCCTTGTTTATCAGTCTCTTTTCCCATGATTTTTATAATCATCTCAGGATAAAAATTTTAAAGTGAAGGTACTTAAAATAAATGTGCATTTAAAAACTTTTGATACATATTTTCTGCTTTTTCTTAGAAAGGGTATACCAATTATATTTTCATCAATAATCTATCTTCCTTTTTTATTTTGCCAAGTGGATAAGCCCAAATTTTACACTATTATTATTTTAATTTGCATTTCTTCAAACCTACAGTTTCAAGGACAATAAATATTTTTATACTTTGAGATAACTTGTGCTTTAGGGAAAGATGCAATAGTTTTCATTAAACTTTATCAGTTTTCTTTTATATACAACAAATAAATAGTGAGAGCACACATTATTTTCAGAAGAATAAAAAAGAGCTAACTTTTAAATGAAATGAAGCCCAGGGAAGTAGGAAAATAGCAGAACACTTATGCTTCCCACATCCAAAATTATGGTGGACAGGAGGAGTGAGATTTGCCTAAAATGGGGATTAAGTTGCTCTGGATGTCAAATGGAGAGTAAGACTGTGCTAACAGCTTTGGCTGGAACCCTGCAAGTGTTAGATGTTATAATTGACAAGGCACCAAGCCAAACATTATACATCCAAGACTGATAAAGGATGTTACAGTAGAAACTGGAGAAGTCAGTCGATATTTTCACAACTTTGTTGAGCCCAAAATGAGATCCCTGAAGACAAAGATGATGATTAACATAACCCCATTATGATAAAAAGGGGGAAGGGCTGGTGAATTACTCAGAAATTATACATCAGTCTATTCTAATCTCATTGGGTGAGAAACTGTACAAGCCTTTTGAGAGATCCAATAGAACTATACTTAGCAAGCCCATGGTTTGATGGAGACCAGCCCCATGCTCTCATTCCTTGGCTCATCAGAATTCTTTGAGGATATCATTACTTTGAAGGTGCTAAACTGTTTTCAGAAAAGAGGAAGCACAGAGTGTGTGTTCTTATTGCTTTGAGTGGAACTCAACTTGTTTGTGTGGGTTTGGAGCTGATACCGTCTACTGAGAGGACATTTCATTTGTAATCATATACAAGCTGTGAAGGAATTGAGTTCTTCAGAAGTGGTTTGTATGAGGAAATTCTTTTTGACTCTCTAAAATTCCGGTGAGAAAAATCTCCCAACCAAGAGAATTGCCCATCTATAAAAAAAAAGTCTTGAGAACATGGCAGTTTTGAGAAGAGTGGGCTAATTTAACAGATGGGTAAGGTGGTTTGTGGGCAGTCTAAACCTACAGCTTCTCCAATATCTCTGGGGACTGCTGAGAGGCAGAATAGCCTGAAGATTTGATTATTGCCCAAAGTTCAAAGCGGGGGGAAGAAAACACAAGAGAGGGGAGGATTTAAATAGCAGAAGAGAGACAACATATAACCAATAACTCTCATAGGAAGGTTTCCAAGGTCAGTGCTCGCCTACCCACTCTTCAGTCTCAGTTTGAGACTTTGTTACATCTGAGGTCCCCTGGGCACACAAAATTGGGCAGAAAATTTGAGTCAATTAGTTGCTTGACATTTCTTTTCTGACATTCAAGGAAATAGCCAGACAAAAACCTATCATTTACTGCTTTAAATCTGGCTAGAAAAAAAAGAGCATAACACATGTAATTAACTCTCAAGTATGCAAGTCAACAGAATGAAGACTTTTTATGTAAAAGAAAAGAGTGTTGATAATCTGCAGATAGTGGGTGCACCCTGCTGTTCTATGGACCTAGGGTTGGCCAATCTAGCAGCTCTCTCAGAAACAAACAAAACAAAACACTTTTTAAAGATTGAAGTCACTATCGTTATCTGGGAATCGATCTGGATTGCATCTATTGTAGATTTGCTGTCCCGGTTTAGATGTAATTTCCCGTAATCCAAACCTAGGAGTTGTGAAACTGAATAGGTATAAAACATTTACAAGTCCTTTGAATAATCCATCCTGCCTGGGAAACTGTTTCCTGTCTTTGGTTGCATCTCTGAAACATTGATCAGGGCATCCTTGGACAGAATGCACCGCCCTGGCTTAATGGGCACAGGGTAGACAAGACCCTGAGTTGCACCTACTTGTCCAGATGGCTACCCCAAATTATATTTATTTTCAGAAACTAGGGATAATATGGTTCCATTTTATTGAGCCACAATCCCACTTGTGGGAGATCATTGAGATCAAATGTACTGGCCTAGAACAAGCTTTGGCAAGCCTCTGGGAAGAACATGTCTTTTCTTTCCTAGCTCAGTGTGTTTTCAAGATAATTCCTTAGTTCAAGTAGGGTCATCCAACCATAACTCCTCAAGGTAGTTCCTTTTAATAACCCAAACTTACCTTTTATCTGGATACGCCCAGCTCTGAGTTCCTCAGGTAGTTTAAATATTTTATAATGGGTAAAATCAAGAAATTATGGTCACTGTGCTCAATTTTATATCAGCACCCTTTGTGAGAGTGTCATAATAATCAGGAGGTGCCATACTAGGTGAGAAATGGGAGAAGAGGACTTCTCAGGATTGCTATACTCCCCAGTAAATCAATAATGAAAGACCTTAGGGTCAATTCAGAAGCAGAAAAGCACAGTTCCACAAATAGAAATGTTTCTACAATTAGGCAAATCATGTTTAATTACCACAAATATCCTTCACCATCTCAGCATGGAGAATTGGTTTTCCTATCTTCATACTCTCACATGTCATCTCTTCCCATGCTATGTCTTAAACTAAACATTTTCTCATTAGATTGCCATGTGTTTCTTACGACATGACTGAATTATAACCAATTTGAGGGCAAGCACAAGTTCTCAGAGAGCCTGCAACAGTGTTCTGCAAATGGCAAACTTTCATTGAAAGATTTTTGCTATCTCCCTGTTACGCTTTTATGGATATCGAATGGCTCATCCTACTCTGGCACACATTTGAATATTTTCCATTCTAAACACATTTTCCATCCCAAACACCAGTTACACCACTTGATCTCCTAACAATAAGGACTTCATTTCTTTAAGTTTGGAAGTTTCTTAATCTTTAACCATGTCCCTTTAAAAACGCAAATACACCTGGACAGAGTGAACGCAAGGTTCCCTCCTATGGCAATGTGCCTGCTCTCTCAAGGTATCTCTCTTTTTCAAGTCCTTGCTTTCTAGGACCTTCTTTATCTACTATCTGGAGAAAGGATGCAGAAGATGATATGGATATTTTATTTTCCCTTGCATGGGACTTAAATTTTGTTGCCAGTTTGTATGAGTCTATTAAGTCAAAGAATTAATCCTAACTCTTCTTGAAATTTTTGACTTGTAACTTTGATAGAGGCAAGTACCTGTTGCTTAAAAACCAAATTCTACTTGGCCTTGTCTAAGTCCAGAGTCAGTTCACTTAGGCCCAGGGTTGCTTATTTGCATAGCTAGTTTAAATAGTGAGTAGCCGAACCTTTCTTTCCCTAAAGGCTTCACCACTTGAACAACCATGGTGTTCTTTTTTGGTATTTGGGGGTGGGGGGAGAAGCATTAATTTTTATGAAACCCAGGAAGAACAAAAGATTAGACAAAGTGGTTATGGTCTGTGTCCCCCTGTTATGTATAAATATTCAGTCTTTGAAAGACAATAGAAAATTTCACAATTTTAAAAAATTTCACTCCAACTGCCTTAACCCACAAGGGAAATGTCAGGATTGCAACAGATGAAGAGACCTGTTTTTAATTGAGAAAGCCCTGCCCTACTCACCAGCCATGCTGTCTGTGGATTAAGCCTTTTGAAGTTTGGGGAAATTCACTCCCTTGCTCCTCTCTTCTTTATGAAGTCTTTAAATGTCCTCCGCTCCTTTCTGGCTCTTTCAAGAATAATTAGTACCCTCATCAATTTCCCTGCCCTTGCCCGTTTGACAAACAAGTGCCACGTGAGTGAAATGTTTGCATTCTTCCCGAGCAGAATGTGGGGGCAGTTTCTAATTCGATAGATTTCACAGCAGTGAAGCTCCCACGAGAGTCATAAATGAAGTTGTGGTAACTCAAGCAGTTTTTTGACGACCAGCAGTGTTGTGTTACATCTTTGAATTGGCCTTTCATTTCAGTGATTAACAGGTGTGGTGCAGGAAGCCTTTGGTTTCAGCTCCACTTAATTCAACAGCCTGCTTCTGCTTTGCTACTAGGTCTAAGAAACAGTCTCAGGCTTCCAGAAGAGTGACTAGGCTTCTGTATTTAGATTATTTCAGGAATAATTTAGGTGGGAAAATCAACACATAGAACCAAGGAGGTGCAATTTCCTGACCCTTTCTTTTCGCAATTGTGTAAGTAGAATAACTTCTTTCCAGCTATGTGTCTAAACTAAAAAATCTTTTTCTATCAGAACTGCATAATAAATTATGCTTGTTAATCAATAAGACCATTGTGAATCATCAGCCTAAGGATGAGCCATTTTCCTGGATTTCTTCCCCTTTTTTCTCCAAGTGCCTACACTTGGGCAGTATCATTCCAGATACTTCCTATTTTGAATGATGATCAGAAAGGAATGTGGAAGGATGTAACAATAATAATTCACGTTACTGTTTGTAACAGTTGGTTGGGGAAGGGGGGTTAACAGAGTTTGTGAGGGGATAAGACAACTCCAGAGGTTTTCCCAATTGCATTGATGTCTCTCATCAGCATGTGGGAAGGATCTCCTGTGTGTGGAGTATTTCAGTTGGCCCTGGGTGAAATACCCAGGAAAAACCACATTGCTTTTGCCTTTTTAAGAATGACACATGAAAGAAAGAGTAGTACAAACAACTAAATGGTTCGGGAAATTACAAATAAAGGGAATGGGATTTTGGAGCTGAAACTGTCAGGAAAGGTTTTTTGACTTTGAAGAAAGTGAAAGGAAAGTCACTGAAGGCAAGGGCACAGAAGCAAGAAGGATCAAGGATGTACAACAAACATGGAAGGCTGGGTCAGCTGCACATGCTGAAAAGTAGGACATCATTCAGTGGCTCTGCAACCAGTTATTCTCCGGTTAGGAATAATGGAATGTGTAGGGAGAGAGAAACTCTAGTTTTTTAACCAGAGGCCTGATGCAGAGAAGGCTTTTGTGTCTATCATTACTGCAATCTGGTTTACACTAGATGGTTCGTATCAGTTTCAGCTCGTTTATGAAAGAACAATTTGAGAAACACGATCAAGCATTAATAAGAATATGAATAATCAAGAAAGTGCTGAAAATACACTAACTTTGGTTGGTTATCCTGGAATTGACATTAATTAAAATAGATTGAAATTAATGAACTAGCTTGAGTTCTAAGTAACTTTGAATATTATTTCCAAAGTCACTCCAGCCATCCATGTTTCCAAATGATTCACTTTAAATAATTATGAGGCAAAATTATTACCCGAGATGTGATCGAATCCAGACATTTAAGACAGGAAAACTACAGAACAGGTTATTAACATATTCCTTATCGTGACACTTAAGACCCTGGAAAAATAAGGACTTCTTATTCACAAGTTTATGGATTTCACTGGAACCAAGGATGACCTTGTAATCCCTTCAGTCAGTCTTCAGGGACATCTCACTGACAATGTAAGTGTTTGAAAGGAGAGTTGTCATTGTAAGATCTGGACTTAAAGTTGGGATTTATGATCAGTACAATATTCATGATATGCACTGCAGTGTGAATTAGGCTTTGATAAAGTTTGACATTCACTGGAGGATATTTTAAAGTCAAAACTTGGCTTTAGTTTTAGTCAATGGTTTCTTCGTTATCTAAAACAGAAGAAAGCATTTATCAAGGCATCAATCAAAGTTTCAGATGTCTCAGAATGTAAAATTATTTAAGGGGACTCAGGGGAGCTGTTGCAAAATGTCTACTTAAAATGACTTCAATGTTATTGTTAATTTTAATGTGAATACTAAAGTTATCTGATTATAGCAACTTTGTGTTATACTTACACAAGAACAAATTCATGACCCTGCTTTCAAGCTGAGTTTAAACCACAGAGAGACTCCAAAGTATAAATAAAACATTGTAATCAATACCACCCTTTTTGACAAAACTCTGGGAAATAAATTAGAAATTCCAGTCTTCTAAGATGAAACATAAACTAACAAGATCTTCTAAATGTAGTTTACATGGTGTCTTTTGGCTGCATCTTCAGTGTTGTTTTCAAAACATAGAAATTATTAACTATAGCATTTTGAATTGAGAACACTGAATACTTTGGAACCCCTAGGAATACTTCCATGGGCTACTACCTTTTATGCATTACTTTCATGTTGATTCATTCATTTTACAAATATTTATTTAGTACCTATTATGCATCAAAGACCATGATAGATGCTAGAACACAAAAAGAAATGGAAGGGAAAGCTAATTTTGCAATTATCCATTCTCCCATTATCTCAAGGCATTCCTTCCAAGTTTTTAGAGTATTTGGCCCGTGATATTTTTTGTTTGTTTTCCCACATAATCTAAAGAAAATTTCAGTTAAATGTATGGATGATTAATCTAGGTTGATTATTAGTGGAAAGTTAGAAATAATCAATATATCTCCCTATCCTTTTAAGATTGGTGTTGCAAGTAGGATGCTTTAGTGAATTCTTGATCTTTGAAGGATAAAGGTCCTAAAATAGTTTCTAACTCAAGAAAAAGATTGTACCAGGTCTCAGGAGGTCAGAAAAGAAAGTATAGAGCTAATAAAGAGAATGAAGGGGCTGAAGGTAAGCTAATGTTTATCTTGATTCCAGGAGTCAAAAGGAAGAAGACAAAGAATGCAAATCAAATAAGGATACGCCTGTGGCCAGCTTTGAAGCTACTCATCTTTTAAGAGTTTATAAAATCCTATAGAGAAATGGTGCGAGCATGTGTGTGAATTAATCATGTTAGAATCTTTGTCAGCCACATTGTATGTGGACATAAAAACCAATCCAGATTAAATGGACAAAGGAAAAGGGAGGCCAGTATTGCCATAATTCCTCCATATGGTTAGCAAGGCATGGATTTCACCTTTTATGACAAAAGTGGATATGTTGTAAATATTATCAACAAAATATGGAAGACAAAAATGAACTAACAGAAATACTCAGAATGACCCCGTGATGGCTGCATATGAAAACTGCAGAGGTGTGAGGCTCATACTACAAATAAAGACAAGCAAGATAGGAATGTGGCCTTGGGGGAAATAGCAAGTGTTAAGTTTATCCGTATGATGATAGGCTTTTAGGTTGTGAAACATGTGGGCAAAACATCTGAAAGCTTAAAGTGCAGGTCTGGACAGGAGGAGTAGTAAGGCTGGCTTAGACAGGTAGATCTGGGAATGATCTGCAAAATGATGCTGTTGGAGCTGGGAGAGTATAGGAGTCTGCCAGGGAGAGGGAGGTCTGGGCGCCACGTAATCCAGGAGCAGAGCCAAGTTGGAGCTGGTCCCAGACACAGATAGAGGAAGGCTCAGGTAGGAGTGTAGAGGGTACTTCACTGGCGTCTGGAGTTTCAAGATTCTCTATCTGTACTAATCCTGCCTCTCTCTATGGGTTAGAGGGTTTGTAATTCAGAAGCTGAAAACTAGCAAAGTAAAAAAACAAAAACAAAAACAAAACCTAAAAGCAAAAAGAAGAAAAATGCTTGCAAAAACGGAGATAAGCAAACACAATGGTGATGTTGCCATAGAGCAAACATGATGAGGATGGGCAAATAGATTGTCCACCACATACATTTAGGTGACTTTACTTTTTTTTTTAATTTATTTTCAGTAAGGTGCTTACAGCACCTTACTGTGCCACTTGAAATGTGTGTTTGATTCGGGTTTTAGTTGTACTTGTTTTCGTTGACGTTATGGATTGATATTATGGATCAGTACTTGAGAATCTAATTCCTCCACTCTGTGCAGAGCACCTTGCCGATTTCCTGGTAGCACGGAAGATTACTTTGAGGAGTTGGCGGTCTGGCTGAGAAGCGAAGGCGGAAAAAGAAACACTGAGCAGGGGTCAGAGGACTGCATAGTTGAGGACTAAACTGTGAGTTACAAGTCAATTACAGTTCCAGAGCCGCACAATTGGCAGGATCAGCACAGGCTAGAGAAATACAGGGAGGGTCCAAGGAAGAGGAATCTGAGCCGGCACTTGAAAGGTGGGTAGGACAGGAAAGGAGAAAGGCATTATTGGTACGAAAAATGGCATGAAGATGGGACCAAAAATGGCATATTTGTGGTTTGGTAAGAGAACCAGGCTTTCAAACATAAACAAGGTATGTTTAAAAGTTATGGGAACAAACGTTATCTGGATGAAGGAGAACCTGGAGAGCCGGGATGAGGGGTCCAGATTGTAAGGTACATGTAGGCGACGTGCCTTTACACTCAGAGGGTGAAGTCAGATTGAGGCTGCCAAGGTGCCTGATTTATAGGACCAGTGGAGCCCAGAAGAGGTGAAAGGGGGGCAGGGACACTCACACCGCAGCTAATGAAGAACCCGCTATGCCCAAACTCCGTTCACTGCGGTGGAAATGTTCCTCCGCACCGGCAGCTAACAGCTGCTCCCAGCGCTGACCACCAGCCTGTACCTCTTCCTACCCGCGAGAGGCTGTTGGCTGCACTTCTAACACTCAGTCAGACCAAAGCCTTATGCTTAAGGCTTGGCAACTGTGAAAGCTAGAAATGTAGCTCTTAGCACAGAAAGCTGGACGGAGTAAATGGCAAAAAATGGACAATGTGGATTCTTATTTCCCTGAAACCCGCATACCCCAATTTCTCCACCCCGCCTTGGATTTTCTTTCCACAATTTAAATGCTTTTATGTTCTTTACTTTTTAAAACCACTTCTGGCTATGATCAGCAGTGGTGGTTTACCAGGGTGACCCCCTGAGCTGCAGCAGCTCATCACCTGGGAACCTGTCAGAAAGGTACTCTTTGTACCCCACCCCAGGCCTGCTGAATCAGAAGTTCCGTAAGTGGGGCCCAGCCATCTGTGTTTTAAAGAGTCAGCCAGGTGGTTCTCATGCGTGATGAACTAGAGCACCACTCACCTGCAGGTTGCAGTGATGACTCCTCAGACTATCACCTGAGGCCCTTTAAGGTCTATCCCTCACCTACTTCTCCAGCCACGCTCAGCCCTGGCCTACAAGCCAACCCCGACATTGAGCCCAAGTGTATTGCAGACACACGCACAATTTTCAGTCTCCTAACCACACCAAACTCTTTCATAAATGCTGGTGATCACGTCCCTCGGTGTGATAAACCCCTACCTTTCAAGTCCACCCTCAACATCCCCTGGCTGTGGCCAGCAGGTACTCTCTCCTATAGTCCCAAAGCCCTGGGCTTACCCTGCTAATAGAATAATCATCACAATGAACTGAATGCTCCGTTTATGTGTCTGTCTAGGTTAAGGACAGAATCTTCTTGCATTCAACTCTGCATATTTACCATGTTGGAGAGTCAGGACGCTGAGCTACCACTCCCAGTTCTGCTGACCAACTGGTGTCCTCGGGCACGTGGCTTGGCCCTCTGCTGTCCTGCCCCAATTATTTCTGCATCTGTATTAAATAAGGGGGCAGATTAAATCATCTCCAGGAGGTTTAACATTAGAAATCTGCATTTCTAACCAGCACTCGGGTGATTGGTATGCCCTCCGAAGTTTGAGAACCACTACTGATGACCTCCCTACCTATAAACATTAAGAAACCTTCAGCTAGGGTGCCTGGGTGGCTCAGTCTTTAAGCGTCTGCCTTCGGCTCAGGTCGATCCCAAGGTCCTGGGATCGAGCCCCGCATCGGGCTCCCTGCTTGGCGGGAAGCCTGCTTCTCCCTCTCCCACTCCCCCTGCTTGTGTTCCCTCTCTCGCTGTGTCTCTCTCTGTCAAATAAATAAATAAAAAAATCTTTAAAAAAAGAAGCCTCCAGCTAGGTATTTAGGAAAATTTTATCTTCCTTTACTGTTGCCCCTAAATTCCTTTGGGATCAGCACACTGTAGAGTAAGCTAGCCCAGGGTGTCCCCCCGGCAGTCAGCTGAGAACTCACCGGTTCGAAATGTCTCCTCTTTTGGTCTTTGGAGGCCTAGCAGAGAGCTTAGCTGGAAGCTCCTTAAAGTGATCGGTAACTTGGAGAAGCGGCTGAAGTAAGGCCTGGGCAGGAAGCGAGAAATTAAAAAAATAATAATAAATATATTGGACACATTTCTGTTTGACTAAAATTAAATAAATGATTTCATAAATCAATAATCATATCTTCAAATAATCAAATCAGTTCCCAATTAAAGATAAAAGGGCAGAGGCTCTCCAGCCCCAAGAGCTCACGAGCCGGTCCCGGGCTACAGTTTTTGCAAAGCCGTAAACAGCCAGGCATGTTTACATATGGGCTCTCAGCGTGTTCTTTTCCTTATCAGCAGTGTCTGCCTCAGTGGCCGAGACAGACCACCCACAGTAACTCGAAGCTGCAGTTTGCTACCAGCAATGATTTGGTTAACCTTTGATGAAACATAGGAATGTAAAGCACGGAAAGGTCTGGAGCCCCACGCAACCCTTTGACACGGCACTGTCTGTCATTAATGATCATCCGCCATTAGAGGTTTGGCTTTGAAAATGAAATGAGACAACTCGTCTTCAGCCCCTAACCCTGCTCTACTTGCCAACTGAGCCCTGCTGTGTTTGGAGACTTCCTGATTTACTGCTTCGCCTTTTAACTATGTTCAGGCGAATGGGAGTTGTTGGGGGGGGCAGGGTAAAAGAGCCCAGGGATCAAGTGAGTACAAACAAGGCATCTCAACTAGCATCAAGGGAAGCGACTTTCTGCTCTGAGAAGTCACCGGGTCAAAAGAGCTTTATTCCCACAGTTGATTTAATCTTCCTCTTTTTTTTTTTCTTTTTTCTTTTTCAAGCTAGGTGTAAGAATTTCCTTGCTGGGACATCATGCAAGAAATATTCAGTATCCTTTTTCACTTCCTTTTAAAAACAACAGCAATAATGTTAGAGTTCCCTGGGGTCCCTCCTCTGTCTCAAAGGTTCTTTTCCTTTTAACAATATATCAGTGTATCCGAAGGCTCCACATCTCATTCCGCATATAGTGTGGTGTTCAGAGCAGGGTAAGATATATGTGTAAATGCTTGCTGAATGAACGAATGACCGCATCTGCCTCTTAGTTCAGTAGCTGTGGCTTGCACATAAAAGCAAGTTTTAGACAACAGTAAAATTACAGGCAGTTGACCCAGACCTCTTCCTGTTAACAGCTGACTTGTTATTCTTAGGTTCACTTTTTTTTGGCTCTTGAGTCTATGGCTATCCTTCCTGGCTCCCCTCCACCCACCACAGCTTTTTGGCTAATTGGACTTGGGAATCTCTCTCAGCCCTTGGTTTGGTGGACTCCTAGGATTTCAATGTCAGGAGATTCCTACCTTCCGTCTCCACCTTGTGGAACCCTTCAGGGAGGCCTACAATTCAACTCCTCCCTTCCCTGAGACAGGAGAGGTCTGGGCATCGTTTTCCATCTACCTAGGTGAGAAGGGCTAGAACAAACTGTATTTTCTTAGGATCCTTCTCATATACAGAGATGGCTTAGCATAATTCAAATCATTTTTATTCCGCTCACCAATGTGATTACATCTATCACTGCCACACAAAGACTTTTCAAGTGTAATAACCTCCGTAAATTTGTTCCAGGTAAAGCGATAGGGCATTCCCACCGTAGCTATCATGTCAGCATTACTCTGGGAATTAGGAGGCTATTACAGATTAAAGCAGCCAACCACCGTACTGAGAAATTTTATTTTATTTATCAACAGACATACCATTTTCCGTGAAACCGACACTGTCTTATGTACTTCATAAGTATTAATTTATTTTACTTTCAAAACAACAGAAGAGGTAGGTACTATTCTTAGCTCTATTTCAAAATGAGGAAAGTGAGACACGGGGAGCTAAGTGACTTACCCAAGGTCACTCAGGTAGTGAATGGCAGAGTTAGGATTTGAATCCAGCCAACTCCAGCTACAAGACCTGTGCTCAGAGCCATTTTACTGTGTAGACTGACCTCCTACCCCCGTCTGGTATTTCTCAAAGAAACTTAAGTTAATGATACCATTAAATTATCATTTATCATAAAATAGGATACATAGTTTTATTAATAATAATAAGAGGAAAAAAGAATCTCTCCTATTATTTGAGGGTATGGTCCATGTTCTGGTATGTATTATACCAGACAGTTTTGATATTCATGTTAAAATGAGATTACTGATATTCTTACTATAATACATAAGCACTATAACATCAGTATTTCTTTTTTATTTTATATATAAAAATATATCTAACATAAAATTTACCATTTTCAAGTGCACAGTTCAGTGGCACTAATAATTACCTTCGCAATGGGGGCAACCATCACTATTATCTCTAAAATTTTTCCTTATGCCAAACAGATACTCTGTACCTGCTCTGCAGTAATTCCCCATTACTCCTTCTGTAACTTCTTTTTTTTTTTTAAGATTTTATTTATTTGTCAGAAAGAGAGAGAGAGAGCACAAGCAGGGGGAGCGGCAGGTAGAGGGAGAAGTAGGCTTCCTGATGAGCAAGGAGCCTGATGCGGGACTCGATCCCAGGTCCCTGGGATCATGACCTGAGCCGAAGGCAGACACTTAACTGGCTGAGTTACCCAGGAGTCCCTGTAATCCACAATGTAGCAGAACTTCCTTCTTTCTATGACTGAATAAATATTCCATTGTATGGATATGCCACATTTTGTTTGTCCATTCATCTGTTGATGGCCACTTGGAATGTTCTGGCCACTTTTTGGCTATTGTGAATAATGCCTCAGTAAACATTGATGTACACGTTTCTGCTGGAGTCCCTGTTTTTAACTCTTTTGGAATAGCTGGGTCATAGGGTGGTTCTGTTTAGTTTTTTGAGGAACTGCCAACTCTTTTCAAAAGCAGATGCACAATTTTACATCCTCATCAGTGACATACAAGGATTCCAATTTCTCTGTATCTTCAGCAACACTGGTTATTTTCTGGGTTTTGTTTGTTTACTAATAGCCATCCTAGTAGGTGTGAAGTGCTATCTCACTAATATCCAGTTTCCTTTTCATTCTGGCAAATTAAAGACTTCCGAGGGTCGTATGACTAGTTCTGGCTAAGAGAGCCTGAGCAGACCGATGTGTGTCACTCCTAGGCCAAACATAAAAGAGTGGCTATAGGATTTTATGGCTCTCTTCTGCTTTGGCAACCCGTGATATGGTGGGTTGTAGATGGGGCAGAAGTATGGAGCCCAGCCTGTGTCCTTGAGTGACTATGTGGAGCAGAGACCCTCCCACACCTCTACCCCACCTTAGGTGGCTTGTGATGGACAGGTAGCATGTGTGACAAGTCATCTTTTGGCGAGATAAGCCACAGGGATGTGGAGGAATGTTTGTTAAAATAGCACAGGTATTTTCAGAGCGTGGTCCCTGGATCAAGAGCATCAGCTTCATCAAGGAACTTAGAAAGACAAATTCTCAAGTTCCACTCCAGAATACTCCGTTCAGATCTTGGGGGGGGTGGGGCAGCAATCTATATGCTAAAACCTCTCCAGGATATTCTTATGCAAACTGAAGTTTGAATACTACTGTAGTAGCATGATCTAGCCTATCCTGTCTCATACTTGGTGATGGTTTTTTTTTTTTTTTAACTTGTTGAATAATTAAGTACAGTCTGTGTATAGGACATGGTAAAAGTATAAGTGTAACTGCACATTTTTCATCATGAGCTTCTTTACCATTTCCACTACTACTACCTTACTTAGGGTGTATTGAGTTTAGCTGCAGTATAGGATATGTGAAGAGGAGTGATGGGAAAGAAGATGGCGAATAAAGGTTTGGGCCACGCCAAGCATGATGTATGCACAATCACTGCTCACTGAGTGAGGATTCTCTTCCTCTGCCCTTCAGTTCCCCGATACTTCTCGACTGGACTAATGCAGAAACCCCCTAACTCTCTCTTCTGTGTTCATTGTTTCTCCACTCTAGTCCCCCTACATTAAGTTGGCATTAACCTTTCAGAAGTTCAGCTTTGATTACATCATCATTCTTTTAACAACTTGATTGTGATGTAATTCATCTCTA
This sequence comes from Leptonychotes weddellii, assembly GCF_054177405.1. Lineage (NCBI taxonomy): Eukaryota > Metazoa > Chordata > Mammalia > Carnivora > Phocidae > Leptonychotes > Leptonychotes weddellii. Next base: position 143,377,749 of record NC_138372.1, read on the forward strand.
GGAACTTGGATTTAAGGGAGGGTTTCCACCATTACTAGGACTGATAATAATGGTTCACTGTGGCTAAACTGTTTGCACAAAGAATGTGATTTATGCTGAACTCCTGCTTTCCTTTTGGGATTCTGAAATTATACTCCATGCTAGGCAGAGTGCCTAGGTGCCTGAGTCTGATGAGTTTCCCTGCTAAATATCTTCCCACATGTTGTCATCACAGCATGCATCTAGAGGAATTATGGATCCTGTGTGACTCCATGGGGAAAGGACTCTTGGAAACTTGCACCTGCTTTCCTCTGCACCTCACCTCATTCACCTTTTGTTTTTGCTGACTTTAATTCGTCACCTTGCCCTGAATTATAAATCACAGCCTTGAGTACAACTGTATGCTGAGTCTGTTGAGTGGTCCTAGTGAGTTGTGGAACTGAGGGCAGTTTTGAGGGTCCCCAACAGAACCTCCAAATGCTAGCTTCCACTAATTTCTAAGTGACTGCTCTATTATTTTTTTGAGAACGGCCTCAGGCATAAATTGCTCCATAGTTTCACACAACTTCTTGGCCTCACGTACCTGGAGTAGAGCTCCTGTTACACTTATCAGGGAAAGGGGTGGGACTAGGTTGTGATTAAGATGCCATAGACTCTTACTTAGTTCGTAATAAGAGCTAGTAGATTTTCTTGAATAAGTATTTCCCCATTTAAAATTTTCATAGGCAAGTGGTTGCTTTTAAATTATTATTTATAATTTTTATAATTTTCATAATTTAAATGGTTACTTCACTGGGGAAGTATTCCCTGAGCTCCTTCATACTGTCATTTTGGAAGTCCTATTTCTGATCATATCATTATTACATCCAAAATTGTCAAAGACTCTCCAATTCCTACCACAATAAAATCTATATTCCTTAGCTTGATTTTCAAGGCCCTCTATAATTAGGCTCCATAGGTTATCACCGTAACCATGACAGAAGGAGTCTTGTGTTCCTCAAGCATATCTCATGCTGTTTGCTCTGTCAAAACGTTCATCTCCTTTCATACCATAACATATATTCACATTTTTCATCACGTCGATATAAATACACCTTTTTTTGTATTCTTGGCTAATTTTCCAGCTCACAGTTGCTTCTCCTTAAAAAATGTGTTAGAATTTAAAGACACGGATCACTTTATCTTTTTCTAATTGTGGACAAGCACTAACAGATGCTATCATTCACCACAGATAGCACAACATCTGCCACCTACGAGGGCCCTCTGGAAATATTTCTTGTTCCATGAACAAATGGCCGATGAGAACAAATTATGGCCGAAAGAGTGACAAAAGTCAGGACGTCACCATTTAAAGAGCACTTTCTCACACAGGCAGCCCATTCGCTCATCCCAGCAGCCGAGTCATCCGAGGTTGTCGCCCTTACTCCCGTGAGGAAATTAGGGCTTCTAAGTTTAAGATTCCTACCTAAGATCACGCTGACATACTTAGTAGTCATTGCAGATTTGAGTTCAAAGCCTGTGCTCTTTAAGAACCAAACTCTTTCTATAATGAAAGCAATCAGGAAAAGAAAGTGCCTTCTACCACTGAGCCTGCTCATTTTTCAATTAGAAAGGAATACGGGCAGTTTAACAATAAGTACAGAAAGATAAAGGAACCCCTTTCTGACATTTTTTGCTTAGATATCTAAAATGTAAACTTAAGGCTTCAGTAATGAATGTTGGTTATATAATAGATAGGAACAAAGTAGGTCTATTCTGCACAAAAATGCTCTGTGCTAACCTAACCACATGGCCATTTTATTACAGTGACTATGTTGTTTTGAAAAATAACTCGTTCCACTGGAGATGAAAGATAAGTGACTGCAGAATGTGGAGCAAAAAGGGGAACTTTTGTTGTGTGTATGAGCAAGGCTAAGGTCGGGCGTGAGGGGCCTGAAGAGAAGGATTTGAGAAGGAATTAACTTCTGGGTGATGATACATATTATTTAAAATGGCATTTGCTGCCTGTTTTTAGTCACTGGGTCACCTGTGTGGCCATTCATTCACAGCTCCTTTCCTGCCAAAAAGGCCCGTTTAACCGATGCTCAACAGATTTTGTTCACAACCACACTTGGTATCGTGTCTGATTCCTCCACTTAGACAGGAAGTTATCAACAGAGGGACTTTTTTTTTTTTTGTAGGTATTAAGAGGTTGAAAAATATATCTTTATCCAGCATGCTGGAGAGGCAGAACTGGTATCATAACACAGTTCCTTCTACCACAAATCCTGAACCTTGAGCCTCCTTTTGCCCCCTTTAAAATGGGGATAATATTGCTATGTATGTGTTGCCCTAAAGATCAAAAAAAATTATGTGAACATTTCTAGCAAAATGCCTGGCGCATTATGTACTCAAGAGGGTTCTTTAAAAAAAAAAAAAGATTTATTTATTTATTAGAGAGAGCAAGTGAGCATGGGGGTGGGGAGGGTCAGAGGGAGAAGGAAAGGGAGAGAATCTCAAGCAGACTCCCCACTGAGCATGGAGCCCAACACAGCTGATCCGACAATCCCAAGATCATAACCTGAGCTGAAATCATAACCAACTGACTGGGCCACTCCCCTTAAGAGGGTTCCTCTTGCCTGCCTTGACTTTTCATCATTATTGCCCTCTAGACAAGGTCCCAGATCCCCTAGTTGGTTTTACCAAAGTGGATAAAAACATATGCCAAAGATTGTTGATGATACAATACATTAAAGGGGTTTGAATTTCCCCATCATTCACTTATTTCAAACTATTGGTGGTGGGGAGTGGGTGAATAGTGAAGGAAACTTGAAATAGTATATTTATAAGAGATCATAAAAATAATAGATGATTTATCCTGGGTACTTTCCAATTTGAAAAATATTTTCATGTATGTAGTCTCACTTCATTCTCCCCAAGCATGGCAATGTAGATGTGCTTATCTTCATTTTACAGATGAAGAGACCGAAGTTCAGAAAGGACCAATGATACAATGATACTTTTAGAGGACCTCTAAAAGTGTTAGAATGAAAATGTTCACATGGGTGACCAAGTTTTCTATGGAGGAGAAAGAAGTAGTCATCTTATAATCCCCTGTAGAAAGAAAGATTGTAATAGATAAGTAATAATAGATTAGGAGTGAGGTGTCATAGATATATTTAGGTATGGGGGTGATGAACAAAATTTATTTTGGGACTATACTTGCAATTATGTAACTTCTCACCTCTGGTATAAGGTATCTTTTTGAAAAGAATTTTCATACTCCTTTCTTCTTGTTTCTGTAGAATTTCGGATGAATACATGTCACATTTTATAGTGAAATTTTCATCCTTATAAAAAGCACTTATGGATAACAACAAAGAATTGGGAGTGGAATTTAAAAATTGTATTTTATTGGCTATTTCCTCACTTTTACTTCACTTTTAATGAACAGGTTGAAGAGTCCAATGAATATGTTGAAATACCATATTCTGTCGATACATCTTTATTCACTTTATCTTAACACTAAATCCCTCTGAATATTTTGACTTCCTGATGCATTACTTTAAAACCTATGGCCTTTCATTCCTTTCTCTATTATTTGCTGAAGACCAATACTTGTGTAGCTTGTTTCCAGTGAAAACCAGAGGTGTATAATAGTAAATATTTATTTTTAGTAGCCAATTTACTTTCATAAATATAAAAAGATTTCAATAAGAAACTACTAAAGAACCAAAATAGGTTGAGTTCCAGAAAATAAATAAATAAAAACAACTTAGGCATACCTGAGTTTTGGAGAAATAAAATAAAATAACGTGAGTATTTTGGATTATAGTCTTCTATACTAATAATTGAATTATTTGGATGAAATGTTTTCCTCACATTGTATATTATTATTATTATCATTATCATTATTCAATTAGCATAAAACACATAATTTTAGAATGCATGGCTATAGACAAAGGAGATTTAACATGAACTTAATAGAGAGTTTTATTCCTCTTTGGAAATATATATATTAAATTGTATTTCAGATTCATTTTAGAGAAAATTTAAATCTTGATTTATTTGTAGTCTGATTCTTGCTAAGAGACTGAAACCCTTTTTTAAAAATTGTTGTCTCTGATAACATTGCCCAGAACACTTGCTGAAGATAAACACAATGGAATCAACACCGTAATATGATATTTCCTCATGGAATACCAAGATTTTCCCTTGTGGGACACAAAACCCATAATCAACTGGCAGGGTTGTGAAGGTCTTTCTTACTCACTAGATTGATCTGATAATCCATACTATGTTTGGACATATTTTATGCATTACAACTTATATTCTGTCGCTTCTATGGCAACTGATGGCTTTGTAAATTTTGGAGCACTAGGGAAAGAAACATTTTGGCAGAATGCTTAGATTTTCATTTTTTCCATAAGATAGAAAAAGCAAGATACTCAACAACTAACTGTGATGATGTGACAAGAGATTATTTAATTATTCTTGACATGCTCCTATGCAGCCAAGAAGTAATCTTAACTTTGTTAAAGGCCTGCATTGATTTAAAAACAAACTCAAATACAAAAATTTATTTTTCTTATTTAATAAAATAATAGATTTTTCAGCCCAGCAACAGGCATGTGAAACATATGTACGATTTTGGTACAACTGTGGAAATGAAACATTGCAATTTTGAGTATCACAATGGATTTGAGTTTTCAGTCACTGTGTTTTAATGATAGAAAGTTGGTTGGATATTTAAAAATCTCAAGTTTCTTAAATCTATTTTTACATGAGAAAATTTAGTTAAATATTTGTAGTTTTTGGATAAAATGTTTTAGTTTTCTTAATTGGCTAATGATTTCCATTGAGATAGGTCAGTGGTTGGTAAAAACCATGGCCTGTGAGCCAAATTCAGCCTGTTGATCTTTTTGTACATCTTGTGATCTAAGAATGACATTTGTATTTTTAAATGGTTAATAAATTTTAAAGAATAATATTTCATAACATGTGAAAATCATCTGCACTTTGTATTTTGGTGTTTAAAAGTAAAATTTTATTGGAACATAGTTGTCCCCATTCATTTATGTATAGTCGATGGCTTCTTTTGCACTACAGTAGCAGAACTGAGTACCTGGGACAGAGATCATATGGCCCACATTGCTGAAAATATTCATTATCTGGCTCTTTATAGAAAAACTTTGCTGGCCCCAGAGATTGTTAACCTCTAAATCCTAGATGGCTACTAAAATGCACACATAGACACACACATAAACACACACACACACACACACAATGCAGCCTGAGTGTGTGCCCTATGAAAATGTTTTCATTCCAAACACTTTGATTCATGGAAACTATCATTTCATATATTGAATATTCTTTTTAAGTTTGAAAATTATTAGGAAAACAACCTATCTTTACCATCAAGATCATGATAGTAAAAAAAAAAGTAAAAACATATTGTGCAAATATAAATCCCTCAGATTAAATGTACTGAAATCCTGTGGTCACAAGTTGATTGGTTTGATTTAGGAAGCATCCATATTCTCCTTCCTTATTCCCCACCATTGGACTGAAACATTGACATAGCCACTATTAGGACATTTGTTGTCTTCGTGGTTATTCAGAGTGGTCTGTCAGATTAAAATTAAAATAAAAAAATGATGGAATCTAGAGTTGATTTTAATAGTTTGCATTATCTTGACTAGAAAGCCAATTTTATGCCATTAGCAGTCTCACGCAGAATTGACATCATAGCTCCATGATATGATAGGACGTATCCAGCATATTTTAAACCCTGTTCTACATTTTCCAGAGAAAGAGAGCTCAACTAAAGATAGCTTTCAACTGCTAAAGGCAGTGGCTTTGTACTCTATCAACATAGCCTAACTAGAACTACATTTTCTAGTAGTTCTCCCCTGTCTAGTTCCAGATTAGGGCTGGCCACAAGAGAAGTTGGCCGTAGACCTGGCAGGCAAATGGAGAAGTATCATCATCCTCTGAAGTTCTGCAGAGGGGCCAACACATATCCATGGTCACTGATCGGCCAGATTACCTTATTCACTCGAGACAACAACTGGTGCGGCGGTGCCTTCGGCTTTCCCACGTCCCCAGCTCGTCATGATGCAGCTCTGCTCTGGTGCGGTGGGGTAGCTTCCCCAAAGGTCATCCGCGTCATCGCAGTTGGAGGTGGCAAGATGCAGAGGTGAATTACAGTTTGACCTCATGGGTTTCTGTTGTCCTTGAGAGAGAGTCTGCTAGTTCATGCTTTCCCTGCTTCACGTTTAGGATTCTTCCCAGATGCTGATTCTGCTGACCTACAGCCATTTGAGGCCCACTGCCAGACGTGGATGCAACAGCCTCCCACAGATGCCTCACAGCATCTCCGTACATGGTATGATACCGAAAGTAAGCCCCTTCTTCCACATCACTCAGAGAGCTCTGCCTTCTCTAATGGAACCATAATAGGTATAGTGCAAGTGTCTGAGAGCTACTCGTTATCCAGACACGTTGTTTCATAAGCGAAGAAACTGCAACCAGGGAAAACGGCAGCAGTGAGAGTCGCCGTCATCACAGTGGTGGTGGTAGAAGACACGGACCTGGCGCTTACTTAGTGAGTAGTTGAACCCCTCGGTCCTGATCCTCGTTATAACCCGGGCCTCATCCTCATGACAACTCTATCAGTTAGGGTTGCTGGTTTCCCCATTTTAAAGGCAAGAAAAACCAAAGCATAGAAAACGCAAACTTAAGGCTTAAGATCAGAGATAGTTAATGGTGGAGTTGGAATTTGAATCAAAGCAGTTTGACTCATTCCAGGCTCTTGATCACAATTTATCTTTGATGGTCGAGTTTTATAGAAATGTAATGAAAAAGAATTTTCTTCCAGCTCTATATTTTCCTAGGCAATGGCTTAAATAATTTGCAAATATTCATTGAGTACTTACTGTAGGGTCTGTTCTAGCAAGCAAGACAAATACAGTTCCCACCCAGAGGGAGCCAATATATATTTTGCTATCCCTGCATTTGTGAAATGAGAATCGTGCTCCTGTTTGAGGCCACATCTCTCACTCTCTATGTCTGCATGTAGTTATATTTGATTTCATTCAAAACATAAATATATTAGAGGGGACTTGAAGAAAAGCATAGGCATTGAGATCAAATGTATGGAATAGCAAGGAATAAGAAAAACTGTAGTTTCCAAAATATTTTAAATAGAATTTATATTCTTAAAAGTGTAATCATGTGACGTGAACATTATAAAACACATACTTTGGGAAGAAAATTACTTAAGTCCATTTTCTAATTCACGAATGAATAGACAGGTCAAAAATGTACTGGAGTTGACCACACATTTTCATGAATAAGCCATAGTGGTAGAAAGCCTTAAGACACTTAGACTTTTTGGAGAACCCTGGTACTGCTCACTCTGTAGATTCTTGGTAACATGTATAATTGACTATAAATTAAAGTCAGTAGTAACCGTGGCTGTACTGTGACCTTCTGAGATTTAAGAATTGCGTTTCCAGAAAGCTCAAGCTTTTGTAACAAGTTCAAACCTTTTAAGTGGTCTCCGTAAGTGGGCCTTTCTTTGCTTGTGAAGAAGAAGGACTTAGGGCTAAGGCATATCAAGTAACAAAGAGCATTTCTGCCTAGCGTGTCAAGTGGGTGGACATCCCTCTGGGGACCAGTGTTGAAAAAAGGCATCTAGTCAGGAGGAGGCCACTCCTGGATTCTGGCTACATTTCCTTCTTTGTTTCAGAGATGGTTCTGATAAAACTGTTACCTTTTTCTCATAAATAAGTCAGCAGAAGCTCATGGTCAATGTGTCTAGGGGTATAAACTCTGGCCAAAGTGTGTTAATCTATTGAATTCTGCTAAACTCATTTTTTTGTGACACATGACATTCTTAACTTACAAAGTCATCACTATTTAGGTTGACATTGTAACTTCTCTTTTTGAGGCCCTTTATTTTCAGGCCTCACTTACATACTTACCAAAAGTCACCCAATCTTTATTAATCTTTATCAATTTGGTTATTCAGAATCCTGTCTTGAAAAGGTTTTGCAAAATGTTGGATTGTCCCAGGTGTGGCGTTTATTTGCTTGGTTCTGTGGCTCTCTGGGGCCTGAATGATCAGTTATTTTTGTCTTCTCTTTGCTGGGTGTGCTCTGTTGACACAGAGGATGGTTCATTCTCCTCCCTTAGATGGGAGGGGTTTCTCACTTATCAGGGTTAGTGGTGAAAACTAGCTCTCCTGTTGCATAGCGCCATGCAAAGATTTTTATATTAACACCATTACAGTCAGGACAGGGGCCCCACTGCTAAGCAACTTCACACCCACTGTCATGTGGGATTTGGGATTTGGGGACCTTCTTATCTGTATTTCATTCCTACAGCTGTTGAAGGCATTAGAAACAATAGGATAAGCCAAAATACGGTTCACAGCACATCTATGAGCATCATAATATTGGTTGTGCTGAAGATGACATATTTTACAATATGTGACATTTTCTTGAGTGTGTTCTAGTGAGTATGAGATTTGAGACTTTTCAATAAGAGTTCGATGAGGAAAGAGTTTTGATACTGGGAAATGCTGCGTGGTATAAATACCTCATGGAAAATTACAACTATACTCTCATATTAAATGCAGCTCGCAACTATACTCGCATATTAAACACAAGTAATTCCACAATAAATATACCTATTTAATTTTTTCTAGTATTTCTGGTACTTATTTGAACATAGACTTCCTTGTTCTTATCAAATCCCTTTTTCGTTTGGAAGGTGACTTTGACTGAAAAGCAAAGTGCAGAACCACATTATTGGTTGTGTTCACATGAGAAATGAAAATGGACATCTGTTTATACCTAAGAATGTAAGGACAGCAAGGGTCGATGAAGCAATGTAACCTAGATTCATGCCCCCATTTCATATCAGCGTTCTAAAAGGGGCAGCTATTGAAAGTCTTTGTGGACCTCGAAGACTCACAGATTACGTGAGCAGGAAGGATGCGATTAAACATCTCATTGAGTGACAGGGTAAGACTGTGCTCTGAGGATCCTTCTGGGCCTCCTTGATGCGTGTGGAGGAAATTGCAGGGTCTCTTCAGTAATTGCTTCTCCTCCTCTGCCAGGCACCAGCAAAACTGTACTTCACAGTCCTCTCAAGGTTGGCTGGGCTGTGTGACCCGTACAGGCCATGGAAATGTGAGGAGAAGTGACACATCTCACTTCCTGGTAAAGGAGAATAAAGACTATGCTATTATCTAGTCTCTTTCTTCCCCTGTCCTCACAACCAAGAAGTCCATGAACTTTTGGAGGGAAAGCCATGAGATGGAAGAGTCTCCTTTAACTTGGGTCCCTGAGTGACCCTGTGGAGCTTAATCCACCATCTCCAATTTTCTACATCTCATCACCCCTACTTATGTATCTGAGACATACAGCATGGGCAAGAGACCCTCGTTGACTAAAGCGACAGAGAATTTGAGATTGCTTGTTACTACAGCATAACTAAACCTCCCCTGAGTGTGTGTGTGTGTGTGTGAGTGTGTGTGTGTGTGTTGTGGGGGAAAGATAGGCCAGGCCTCCCCACTCTGCTTACCCCATTTTTAAATCTCCTACCCCTCCCCACTACAATCAGAGAAAATATATGTTGATTTGTTTACTAGACTTCTAAAATGTATTTTCTTGAGGCGCCTGGGTGGTCAGTCAGTTAAGCGTCTACCTTCAGCTCAGGTCATGATCTTAGGGTCCTGGGATCGAGCCCCCTGCATGGGGCTCCCTGCTCAGTGGGTAGTCTGCTTCTCCTCTCCCTCTGCCCCTCCCCTGCTCGTTCTCGCTCTCTCTCAAATATATAAATAAAATCTTTAAAAAAAGAAAAAAGATAAAAAATAAAATGTATTTTCTTAAGGAATTCCATTGTTAGAAATATTGAAAGTCAGTGTTAAATATCATCCCTATTTTATGTTTAAGAATACTAAAGTACTACTGAAGTGAACAACTCAATAAAATTACTTTCAACAGTGGTGGAAGCAGAAGTAGAACTCAGATTCTTGTTGTGTTTTAGCTTATTTTAAGTTTGTTTTATTTTCTTGCACTATAAAGTTGAGAGTTAATAATTGAAAAAATAAAAATAACACAGAATAGAAGAATAAAAATAGTATCTATAGGCTCATCCCCCAAAGACAAACACTCTTTATTCTCATGTATTTCTTCATGATCTTTTAAATTAATAACAATAGCAATAATCATCTGTGTTTATTGAATCCTCCCAGATGTCAGACACCCAGCAGGTACAGGCCAGGCTTTTGGAGTCTGTCTGGGAAGCATCCACACTCCCACATTTTTCAGTTGTGTGACCTCGCTCAGCCCTCTGTACATCAGATTCTTCATCTTTAAAATGAGGATTTTACTATGGTTTTATGAAGATTAATTTTAAAATACATGTAAAATATTAATACTTGGAAGAGTGCCTGGATTATTGTAAGCACTCGATAAATGTTAGCAGTTTTACTTTTAATTTGTCCCCAGTTAATGCTCAGAACAAGCCTCTGCAATAGGTACTATTATCCTTCTCTTACAGATAATGTAAGGGAAGATTAGGGAAGTTAGTAATTTCCCACAGTCACCCATGCAACAGGCAGTAAAAACTTATTTCAGAACCTGTTCTCCTAATTATTATAATATAAAAATATGCCATTTTTGCGCATCATTAACTAATTCATTATTATACAAATAACAGGTACTTCTGTTTCTGATTTTTTCACTATTATAAATATCTTGAATACAGTGAGTGTTACTGTAAATTTTTTTTTAAAAGATTTATTTATTTGACAGAGAGAGACACAGCGAGAGAGGGAACACAAGCAGGGGGAGTGGGAGGGGGAGAAGCGGGCTTCCCGCTGAGCAGGGAGCCCGATGCGGGGCTTGATCCCAGGACCCTGGGATCATGACCTGAGCCGAAGGCAGACACTTAATGACTGAGCCACCCAGGTGCCTGAGTGTTACTGTAAATTAAACATCCTTTATTAAAAGTTGTTGTGTTTTTATAATTGTTCCTTAAGGTAGATTACCAGCAATGATATAAATTAGTAAAGCAATGTTGTTTCTTTAGACTCTTGATTCATACTCCTAACATGCTGTCTAAAATTGTTTTACCAAGCCTACCAATTTTAAATAAGGATGTACTATTAGAAAAAAAATGCTGTTCAGATTTAAAAGGAGAGGTGAAGGTGGTTAATTACATAGGTGATGAAAAAAAGGATCTCATTTTTAACTTGCAGTGTTTCAGTGTGCATTCTTCAACCTGTAACGTTTTATTTACTGTGATATTGTACGTGATCAGGTGCTCAAATTGAAGTATTATATGGCCCTGCGCCATTCCTTCATTGATGCAGACACTTAAAGCCACGTTTCTCCATGGCTTTGTCCTCTGCCATCTCTCCTCACTGCACACTCACTCCAGGGGAAGTCACCCTCAGCTGAGACTTTAACATTGCTATCCAAATCTCCCTACCTCCAAGACTCCAACCCAGGTATCTCTTCGGAGCACCAGCAAACATCTACACATGCTTTGTAAAGGCCAGCATTTCCCCGGGCTCTTCCCTGGGCACCTTCAACTTGAACTGTCCAATGCCTCATTCATCTCCTTACCTCCAGACCAGTTCCTTCTGTTCTGTTCTGTATGTGATGACTGGGTGATTGGAAAAACCGTCTATCAGACTGCTCAAACCTGAAATTAGCTTTTTCCTTGACTTTTCTCTTTCCCTCACACTCCAAGGCACATAGGTTCGGGCTCCTAAATATCTCCCCAATCCATCCCTTCTCTGCACCCACACTGCCACTTCAGCATGCATCATCCCTTGTCCCGAATCACTAAACTCGGGTCTCCTTGCCTCTTACCTGGTTCCCACGCACTTCAATCTTTGCACTTCTTCTCGAATGACATAATGTCCATCCTACCATACCACCTCCCATTTAAAAACGAATGAAGAGTTCTCTACCTTTTTTATGTGATGAGACCTAATTTTCATGATCTGAAAGGGGGGTACCCATCTCTAGCATCACTTTTTGCTACCTCTGCACCCTCTTCCCCTCCCCCACACGCATTATGTTAGAGCACTAGTTCTGGAGTCTGGCTGTACTTTAGCATCACCTTATAAGCTTTTAACCAAGACCAATGCCAAGACCCCATGCCCAGGTCCTGTGAGTTAATTGAGTTCAGGTGAAACTTGGACATTGGTATTTTTAAAAAAAGCCATCAAGAGATTCTCATTTACTGCCAGAATGAGGTGCAGTTCTTCTCACCAAATTAAACTATTGTTAATACCCCCAATTTGTTTCCTCTATCTTGCTTTTCTGCCAGGGCTGGCCTTGCTCATTATTTCAATCTTGAAAACCTCTGTTCATCTTTAAGTACTTAGTTGAGATTAGTGGTATCACTGAGATGGGAGAGAGACTTGGAGTGACTTTGCCCCCACACCCCCCATATCTGTCAAGTCTCCTCCATAGTTTTTCTCTTGTGAACAACTGACGTTTAATCAATCCTCTATGAAGTGCTATGCAAAGACAACTTCAAGCCAGCCACTTGTGACCAGATTGTCCCAGGCAGCTATTCCAAAGCTACTGGTTCGAGTCTTACAACTTCAGTGTAATCTTTCCTCTCCCTAGGGTAGATTGGACTGCCCCTTCCTGCAGGTGGACGTGGCACCTTGCATCCTGGCAGCTCTACGATAACTCTTGTTGCCATGCTGGACAGTAACTCCTCATCTACGTGTTTCTAGAGCCACTGGATGCTACCGAATTCTAAGGTAGCTACTGTAGAAGCATCTTAGTCATCTTTGTGTTTCTACATAGCGACTGACTATATAATAGATACTCAATAAATGTTTATCCAATGAAAAACTTGATAACCACCCCAGCTGCTACCAGTCAACTACTACAAGATCTGCAGATCCCTCGAGGACTGAGGTAGGTGAAGAATCAAGTCATAAGGAAATAACTTCCTGACCTCTTGAACCTTGGTTTACCTACCAAGTTCACCTTAGGGTTGTGTTGTATTTCTATTATTAATCTTAATTTTCAAATCTTTGCAGTGTATCTGGAAAAAATCCTTTCCATGTGTTAGTGAAATTGTTTCAACCTTAAACCATTGATTTCTGCTTCTGGAATATGAACTATATGCTTACTCCATTCTTTCAGCTATTGAGAAGTTTGGGATTTATAATAAGTTCAGGATGTGCATCTCTCCAGTTTCTTTACATCTAAATAAATCAAATTAATGAAAAGCCATTATTTACTGTGTGTTTAATAAGGCTTATAGTCTTTAAGCTGGGATAGTCAGAAAAGTCTAATTTATTTCTGCCTTTCTTAAGGGAAAATGTGATCCTTAATCTTAGTTAGCTTGTAGGAATGTTTCTTTATTCTATAGTTTGAACATGACTGCAAATGTCTGAGTTTGTTGGTTGACAATCTTTATATTTGACCCTGTGCACTCTGATGGGGCCCTATTAAGTAACAATTTTCCTCTTGGGTTGGGGCTTAATAAAAATAATAGTGATTACTATTATTATTATTATACTATACTACCATCTGGTGTACTGAATGTCTACTATTGACCAGAAAATGAGCTCTGTGTATGTCGTACATTGTCTTATTTAACACCTACTGTTGAAGTTCAAAGAGGTGAAGTTATTTCTCAGTGTCACATACCTACTAAGCTGCGGAGCTGGTATTACATGAATGAACTGAACACAAAGCTTGGCTCCATGAAAGGCTGCCAGATATATGACTAATGCATAGAAACATGGTGCTACACCACTCTTACCTGTGGGTGTAGGCTGCCAAATGCACCCAAGAGCTGGCTCCCCATAGAGTTCTCAAAGCCACCTCTCCCCCAACCCTTGTAACCATGAGTCACTCAGTGCAGGTAGGTGCCTGAGCTTTTTTGCCGCAAATATTTTAAGCCAAAATATTTTCTGGTGTTTTTGTATATATGATTTGCATAATATGAAATAAGATGATAAAGTGGGTTTTTTTTTGTTTTTTTTTTTTACAGCATGATATGAATCATTGTACCTGGTAAACTTGACCTTTGCATCTTTGCAGTCTGAGAAGGGTTATCTTTCAACCAAGAACATAGAGAGTTTGTGCTTACCAACTAAGGACTGTGTTTGTTGAAACCTCACCCTAAAGGCAGAATATACAGTGTAGAGGAAATTTTGGATTCAGAGCTAGTTGCCGTGAAGTAAATTATACTTTTAGGTTTTTTTTTTTAATATATTAGTTAATTTATTAATTAGTTAAACTAGTCTTAATGTGGATTATCTTATTTCCACATGGATGTCTGTTCCTTCATGTCTATGTCAACTTCTGTTTTAGGATGTTCAAGAAAAATCATTATCGACTAACATTTTCAAGAAAAACTAAGTTTCTGAGTGTCAGTGATTTTGCTAAATAAGGAATCTCTTTTCGACAGTCACATATTTGGTGGCATTTACTTGCTTTAGCAAATAAAATGTCATATATCATGCTAACACTGGCGAGTTGTATATGATTAGTGATTTTCTGATGATTGGGGGCAGGTCTGGAAACACTGTATGCATGCATAGCATGGGCTTTATTTTCATTAAAAGTGGACTCATTCTCCCAGGGGAAATCATTTTATAGCTCTCTGTACACAAAGAGATGAAATGCTTTTCATTTATCAAAGAGTTTTCCCCCAAGACAGCTTGATTTCTGTAACTAGTGTAATAATTATTCCTTTGTTTAAAATTTACACTATCAAAAAAACTGAACCACATTTCCCAAGGAGGAGTAATTGTTTGATAAGGATGTTAGTGAAGGATTTTTCTCTCTTCTCTCACATTCCCTCCTCTCTCTTCACCCTCTCTTTTGGGGGGAGGGGTCTAGTTTCTAAAATTCTCATTGAGTGCATATAGTCTATGAACGTCTATGGATGTATGTAAGTTCAACTTGTACCTAAAATGATGCTTACTATCTTACAGCCCAAACTTATAATTTAAAAGAAAATTTAAATTCAGTCCATACCAACAACAATAAGAGCAACAACAAGAAGTAATTGTATTTTGGCAATACAGTATCAGTATATCCTTTATCTGTGTTATTAAACAACTTCAAATCATTCCATGTCTTATGGTACTCCTTCCCTCTAAAATTAAACACACATGAAAGACACCTGGTTTTGAATTCTGAAATGCAATGCAAACCAGATGGATTTTATTGAAAATGTGGTCCTCGACTCTTACGCTGAAGTGGGAAGTTGATTTTTTTTAAATGACATCTACAAATACACACTTAAAAGGCAGCTTTTGTTGGTTAGATGTTAGGGCTTTGGGGGGTTTTGGCCTGTTCCAAGAAGTTGTCCCATAGAGCAAGTGGCCTCTTCCATTGGAAAATAAGAAAATATAGCTCTTATTGAGACATAGCCTTTAAAAGTACAAAAAGAAGTTACTATTTCCTGAATTTTGAGACAGCATCATTGCTTTAGCATAATAATTCAAGTCATAAAGTGGTAGGGGAATTTTGATCTTAACATTTTTTTCAAATTAATGATATAATGAAAATATTCTAAATCATAATATCGACTTATTTGGAAGTGCCTACTTCGTGCTAAGCCCTGGGTATATAATGGTAAACAACCAAAATTTGGTTCTTACTTTCATGCAGCCTAGTCTTGTGAAACTATCTTGTACATTCCTTAAAAACAAACAAATAAATCAAGAATCAATTAGTGGAAGATAGGAGAACTAACACATATCAAATACTAACTCTGTACCAGAACGGAGCTAGAATTTTTCCCTCTTATTTAAGTTTCTCAGTAACCCTATAAGGTAGTTACTATGATCCTCATTTTATAGATGGGAAAACTGAGGCTCAGGGAGGTGAAGTAACTTGCTTAAAGTCACACAACTAGTGAACCAGTAAATGGCAGAGTGGGCACTTGAATCCAGGTGACATCTCTCCTGAGCTTACTGCCCTCTCTGCCGTATAGAATTTCGATTCAGCAGGTCCCATTGCCCTTTCCTCGGTGCCACTAAATGATTTAACTTCTTCGAAAGAAATAATATACTGTAGTTCACAAAATACCAGAGGGAAAACGTGGAAATCGGTACTCCCAATATTGTCATTGGCCACAAGAGCTCTGATGTTTTTTTTCTTGGACACGCCTCAGCAAGTGAGTAAATGTACCCAACAGATCTTCAAACTAAAAGTTCATATACATAGGAGGAACTGGGTTTTTTTCTTTTAAATTTAGAAAAAAGGGCCACTATGTAACTATTTCATTTTGATTGTTTTGATTTGATGGTTTAATGCCAGGCTGAGGTCTTTGCTGGGTAAGACTGGGACATTGTGAAAGCTGGTTTCTACTCATTTCTATTTTTTCCTCCAGAGACATACTTTCAGTGGAGGCTCAACTCCTTCCAGGCCAACTAACACATGACTTAAAGCTTTTTTTTCTCATATACTTTCTGAATTTTCTGTATAGCCTACTTGCCAAGGGCCTTCTAGGTTTTCTTTTGAACATCTGTAATGATAGAAATTCACTATCTTTTGCAAGAGTTCATTCCATCTTTGTTTGGTTCTAATAATCAGGTTCTTTTTCTTTAAAATATGACAATGCACATGTAGTTCCCAGGTACAAACATATTCAATTCCTCTTCTGGGTGACAATCATTCAAATCTATCCCATAGAAGACATATCTAATTTGCCCTCCGTGTGGCAGCTATTCACATTGAGAGCTAACTAAAAATAGCTATCATGATCTCTGTTACTTCTGTCAAATATCCCTAATTTCTTCATCTGCTCCCGGAATAACAGAACTTTGAGTTTTTTCCCTTGAAACAAAGATGGTACCAGAACTAAGCCCATATTACATTAGGGATTACATAATCCTAATGTAATGTTACCAAGTAAATAGTATAGCAATTCTAAACCCTTTCCCCTTATTGTAATATAGTAACTAGATTTCTATAAATAAGGTCTAAGTTCATGTTAGTTTATTTTGGAAGTTGCTTCTTAATTTTGGTTGAAACTGAGTTTACTCTCAACTTAGAACCCTGTGCTTTTTTTAACTTACGCTGTGTTTCAGTTCACAGCATTTCCTTCGATGTTGCTCTTTGGATGTTTACTGTCTAATTTTACTTCCTTCTTATAGTATTTGTCTTTACACCCTACTTGCTTTACATTTGTAAATATTTATTTTAGCATTCTCTACTTTTATTATGATAGCCCTGGTTGTAGATTTGTGGTCTTTCCAAAGTTTATACATTTATATCTGTCATTGGCTCTGTAACCTTCTCAGCCACTTTCTCTTCAAAATTTGCCTCTCCCTTTTTCTCTGCATTTCCTGTTTCTGATTCTCCAGTATGACATGTTAGACTATTTCATTACATCTTCTATGTATCATTGCCTCTGTTTTATATGTGTGTTCTGTTGTATTCTGAGTATTTTATTCAGGTCTGTACTTATTTCTTTTTTTTTTACTCAAATTTGAATATGGCCGTATCTAGGGGTTTTCTAGTAGTTTACAAATATTTGTACCCTTTGATCTGATAACTCTACTTTTAAAAGCTCTTATAAGTGCATAAAGATTTGGATGTAAGAATGTTTATTTCAGCATTATATAAAAACAACCTGAATTTCAATCTATAGGAAATTAATAAATAGATACTAGCCAATGTAATAGTTTGTTATACAACTTGCTAACATGAATTAAGTGTGGGTGCATATTTTCTTTTTCTTTTCTTTCTTTCTTTCTTTCTTTTCTTTCTTTCTTTCTCCCCCTTCTCTCCTCCTTCCTTCCATATATATAAGTACATATTTATATATATTTGTGGGTATATAACATATCCAGCACTCTACCAAGCATATTTATTTCTTTTAGACAAATTTAAAGTGTGAAAATATTGACACATTCATTCCTTGTGTATCAGAAAATCACCATCATCTTTCCTGTATATCAAAATTGCTTGGGATTACTGAATTATAAAATCCATACCTTGATCATGTCCCAAGTCTTTTAAGCATCTTCTTTTATTGTGTCAAGGTACAAAAGCATCCTTGACTTACTTTTTGCCTTCTTGACACTCATCAACATCAAGATATAAGTCTAGGAGAGGAGACCAACGTGAATTAAGAAAAATTGTTGCTACAAGCCACATAAAGTCTCTGGTTTGAGTCTTTCCTTCCATGTCAGACTTCCTCAAGGTATCATCAAGAGCTTGGTTTAAAGGTAAAATCTACACTGAATTTTGCCAAATCTGAAGACAGAAGTGAAACTGCTTGCTAGGCAATAAGTTTTCTGTAGCGATTAAGTTTGATTTCCCCTTGAGTGATGCTGCATTTGAGTATATTTCTCTGAGGAAGGGTTGAGAACGTGAAAAGTGCTTTAGTTACTGTACATTTTCAGCTCTGTAGTATCTTTTCCAAAGGTCTCCAAGCCTTGTGGGATACTCCTGAAGGCCCCTGAAAGACCATCCAGAAACTTTATGCCTCCTAAACTTTTCTATTAAATTCCTGGAGCCCAAGGGGACCACTGTTTTGCAGTCATTATTTTGATCTATCTGTTCCTAGATACTATGCAGGATGTCAATTTGAAACTACACATTTTTGTGTTATTATAACTTGTTCCCTTTGGCATCTCTTCTGCTCCCTTCCACACTCCATGCAGATTAATCATTTCGCTTGCCCCGATTGGATTCAACTCTTTTGGAAAGTTTGGTGTGACGATATTATCCTTTGGAGTTTTCTGGTTGACGTTTAGAGAACAGTGAGCATATCATTTTAGGTCACCTGTACCTAGGAAGTCCAGAGAGTTTGCCTTTTTTTAGAAGTCCGGCTTTATTTCCTTTGTGCCTTTTAATATATATAATTTCTTAAGACACGGGTACTCTTTACAATCAATTCATCATTTTTTGGTAAACCAATCTGAATAGATAGAAATGAGGGGCCTAAATAAAAATTAATGTTGTATTATTTTTCTTATAGTTGGTAGGTTTAGGTTTCCTGACTGCTGTTGAATTAGGGTTCAGAAACAAACAACAAAATTATGTGATTTCAGAATCAAGTGTACCTGAGGGTAATGTTTACTGACAAAATTGGTGCAGCCATTTTGACTGATTTCGTGCTGAAACTAAATTCTCATACACTCCACAGACTAAAACTAACCAATGTTTGCCAGGAGGGATTGATTTATTAGCGAAACTACCCTAGGAAGTAATGGGAGTTATTGATCTGGTTGGATATCTGACTCAATAGGTCTAAATAAAAACAGCATTTTTTTCCCCTTCTAAACTGACAAGGCTGTAGAACGTGACATAACTAGGTCCACTGTACTTAAATACTTTACGTGATTTATTTTATTTTATCCTTGTTGTAACCCTCCATGAGAGGAACTAATATTTTTAACTCCATTTTGCAGATGAGAAACAGAGGCTTGAAAAGGTTAACAGGCTCCAGGGCACCCAGCTAATATGTGAAAAACCTGTTGCTAAAATGGAGATCTAGATGGAGAATCCAAGTTCAGAACCATTAACACATAGCTTCTCGGTACTCTCACCTTTCACACATTAGGTGGGTACGATGCCACTGGTCTGGAAACTTCCACACTAAGGCAGAAGTCAAGTTTGCAATTCAGTCCTAATCCATCTGAAATAGTAAAGTTGTTGTGTTTTTTTTTCAAGGCAAGGGGCTGCATAATAGTGGCTCACAGTAGAAATCATAAGGGTGTCACAGGTCAACAGTTACTGAGGAGAATTTCAGAGATGCTTGTACGAGGTCTGGTTCTAATTAGTGGTTCATTGTGAAGAATACTAAACACAGACAGGCACTCAAGATTAAATGAAAAAAGAAAAGGCCATTTTATCCAATGGAAACCCTTTAAAAACTGTCCTGAATAAATTGTTGCATACCTCGCAATTTTCTCCTGGTGTTTATGACAGGATGTTGCCAAAGTTTGCCTATTTGGTGCCCAGCCAAAAGTTTCGCAATTTCCCTCTGATCTGAAAACATTCTTGTCATATTTTCTTTTGAGTCATCAACTGTTCCAGACATCACACAGTTCAGTCAATTAAAATAAAGCTAATTGGTATTTTTGTCCTTTGTCAAATTAAATCATTCCATATGGAGGGGTTTGCAGATTGCTGGAGATGTCTTTTGGGAAGGTGAGAGTTCAGAGGTGAAGGCCAAGAAACTGTTTTACTCCTTTGGAAATAATAAGTGATCTCTTTTTAAAAATAAGAAATGTCATTTTAAAATAATCTAGATGCCAATCCTTGGAAAAATAATCTCTTGAATTTCGTAGGGTTTTACTTAAGTGTGCCCACAGAGGAATGTAAGTAAAATAGATCATCATAGAGAAATCATCCTGGAAGATTGTTCTCGCTCATAAATGTTTAATCATATTATTTTATTCATTACATTCTTTGTTTAACTCTTAAAATATACATGTGGCACTTGAGCTAGTATGTGGTGAATTTATGTAAATTTTAGTTAAAAACATTCACATGTTCAAATAACTTCTTGACCTCTCTTATAGCCCTCTTATATGGTTCTCTGAATTTCTTAAGATGGTTCTGGGACCAGAAATGGTTACAGCTTCACTGTGTTCTTTATTTCATGAAAATAGTAGAGGCTGCACTGGTAATTGTTATCCTGACAACTTATTAGCAACAAACCTATCATTTATTATATCTACTACGTATGTGGTGCTGGAATGTGAACTATATATACATACATATCTATATCTATATCTATAGATATAGATAGATATATATTTCAACTCAACCCTTATAATATAGCTTTATGAAGAAACTGACATCCAGACAGGTTGGGTAATTTGCTCAAAGTCACACAGCTTTAAGTGGGACAGATTCAACCCTTTCTTTGCATGTGAAAATTGGTCTTCTGAAAGCTCGTCTATTTATCCTAAATATAGTTCTCAGTATAGACATGGAAGTGATTTTAAAAAAGGATCACTTGGGGCGCCTGGGTGGCTCAGTCCGTTAAGCAGCTGCCTTCGGCTCAGGTCATGATCCTGAGGTCTTGGGATCGAGCCCCACATCCGGTTCCCTGCCCAGCGGAGAGCCTGCTTCTCCCTCTCCATCTGCCTGCCACTCTGCCTACTTGTGCTCTCTTTCTGTCTCTCTCTCTCTGTCAAATAAATAAATAAAATCTTTAAAAAATAAATAAATAAAAAAGGATCACTTGGTAGTGAGAATTAACTAGAAGTTTTGACAATACAGAGAACATAGCCAAGCGACTGATCTGTATGAAAAGAAAAGAAGCATGTATAATGGGCATTTTGTTTTTTTTTTTTGTTTTTTAAATCACGGTGCCTGTCTCGGTGGCAAATGAGAGGTGTCCCTGGCTGCAATAGGATATGTGCAATAGGAAAATATATCAAAAAAAGAAGGCGGCAGGCAGTGAGGGAACACAAAGGGGCAGTTCCCGAATCAGGAAGCATTCATCTCTTGCCAGAATTCCGTTCCAATGGATTATTTTTATTCTGATCATCATTTAGGAATTTTTGGCACCAATTTTTTTTCTATTTTTTTTTAAAGAAGGAAGTGTAGTCCATCATTGCTAGATTCTGTACCAACAGAAGAACTTCACTACCTTTGGGAATGTTTGAGGCCTTGAAATTTTTCTCTCCATGGAATTCATCTTTAAGGACTGTTTTTATTCATTACCTTTCTAAAATTTTCCTCAGCGTGATATCCTCGAAAGAATGTAAACCTCTGACTGGTAGACATTCTGGAATAATACTTAGGATAACATTGGGCATCCAGTCTGTAATATAGTGGTATCTGGGAGAGGAAAGTGGTGTAGAGTTATCGCAGGCCCAGCCCTAGCGCTCATCACAAAGCAAAAAAAAAAAAAAAAAAATTGAGATAATTTTAAAGAATTAAATTAGATCACGTTGTTCACCTTTCAAAATCTTCACTGCTTCCCACAGCACCTGGAACAAAACCTCCATCCTTAAAAACACCATACACATCTCCAGGGCAGGGCTGTTGCGGACTTCTGCAGCACTTGACTCCCTCCACGCTGACCTCCTCTCTTTCCCTAGCACACCAAGCCCAGGCCAGCCTCTTTTTATGTGTGTTTTTTTGTTTTGTTCTGTTTTGTTTTGTTGTGGGGCTTTTTATGTGTGTTTTCCTCCTCTAGAACACTCTGTCCCAGAGCTTTGGCCTAATTCACTGTTCACATTCAAGTCCCCTTCAAGTCCTCCGCTCGCTATTGTCTGACCGCTTTCCCTAGAATGGCCCCTCAGCCCCGCCCATTCCTTCTTGTGTCCAACCCTGCTTCGTTTGCTTGATAGCATCTTTAGTTATCATTAAGTTATTTGTGATGTATGTACTAACTAATTAAGTCTCCCCCAGAAAAATACCATCTCAGCAGTGTAGAGAATACATGTCTTATTCTCAGCCTAGGACTGTACCAGGTATATAACATTTACTCATTGTAGTCATTAATCAACAAAGAAGGAAACATTGCAGGAGGAGGCTTCTAACTACCTTTTCACCCTTGCAGAAAGTCTCAACGTCTCCGTCTCTGAGTTTTAGAGTTAGGGCCTAAGAGAAAGAGAAAGCTTTGCCCTTTATCAACCTAATAACTGCCTTCTGAATCAGAACTTCCTCTCCAGGGTTTTTGACACAAGACTGTCCTCTGCCCGGAGGAAGCATCATCCCAAATAACACGTTTTTTATTGTCCACGACAATTTCCTGAAACTATTTTCTGTCTTATTAATGAGCTCCTCCAGTCTCACCTCCTACCCTATTGGACGGGCTTTGCTCCTGGTGGGCCTTGTTTATGTTCTGATTTCCTAAAATAATTCACAGTGGTCTGCTATTTGCCCCCACTCCACTAAAATGTTAATATCGTTACCTCCTCCCCCCAGGCCACGTGTCAAAATTCCCACGAGTGTGCTTCCCTACACCTATCCAGAGAAACACCCGGGCTTGGGGCCTTCTTGTAACACCGATGCAATTAGCGATTCCGTTTTTGGATCTACATTTTAATCAGTGCTTTTGTTCTCTGACACTCTTGTCTTTCTAGACTGAATCTTCCATCGCTCCTGGCAAGCTTGTTTGTAATACTTGCAGCTCAGTGGGGCATATTAGCCTCTGGTTGGGGATGATCCTTTTGCTTATCATTGGTTACTCCTTTTATTTTGAAGGTACCCTCCCAAAAATGTGGCAACAGTTTTCCTTTCTCCTTCCTTGAGAGTTTCAGTCTGGTCTCTGGGAACCGGGCTCTAATTCCCACTCAGTATTTCATGGAGGGGAACTAAGAGCCTTCATTCAAATAGAGGGTGGGAAACTTGCCAACTCCAGCAACCTGGGGTAGAAACAATGCGCAAGCTGTGTCTGGATGCTCAAGATGTTGCAATTAGCATTCAGGGTATGACAGGATCATGGACAAGACCTCAGGACTGTAGAAAAATAAAAATACTTGAGTGAATTTACTTACTGTTCCCTTCAACTTCCTATCAGAGTGACTAGCATGATATTGAGGGTTTGACACAGTGGTGTCCCAACTCAATTGTTCATTCCTTGTCATAAAATGCTTACTTTGTTTTTAACTATCCATGGTGCCACGACAATATTTTCCACACAGTGGGTGCTCCATAAATATTGACTGGCTGGAATTTGGAATTTCAAGTGTCATAACTTAGGTGGTTATTGGCTTCTTAAAATTACATCTGTGAACTACAAATGTAGATAATAGCTAAAATCGGATCTCTACCTTGAAACATTTCCACTCAGCCCCTGGTCCAAGTTACACAGCAAAGCCTTAAGGTAGAAATTATACTTTTTTTTTTTTTTTTTTTATAGCTCCAAGTCTATTATTTAAGGCCAGTAAATAGTGGTTAATAATAGAGAAGTCTTAAATTTCAGGCATGTTTCTGGAGACTAAACCTAATGATATTGTTAAGTGGAGGCAAAGAAATATTGTTTTAGTCGCAGTCATTAAATATCCAAGGGAAGCGCACCGATCATGCCCCAGTAGTGGTTTTGTTTGGTTTGCCTCTTGTCTCCTCAAATTTGGAGAATGGCAGTGAGAATAGTAAAACAGGTCTTCTTTTTTCTCTCTCTTTTTTTTACCCTTGTAGTTTACCTTTTAAATATAGCAGATTTTTGTAACATTTTAAATCAGATTTCAAATGCTTGGGGAGAGCTTATTTTTAAGAATCATGATAAAAGGGGCACCTGGGTGGCTCAGTCAGTTAAGCTGCTGCCTTTGGCTCAGGTCATGATCCCAGGGTCCTGGGATCGAGCCCCGCATCGGGCTCCCTGCTCAGCGAGGAGCCTGCTTCTGCCTCTCCCTCTGCCTGCCTCTCTGCCTACTTGTTCTCTCTCTCTGTCAAAAAAAAAAAAAAAAAAAGAATCATGATAAAATATGTCTCACCTTAATGAAACGGGTTATTGTTAAACACGGATAGATCTATAATCCATTCCATGTCATTACAAGGAGAGGGACGTGAACTTTAGATGGTAACTATAAACTGGACAAAACTTCCTCCTCTGAAAGAATGAGAATATATATAACTTAGTCAAGTACTAGAAGTTCAGTTTTTTTTAACTCTATAACTATTCTTTAGCTTGTGCCAAACACTGGACTTCGTCTAGGTTTACAAATATAAATACAAGCCGGTCCCTACCTAGGAGGAGCTTATAAGACAGAGGAGTGGTCTCACAATAGGGCTTGGATACCAGAAGCATCCAACACAAGCCTCGAATTACAGGGAGAAATACTACAACGTCTCTTTCTGCTGATAAAATTTGAAAACAATAAGGAATAAATTAGTAAAATACAAAATCCAAAGATCTCCACTGCAAGGAAATTAAGACTTACTAATTATCCCCATGGCTTCTGGTGCCTTGATTCCTTCATATTTAGGATGTGAAATTTTGAGGGAAGTAGTCAGAACATAAAAACAAATATCTATACCTTGTGTATTGCTTAAAATTGCAAGACACTCAACCATACTTTACAAAATTTACTAAATAAAACAATGTTTAAATGATGTTTTCTTGAGGTTTGTTACTTAATAATGAAAAACAGAAAGCCAAATGCCTTTAAGGATATGCTTATTTTTCCTGCCACAACAAAAATGGCTAAAGTAATACACAGAAAAGAACATAAAAATGTAGTTACATATTTAAATGCATGCCTTTGTCATAAAATCATCAAAAGATGCACAAGATTGATACAGATGGGCGGACCTGAGCATTAGAAAGAAGCCACCCAGCTTGGGAACTTAGCAATGCAGTTGGAGGAAGGCACAAATGTTGCTAACATGTCTCAGCTGACAGCATTTTCTCAATTCTATTTCAACAATGAAATACACAAAGAACTACTTATTTCTGTAAACCACCAAAGGAAAGATGTAGCAAAGATGATGCACTCTCAGCAGAAAATTATTTTGTTAATAAAAACAATGTTCTGCGGAAATAGCTGTGAAGTGTAACCACTGATGAAGCAGCTGCTCTCTACTGGAATTTCACAAAATATTCCAAGGAGATAGTGCACAGAGAACATTGTTTTCTGAATCCTTCATAGGTAAGGACCTGTTTAGGTCAGAGGGTACACAAATCCAGAAACGTTGGGTGCGTAAACTCTTAATACCTTCTACATAAAAGCAAGACATCTGGGTGCCTGGGTGGCTCAGTTGGTTAAGCAACTGCCTTCAGCTCAGGTCATGATGCTGGAGTCCTGGGATTGAGTCCCACGTCGGGCTCCCTGATCAGCGGGGGGTCTGCTTCTCCCTCTGACCCTCTTCCCTCTCGTGCTCTCTGTCTCTCATTCCCTCTCTCTAAAATAAATAAATAAAATCTTTAAAAAAAAATAAAAGCAAGACATCTGAGATACAGTAGAATCTTTAAAATACTTTTAAAGTGAGATAGGGAGTAGTCATGAAAATCTTGTGTATAAACATGTCATAACTGGAGAGACAAAATAAAAGAACTTTAAAAAAAAAGTGTTGGACTTAAATCTAATCTATACATTTATTCTACATAAAAGAGTATTCCAAATTTGTTGATGATAAATGGACATCACTGGTATCACTATTGGATAATTAAAAAAAAAATCACACACCTATTCTAAAAAAATAGAAATTCAAAGAAATATTTGTAATGGAGAAATCATTTTAAGAAAGGATGCTGAGAGATTTTTCCTGGCTAAATGACAAAATGATATTTTGTTTCTGAAAGTGGTATGAATGTACTTACTCTGAAATGTTCATCTCTGAACTTTTAAAAAATATTGGAAACATTTTTTCACCTGTTAAAAATCTTATAAATCGGGGCGCCTGGGTGACTCAGTCGTTAAGCGTCTGCCTTCGGCTCAGGTCATGATCCCAGGGTCCTGGGATGGAGCCCTGCATCAGGCTCCCTGCTCCGCAGGAAGCCTGCTTCTCCTTCTCCCACCCACCCTGCTTCTGTTCCCTCTCTCACTGTGTCTCTCTCTGTCAAATAAATAAATAAAATCTTTAAAAAAAAATCTTATAAATAAAAAGTTCTTGTGGGATCTGAATCCATTTATTAAAATAGTCATATATATTACCTTTTTTTATCAGTTTACAAGAAAACCTGATCTCATGAGGATGATGAGAAGTTACTAGCAAATTTCAACAAAAACACTTGCATAACTTATAAATGAGGTTGAAAATGAGTTTATCTAATAAGCCCACTTTCTGATGCCTTTGTAATAACACTGGATTTGCATATCTTTTTAAGAGTTCTCTTTCAGTTATCCCTGATTATCTTATAAATATATGTTACAGTTTGTTCATTTCAAAAGGGATCCTGTAAGCTGGTAGTTAGATCTAGAGACTGATTTGGGTTCAGTTTTTGGCAAGAATGCTTCATAAACAATGTTTTTCAACCAGGAGTCACATGATATTTAGTTTTTTATTTTTATAGATGTTAACAGCCATTTCTTGAATCCACTAGTTCGTTAGGGGCTGCAAAATGGTGATATTGTAAGTCTATCATTTTATGAAGAGAAGTATCTACATCAACTATTTGGTTATCCTGAGGAATAGTTTGTTGAGGATAGGCAGGATAAATGCCAGATTCTTGCCCTTCATTTACTAGTTTTCAACACGATGATTTTGCTCCTTAGTATTGCACACAATATCATATACACAATGCATATGACATATCAAATATATCCATGCACATAATACACAAAGGCATAAGAACAGAAGAGAACTAGGTCAATAGGATGGACTGAAAGTTCAATAGAATTGGAACACAGAGTGTAAGAGAGGGAGAGGAAACGCTGAGATTCTTCCAACAAACATATATTTGGATGTGCAACAAGGCTGAGCTTTGTGCTAAATTTAAAGAATATGACAGTTAATGAACAGAGTTCCTTCTCTCAGGAAGTTCATGATCTAGTGAGGAAGAAAGGCAATCACAAGCAAGTAACTATAATACCTTGTACTAGGTGTTTCTATAGATTTACAAATACGGACTTATAGGCACAGGGACGAGGCCACTGTAGATCAAGAATGATGTAATAGAAGAAGTAATGTTTGAGCAAAGTCTTAAAAAATGTTTTCGGATTTTTAATAACCCTGGACACAGGGCAGCAAATGGAAGGCATTCCAGACAGTGGGACCCAAATGCACAAAGATGCAAGACGTGGGATCGAGGAGATTTCTGTGTCTGAGGAATCACATTTAGAACAGTTCGGCTGGAATGTATTTCTGGTCCAGCTCCCAGTCCATCCAGGACCAGATGAAGAAGATAGGGATATAGGGGGATAGGGAGAATGTGTGCCTCAGGGGTCAACGATATAGAGTATAGATATGTGGTTTTCATGAGCTTGGTTCCCCATAAGTCTTTTGGACCACTATACTCTGCTGGGGTAGGGGAGCCCCCATAATGACTGAGGAGATTTCCTTGCTGACTTGATGGGGGTTTGAAGATAAAAATTAAGTTGATTTAAAACATATAATGTATTATTATAATATAAAGTATTGTGATATTCCTTGCTTGTCTGCAAGTGTGAAATTGAGATTTATACCCATAATAGATACGTAAGTTATCTCATTTGATTCTGACAGTGATACTGGAAAAGAAAAAAAAAGCAGGTAAAGGTTATTATTATTTTCCGTGCTTAATAACTGAGGAAAAAATTTCAGAGGGGATAAGAGAATTTCCAGGGTAAATATCAGTGCTAGGTCACTGGTCTAGATCTACTGAATATATATATTCAGTTGTAGTATTTATCTACAGATATCTATCATCTGTTGAAGATTGTTTCTTGAGTTATTAACTATATATGACAATGTTTCACTGCACATGCACCATTTCCAAAACCCTAGATTTTTTTCTGATAAGCAGAGTGTTATTATACTCTTGGTTTATCATAAATGGTAGGCAGATTTCTGTGGTGGCCCCCAAGATTCCCTACTTCCTATTGTACTTACTCTATATAATTCCCCAGGCTGTGAAATGTGATGGATTTCACTCCTGTCTTTGACATCTAGACCCAGATTTAAAGGGCTCATGGGATTAGGTCAAGCCCATATAGACAATCTGCCTGGAGAGCAGCCAGCAGCTGAGTATGGCCCACAGCTCACATCCAGCAAAGAAAAAGAACTTCAGTTCTACAATCTTGAGAACTTAATTCTGCCAAAAACGAGCTTGGAAGGGGATCCCCAGCTCCAGATGAGAAAGCAGCCTGCTAAAGCCTCGAGTTTGGCCTTATAAGACTAAGCAGAAAGCTCAGTGCAATAATGCAGGAGGACATAACAGTTTGAAATAAATATTTTGACAAAATGTTTCTTGGGGTAAATAAATAAGGTTTTTATGTTAGAAAACAATAAAACATACTGAAATATTTTAAGCCAAAGACATGCTTCCCACTGAAAGCATATTGCTGAAAACCAGCTTGAGTTTCCATTTAATCACTTTTGAGAACATGAAAGGCTGAGTTACATGGTTTATAGGACTAAGAATATTGTGGGTCTATATAATTGGGAAGGAATAAGGGTGGAGCAGTAGAAAGTTGGCAGGGAGAAGGGGATGGGGCAGTGAGAGGTATGCTGAAATGGAAGAGTAGAGGAATTGGGTAGAAGTAAACCACTGGCTTGGATCTGGGCCAATGCAACCACTACATACAGAGTGCATTTAAATTGAGGGCACACTAAAGAAATCTGATGACTCCTTTAATCTGAAATATTCAAAGATTACAGTAGTGGAAGCATCCTCTCATGAGGAAGAGCAGTAATACTGGCTATTCTAATTCATTTCACTTCAAGTTCACCTCCCCGCTTAGACAACTTCCCAGTCCCTATGGCCAACCCCAAAATAGACTCAGAGATGATTATTTTTCACTGTTGTACTCTAACACAGAGTGGGCAGACATCCTTCTCTCAGTTATCTATAGTATATTTGATTCTAGCCTGGCATATTTAATAACACCACAGAAAGAGAAGCATAACAGAAATAAAATATAAGTCACCGCTGGTAATGAGACGACTGCTTTGAGAGGCCACCAGCTCCATCTGTCCTCCTAGAGACTCCTCTGCGATTGTTCTTCTTCAACTGGACTTGACCTTATTGGAGGCATCTGTTTCTCAAGAATGTATCTTGACACATGTAGACTTCTCTTGGTTTTGATTCCGCCAGAAGTAGAGCATGAGAAACGGGTTTAGGGGCAAGTCATTTATTTGGGAGGGGATTCCAGGAAACACTGGTACAGGATTAGAGATAAGATGCATGAGAGAATAAGACAAGAAATAGGATGCTATCAGGGTAGTTGCCACTGTGAGCAATTGGAGCTCATTTCTGCCAGGGAATCTGAGAGACAGTGTAGAATACACGTCAGAGGCACTTCAGTCGAGGTGGAAAGAAGCTGAGGTACTTGCCTCCAAGTGTCTGTCATCTATTGAAGACTGTTTCTGGTGATAGTAACGATCCAGTACTTCCAGCTCGCCCTGTCCATGTGCTGAGCATGCTCTCCTGGCCAGAAAACAAACAAACAAACAAAGGAAACATCTCTTGCTGGAGAATGACAGGTTTTCGCAGGAAACACCCCTTCCTTTGTTGAGGTGAATGCTGTGGTACCTGCAGTCTCTGCTATGACCCTTCTCAGAATCTAAAGGCTCAGAGACAGTCAATTAACAAACTTTTACTGATCCCTGGATCACCACGGATCTCTCCAAGTGGCTCGTTCCCACTCTTAACCTATGGTCTCACAAAACCAGTACGTTGGGACCTAACAGTCCAGGAGAGACCACATGGAGGCTTTTGTCTTTTCTTCCCTCCTCCCTCTCTGAGCACTAGAGTCACTATTAATCACCAGTTTGGACATAAGCCGTTCAAACATTATCAAATGGTTTGTTATGCTAGGATTCAATGCTTGTTTCTGGTTTTTCCTTAAACTCTAAAAAAAAAAATCTTTAATTTTGAAGAAACATAATCCACAGGATTCTCATTTGTATATAAATAATCTGATGTTCTTTTTACATGAGCTCTTTGATGCTTGGAGAAAAAAAAATGTATCTTCCTAATCTTGTTGAAAGAAGGAAAGCATTTTTCTTAAATTATAAACTGGGGAAATAAAATGCCTTGGTAGATCATGTTGAGTTCCTGCTGTTTTCATTCATGTGTCATGTATCCATCCACCCATCTACCCATCCAATGAGCAAACCTTTACTTACCACCTAAACGTTTTTAGTATTATGCTGGGTCCTGGAAACACAAAGTAAAATAAGACACAGAACAAGAACTTAAGGAGTTTATAGTCTGGAACAGAAAGACAGTGCGAATAATCTGCCCCTTAATTGAGATCCAAGGAATATTCTAGGCACAATGTTAGGTTCTAGTAACACAAAACTAATGAAGTTCGATACCTGACCCAAAATGCTCATGATCTGGAGCAAGAACATGTATGTTAACAGTTGACTAGAACACAAGTCAAACTGTACAAATCTTGCAATATAAGTAGAAGTAAAATGCTTTGGCAGCAGAAAAGAAGAGTGAGTAATTGAGTTTAGGGGAATTCAGGTGCACTTCAGAGAGGAGGCAATTTTTCCTGGGCATGAACATTCACAAGCACAAATTAGGTATAGGCTGACCTAGGCCTCAGATGGTGTGACGTGACCTCGGTGTGGCAGTGTGAAGCTATTAAGCTAAGTGGTGCTATTCATTTCACCATTTTCATACATATAGACATCGCTGGAAAAAGTGGTCTAGTCTCTACACATTCATGATTTCCAAACTTAATTAATTTTTATTTTATATTTTTAGAACTTTTTAAAAAAATATATTTATTTATTTGTCAGAGAGAGAGAGCGAGCGCACAAGCAGGGGGAGCTGCAGGCAGAGGGAGAAGCAGGCTCTCCGCTGAGCAAGGAGCCCGATGCAGTACTTGATCCCAGGATTCTGGGACCTAAGCCGAAGGCAGACACTTAACCGACTGAGCCACCCAGGCGTCCCTCAATTAAATTATTAATAGCACTTGGTAAAGTTGTAACTCCTCTGGACAGTTAGTTCTCGCATTACCTTAAGTGGTTTTTCCAAAGCTATTTTCAAACACTATCTAATTGAACTGCCTGTACTCTCATAAAGCTTCCTTTTTTTCCACTTCCTCTATAAAAGAGGCCACTGTGCCTCTGATGGCATTTCATTCCCTCCTAGTCTCTTCTCTTGGAAGAAGTCTCTTCAAACTCAGCTTCCTCTCACCCCCTCTATTCTTAACTGAGGTCCTCAGCTACCTCCAGTACTTGCTCCATCCAGGACTTTCCTGTTCCATCTTTCAATTTCAGATCTTTTCCCTTAGCCTGAAAATTCATTCACACACCTCTCATCCTAAAAAAATCCTTATCTTGGTCCTTGTTCCTCTAGTTCCCTCCCTATCTCTTTCCATTCTCATCCATTTCTTTGAAAGTGTTCTCTAAATGAAAGCTTCTCAAACATTAAGGTCTGTAAATTACTTGAAGATCTCATTAAAATGAAGATTCTAATTCAGTAGTCTGGGATGCGGCCCGAGATCCAGTGCCTCTAACCAGTCCCCAGCCTATCATGTTGTTCTGGAGGTCATTCTAAATAGCAAAGGTCTAAACCCTAATTCTCCTCATATCCTTGCCTTCCATTTATCCAGAACCCTCTTACCAGCTAGCTTCTAACCCCTATGCCTCTAAGGCCCCCCCATAAAAAATCACCAATTCACCCTGGAATGTTAAACCCAATGGACACATTGCAATCACAGTACCTCCCACCCTCTGTGGGGAGTTAGGCATCCCTGATTATTAATGCAATCTACTATGATGTCATTCCCTCTTGGTTTTTCCTTTTGTCTG
Organism: Leptonychotes weddellii; assembly: GCF_054177405.1. Classification (NCBI taxonomy): domain Eukaryota; kingdom Metazoa; phylum Chordata; class Mammalia; order Carnivora; family Phocidae; genus Leptonychotes; species Leptonychotes weddellii. Next base: position 143,410,049 of record NC_138372.1, read on the forward strand.
ACCAGTCACAATTTCTCATCTTCTTTTTGAATTCTCCTTGTTTACCTGCTTTTTAAAATGTTTATGTTCCAGCTAGTTTCTATCTTATTATATTCTCTCTTGCAATAATCTCATCTAGTAATTTTTCACTTCTGCTTGGATACTCTAGAGTCCCTTTAGTCCTGTTTGAGCTCGGACTCATATATCCAACTGCCAAACTTGAATCACTAGCGTCTCAAATTCAACATGTAGAAGCTAACTCATTAACTACTCTTCAAAGCCCATGCTTCCTATTTTGGACATCTGTGTCCCTTTCTATTGAATCAATCATGACAAAAACCTGAAATAATCTTCACCTCTTGCCCACCTTCCATCCAGTCATTAAAGTCTTATTTTTTTTTCCCTTAGGATCTCTCGAAATTCAGCCTCTCCAGGCAATTCCTACTGTCACTGCTGTACAGCTCAGATCCTCATCCTAACAGGCTTATAGAATAGCATCTTCACTGATCCGAACTTCTCCAGTCTTACTCCCTTCCAACTCTTCTACTAATTACAACTGGTATAGTCTTCCTAAAGTCTGTAAAACCCTTCAGCTGTCTCCCTTTAACAAGAAAATAAAGCCTAAGCTTAAGAACAGGACTTAAAGTCCTTTGTTATCTAGCCCTATCTCCCGCCTCATCTCCTGCTACCCTTCCCTCAAAGAAACTTTATGGTCCATTCATACTGAACCATTTGGAGTTCCCCATAACTCCATGCTTTCTGACATCTTTATGCCTTTGTGGTTCCTTTGTCTCTCTGTAAACTCCCAATAAACTTTAAAAATAAAGCACAGATGCCATCTTTTGTGAAATGGATTATGTAAATTGAGAGAGGCCTACGTGTTTCCTTTAGTTTAAAAAAACGTATAAATAAAACTTATTATTGAGTGCCCATTTTTGTCTTTACACATTATTATGCACAGCTACACACAGCACAACCTTTAGCCGACTTAATCACTCTTGTCTCAGTATTCTTTTTGTAGCTTAATTCTATTAATTAAAATTTTTCTACCTAATGCTTCATCTGGATGGTAGTAATTGCTCAATATGTTTGTTAAATGTAATTCCCATTCTGCCATTAAAGTTATAAAATAATTTCCCAAAGGAAGGGTTTATGTAACTATAATCCAGCATCTCATTATGACTATTATGGTTGTACCTTTCTCCTAATGGCAATAGTTAAGTTCATTTAGAACCTTAATGATTTTCTTCTCTAATCTTTTACATCACTGTTTTGATGTTTACACATTGTATTAAAGTGCACACAAATGAATAGTCCCTGCTTATAATATTTTCTTTTAAATCCATTTCTGACTACAATGTTTTAGTACTCCTCCTCCCTTTTCTTTTAATTGATTCTGGTTCCTTACAGCATATCTAGGAAGCAGATGTATATTTATTTAAAAAATTAATTTGCATAAGAGGAACTTAGGTAGGGTAGTTACAGTTCTGTGGCAGAACTAGCTGACAGTGGTACCTTCCAGGTTCCCACCATCACAACATGCACATCGACTCCTCATGAAGGCCGAGATAGAGTGAATGGATGGGCAGGAGGCAGATCAGTCTTAATAGTGGATGAAGTAGGAGGTTGCCATTAAAAGATGATATCAGGAGTCATTCTCCTCTCCACAAAAACAAGATAAAATAAAATATCCTATCACATTTCTCATCAAAATGAGAGTTAACACATCAGAGTTTGAGATTATTTTTCCTGGGGTAAAATGCAAAGCCCTGGGAGCTATTAAGCCTTAACCATTATCTGCCATTTGGGATGAGGCTACTGGTTTCTTTCTTGAAAGAATGCAAGAGATGTAATGACTTGTTTAATGTCAGTATTTCTAGGAATCCTTTTATTATGTTCACTTGTATTTTTATGTTTAATTTTAATTTTAACCTCAATGGCTGATATAAGGTAAGTAATTAATAAAGTAATGATCAGAAGAATTCATGAGAAAATACTGACCTTGAGTTAGAAGAGACTACCCTTATTAAAAGAGCAAAATCAACTAGAAAAAAAGACTTCAGTTGAACCTTAAATCCCAAAGCTCAAATACATATATCTAAATTCAAAATTATCTTATGTTAAAATAATAACAATAATAAATGTGTAATAAAAATGAGTAATTACTATTCAATACATTTCATATATATACATAATTATAAAGTTAAAAGAAGCATATAGACCTCCCTCAATCTACACAGCATATATGCTCCTGCAAAGTTGGTAATGAAGTAAATTTCTGAGCTGAATACAATTATAAATTATAAATTTAGGCATCTTTTTTTTTTTTTTCTGGACAAAAATGAGCTAAGTTTAGTCTGAAAATAAATGGCTTAAGATAGTGGTCAAATCTATGGATGTTGAATTTTGTATAGATAGAAGGGATTTCCTAATCTTGCTGAGCAATTCAATTCCACTCAACAAATGACAAGGGTCTACTAGGTACTGTGGGTATTAACAAAATGACCAAGAGATAGCTTCTTATAAAACAGTAGAGAATATAAAACAAAGCTCAAACAAAATGTGTTAAGAGCTTTGTGAGTGCAGAGAGGGTGACAATTAACAGAAGACATCAGAAGAAGTGTCATGAAGCAGCTAATATTTGGATGCACCATAGAGAACTGTTAGAACTTTTGCCCATCTGAAAGAAGAGAACATCATTTCAGGGAGTGGTTCTGAAACCTTAGGATTCATAAGAATCTCATGTGTGTGTTGGTTGGGGGTTGCTGCATCATTCTGTATCAGTTAGCTATTGCTACCACAATGATGTTTAACAAAACACATCAAGATATAGTGGCTTAAAACAGCCACCTCTTACTGTCTCTCATGATTATGCTGGGCAGTTCTGCTGATCTGAGTCAGGCTCGGCTGATCTCAGCTGAGATCACTTGTATGTTGGGGGTCATCTGCAGGGTTAGCTGGGGGCTGGTTGGATTAGGGTGGTCACAGCTGGTAAACTCAGTCTTGCTTCCTGTGATCCCCAGTCCTCCGTTAGGCTACCCTAGGCTTTTTCTCCAGGCTGAGGTAGGGTGAAGCGGAATGGCTCTTCAGATCTAGGCACAGAAGTGATACACAGGCACTTCTGCATCCTCTGGGCTAGAGCAAGTTTCAAGCCGGCCATTCAGGAAACAAGGAAATAGACTCCACCTTTCTATGGGATGAACTGCAAGGTCACATTGTAAGGGCATGAGTACAGAGAGGGAAGAATAGGGGTCATATTTGTAATTAGTCTACCACAAGAGGCTTCTCCATTTTGGCTGAAATATGGAGTAGGTGGAATGAAGCTATCTGGTGATGCAGGCCGGGGTTAACCTGACATGTTTATTTCAAATTCAGGCAGTAGTGAGGACACACTGAAGGGTTTTGAGCCGGGAAGAAATGTGTTCAGAAGTCTGGCTTTAAGAAAAAGCTTGTGTCATTATGGGTGAATGGAAGCAGGCAACAGGAGAAAGGATATCTTTTTTAATCATGTAGGTGGAAGTTAATAAATTGTCAAATCAATGTGGTGGTAATGGGCATGGAATCAAGGGGAAAAGTAAGAAAGTTCCTTAATAGGGACTGAACTGATAAAACCACTGATAGGATAACAGGCTTGATGGGCTGGTAGCATCTCCTTTAAGCTCCTTCCCTTTTATACCAATCTCAAATATTCAACACATCCAATAAGAATTCCAATTCAGAGTGCACAGAAATTACTGTCAATTGTCATATGATATATGGCATTCAGTATCTAGCGGGACATATAATGATACAGTAGAGATGTGGGACCAAGATCCAGTGCTTTGATCTACCATTTTAACGGAGCTAAGCTTTCTTATCACATCCCAGACTGGAAGGTTTTCAAAGATTGAGGCTTTAGTTCATTTAGTAGTTTTTTTTCCCCCCGATGATTCCATACTTCTATAGATATCTAATTTAAAATTTGTAAAACATTTATTTAAAATGAGATGAGGTTGCACAACTACATTATTTTCAATTTTATTTAAATCAAATAAAGCTGTGACTGATGTGAAGAACTGGCATAGAAACCACATAAATTTTGAGATAAAAATTTAAAGACGAAATCCTAATACCTAATTATCTTATCCTGAAATAATTAAATGTAAAAGATATACATTTTAAACAGTCACACACATGTAGGCATTACACAATGCACATAATGAAGTCATAAAACATTTTATACTGCTTTATTATAAATAATTGGAAACAATATTTCATTTTTCAAACCCAGATAACAAAATAGTAAATATCATGCTTTCATTTTTTTTTCATTATTTCATTTTATTTTTGTAATATGAGTTGGGAAGTACTATTTCTTATCAAAAGACTGGTAACAAAAATCTGTAGGAACACAAAAGAACAAAACACTCACTTTCATTCACTTAAAGGAAAACAATCGAGAAGGCTTTTAGAGGGAGGGGCTAAACAGTGCTATGAAGGAGTCACCAAGAACAGAAAGACTGTGTAATATCAGCAAATATCACTTGTAAGGCAAAATGGGGTTGTATACAAATCCATAAACATAAAGATGTGGTGGTAAATTTTAACAACATTTTCTTAAAAATGGAATAGCTTTATTCTCTCAAATGGAGGCAATCTGTATTGTTGCTTTGAAAAAAACTTATTTTTCTAAGAAAGGATATCTAATATATATTTCAGTTTTCATGTAGTAACTCACATTTTGATAAAAACGCTTCACTACTGTAACCTTGCACACTTAAAGGCAGAAAGCACTTTTTGACAAAATACTGTAGCAACTTCAAATTGCCACAAAAACCTGTGCCCCCAAATTCACTTAAAATAGATTATCCCATAGGAATATTTTCACTAAGAGAGTTATAGTAGCTAGCAGTCAGAACTTTTTAGGTGACTATGATTGATTTTCTTTTTGTGTATTTTCTTTATGTTTAATACAGAGTTTTGGCAGTTTTCTCCACTAAATAATTTTTTAAAAATCAGAAATTGCCTACGAAAACAGAGCTTGAGAGAGACAAATGTGAAGAAATAATGTATTTCATAAAATAATGTAGTAGATTTCTCTGAAAACTTGTGTTTATTTGTATCAATTAAGGACAATGTTGCATATTCCAGATTAAACAGCTATTAGGTTTACCATGGAAATAAACATGCTATGTACAATGATATTTATAATTCTTCTTTTATTTTTATAGACTTCAAAGTGTATCTCTCATAGAAACTGGAACAGGGTGAATCTGGAAAGCATGTTTCAGTTAATTAGCAAAAATTAAATTAGCATGAAATAACAGAATGAAGAATTGAAATCATTATTTTAAAAGTAATGAGGTTACGCTTAAGTGTACAGTACGCAGGAAGATATTGTCAAATGAACCGTTCCAGCTTCCTTGGTTTTACTCCAACTTAATATACTTGAAAATACTGTTCTCATGTATAATATCAAAGGAAATATTAAATGCATGTATATTATTTTAAGAGCTTGATGGTATATTTCACATTCTTTAAACTTTACTCATGCTATAAATATCTATCAGTCAGTTTTTAAAGTAAATGAAAACTGTCGCATGGGGGGATAATTTTTTATCTCATATGTCCATACTTGATTATGTCCATTTTTTTCCTGAAAACTATATCAAAAATCAGAGTAAGTGGAGCATGTTTCTACCTCATACTATTATTCTTCATGTACTACAATTCATTATGGTTTACCAAAATGGAATTTACATTTGAAGATGGGTTAACTGAAATCAATTAGTAAGTATGATTAAAGAGTTAGGCTTCTGGAATCCATTAACACTTAACCAACTTAGAGGGCAATGCTTATTCTTCCTAAACTTTTATTAAAATTGTGCAACAGTATAAACTGATTTTTAGTAGGTTTGCATAGAAATAACACCATTTCACTGGTGTGATACATCTTTTCCAAAGGATTATGGCAGGCCTGTTTGTATTCTTCATGTATATTTTTCTTTTTTTGTTGTTCATTTCCTCCTCCTCCTCCTTCTTCTCAGTTTTCACATGAAATAAACCATATTTGTCATCTGGCTACCATAGTTCTAAAATAAGATCCAGTAGTAGTTTGAAGCACAGTGAACTGAACAGTTTCTTCCCTTTTTAAAACATGATAGTGAGTGGCATTCTCCATAGTCAAGCCATATGAACATGGTTAACCCCATCAGGAGACTCTTGTGAACTCAAAAGGCTCCAAATCCACAGTCAAGAACCTTGGTGACTTCACATAACTGCCACTTGTAGCTGGAAGGGAGACACTATCGTTTGCTTCAGAAGTTTTCAAGCAGTTTCTTGTCTGGTAGCTTCTTCAGATTTCTCTGTTGCTTTTATTACTGCTTCTGACATTATGCCTTCAAAAGTCCAAAGGTCGAATCATCATCGTTGTGGAACGTAAGGAGTAACTGGGCCCTTTGAAGTAGTGCCACTTTATCCCGTTCAGTTTTCCGTGGTTTTGTCCAGCAGTGTAGAACATTCCATTTAGATTGGAGGGGCCACAAGCATCAAACCACCAGCCTGAAAAATGAGTTAATAATGAAAGAGAAAAGGAGAAGAAACAAAAGTAAATTGAACATGTGGAAACTAATGGCACTAACCATGGTGGACTTAATACTTTCTACGATCATTTGCAAATAGGAGGCATTCAATAAAAAGCTTCTTGGTGGTGGAAATGTCTTAAATGACATCCGATTTAGGCAATGTATGAACAGAGAGGAATGCTCCCATGGAAATCAAGTTTCAGTGTCACTCCATTGGGACTCATTTCCCACTGTAATGATGGAAAGCTTCTGGGATTCAAGATAAGATCAATTCAAACCTAGATTTATATGTAGGGCAAGTAAAATGCAGATACCCTTGGGCATTCCACCTTAAGCCCATTGTTAGGAATAGAACAATTATTAGTGAAGAAGTTCAGAAGCTTAGAAAACTGACATCTAAATACAGTGAAAGAAATGTTTTCCATCTACTTCATAATTTTGCCAAGAACTGGTCCACAATTGCTTCTGAAATTAACTGGATACTGGGCAATGACTATGATGCACAAATTGAATTTGAATTACTGTGCTCTCCCTATATTTTATAGCAATATGGGAAGTGTTCATCAATAGTAGCCATATAGGTTCCTATATAGCAGAATTTTTTTCCTGTGACTGTTCAAGTTCTTTCAAAGCCTAGTAAAAAGAAAAACAACTTGATGAGTAACATGGAGACCCTATGCTTGCATAGCTCTCTGTAAGGATAACTTAGTACTTTATTTTTTTAATGAATTAAGTTTCTTAGATTTTTAGATAAAACATACTACTTTTTCTCTGTCTCCTGAAGTAACACTACTGAAATCTTTAGGGAGAGATTTATGCCAGAGACATTCTGGCATATTTTTATTTGGATACAGTTGACCTCTTTTTGATTACAGAGTTATACCTAAGGGACTAATAGCTAAAGAAAGAGAAAGCTATACAACTGATGTTTAACTGTAACATGAGCATCATCTTGCAGAAACTAGAAAAAGTTAAATGGAGAAAAGCTAGTTCTCACTTTTCAATTTTGGAAGGTGAATACAGTAAGGTTATGTTTATAAAAGTCATACTAGAAGCACAGCAAGCTGTATTAATTACCAACTTATATTGGAGAACAATAAGGTATGTCTTGATGAATTTGGAGACTGTCTTCAATGCTGTTTTACGAACTGTATGCAAACAACATAGATGTTAATGCAGTCAAAACATGCCCTCAAAAAGGTTCTTGTTTGGCAAGGAAAGATGAACCATAAATTCTACATTTTTAAAAAGATTTTATTTATTTATTTGGGAGTGAGTGAGAGAGAGAGACAGAGAGAGAGAGCATAAGCCCACAAGCCGGGGGAGAGGCAGAGGGAGAGGGAGAAGCAGACTCCCTGCTGAGCCCAATGTGGGGCTCCATCTCAGGACCCTGGGATCATGACCTGAGCTGAAGGCAGAAGCTTAACCAATTGAACCAACCAGGCATCCCTCCACAATTTTTTCTTAAGATTAATTCCTTTAAATTCTTTTTGATAAGTATAACTAGTAAAAATGTTATTTATATTACAAAAAGCATTCTGGCACTAGGGAATTTATTCACCCTAATGAGCCTTTCATAGTCTTTCAAATATCCACCATGATCTCTGAAGGAAATGCAGCTACTTTATTATTAGGAACTACTACAAATTGTAGAATGATCCTCCAAGTTACATTAGGCGTTCAAGGTAAAAGTGTGTGTTTTTGTTTGGTTTAGAGAAAGTCACAAGAGTTCTGGAAGACTGTGGGAAGGCAGAGGTCTACTGCCAAAAGTAGCCTGGCAATAAAGGGAAATTTTCGATGAGATTAGCAAAGAGACAAGAAACAGCAGGGGCACGTGAGAGAATCCGATAAATTGATCTTGTGTATGTTTTCTAATGAGTAAAGTGGGGTAATATTTGTGGTATGGGGAAAGGCATTTTGGAGAAAGAAGATCATATGGCTGGTTCAGAGTTAACAAGAGAAATAGGAGCCTCAAGCTGAGAAAGTCTGAAGATTAAATCACATAGTCTTTTGTTCATAATCCTAAGAACAATGGTATGGCATGGTCTATCTCCAGGTCCATCTCCTGTACTTAGTGCTGTACCTAACAGAGTTTGCTTAACAAATGACTGGGGAGTGACTACAGGCTTATTGACAGATTGACTTCTTTTGACTGTTTCTCTGTGTAAAGTCTCAGTGGTCTAAAGTAGTTTAGTTTACTAAAAAGTTCTATTTGATAGACACCCCAATATATAACATCCATGCTTATTGTGTTCATTCTTTCTTTCTTTATCCATTCAATATGTAATTATTGTGACTATTGTTACATAATACTCAATAAGACAGACCTGGGCCCTCCCTTCATGGAACTTACTTCCAATGTGAGAGACAGACATAAAGTAAACAAATAAGTAAAATACTTACAAATCATGATTAAAAAAAAGAAAGAGAAGAATCAAGGAGCTAGGAAGGAGGATAACAGGGGACCTACCTGACTTTTCACATTCACAGAAGAAGCTGATATTCAATGAGTGCTGAAGGATGAGAGGGAGGCAGCTGTGTGAAGATGGGGAAAGACTCGTTTAAGCAGAGTATAGCACGTGCCCATACTATGAGGAAGAAAGAGAGCTTGACGTGCTTAGAAACTAGAAGAACATCAGGGTAGCTGGTACATTGTGAACAAGGGGGAAACTCTCAGGAAATGAAGGTAAAGAGTAGGCAGTCTTGGTACAAAGTTGAACAATGTTCACAGAAAACTTTAGAGTTTATCCGGTCTACTTGTCCATCATCAGATGAACAAGCAAGACATTCTCTAGGAATAGGAACCAATATTTAACCAGGGGAACAAGATCTATCAGGGTGAATATTAATTAAATTTAGAGCCCTCATTCCAAAACTATGGTCTGCCAAAGCCATCCTGAGCATCTGTGGCAGCATAATGTAGGGGGAAAAATCAATTAAGAGTCATTTCAACAAATATTAACCAACAGAAATAGAGGTTGGAGTTGAATAAAACAGAATTCCTGGCTTCAAAGAGTGCACAGTTTTGTGTAGGAGAGAGAGACAATAAACTGTTTCAAAATGAGATGATGGTTGTGAAACAGAGATGAACAAAATCTATGGAAATAGGCAGAAAGTCCTGTCAGTGGGTCTGCAAGGTTTTCTTATTTACCACCTGAGCTGTGTCCTGAAGACTTATGTGAGTTCATTGAACAGAAAGAAATTCTGAACACAGTTTGTACTCTGAAAGAGTAGGAGAAAGTGTCTGCCAGCAGCCTGCCTTGGCTGGACTGCCACTGGGTAAGGGGCTGGAGAACATAGGGCTAGCAAAATAAACAGGAGGGAGAACACAGAAGTTTTTGTTTTATGTTTAGAAATTTTCTTGTGGGCAATGGAGAGCCTGCAGTGCACCAGACAAGGAATTAGAAAACCTAGACTTTGATGCTGATTGCACCAATTAATAATCAAGACATCCTAAGCAGCAATAATAATAATTATTATTATAATATTTGATACTTATAAAATCATTAATATGCATCAGGAACTGTGCTACAATATTTATATGCATCCTCTCATTTCTTCCCCCAAACAATCTCAGTTGATGTGGCAGGTATTGTAATAAAGACACTGATGCTCAGGGAGTAAGGAGATTTTCCAAGGTCACACAGTCATTTGATTCCTCATTCTTATGATGTGGTTTATATTGTCTGATCAGCTTTTCACAGCCTGGTTGTATAGATCAAATAAAATGACATACTGACTATTCAGACCAGTAAAATCTGAAATAAGTGCTTAGTGTAAGTTATTAGGAAATGGGATGGAAGATTTAGGGTGGGAACAACAAGGATTCGATCTTGGGGGGTGGGGGGCACTATAATTTGGACCCAAATAAGTACAGTCGTACAATGTTTTCATTGTAAAGACAATGGCACTTAAGTACCTAATATGATTGGAACAACTGTCTTCAATGATTTGTTTTGACATCATGTGGAAATCAAAGACCTTAATGTGTTTGACTATCTTACATGCACACTATGGACAATCACAGAACACCTGATGATAATAAAGACTATGAATTAATATGGCACAACACAAAATGAAAGGGCGATTATTTCTCATGACAATTTTTGTTGTAGTGTTCTTTATAAAATACTCCAAACTTCAAGGTAGCAAAAACAGTTATTTGTGTGCAAGCAGGTATTCCATTTCCTCTGACACATGCAGTAAAACAACAAAGGAATTTCCACTTTCTACTTTTCTTTGGAAAAAAAAAAAAAAAAGCATGGCCAGCTCTTTTAAACATAAATCCTGAAAAGACAAGGTTTTAAAATATATTTATAGAAAGCAAAATTATAGCAGGGTCCTGGTTACTCATATGGACTCCTTGGCATTCACAGATGATCCTATGTGCTCACGGGTAATCAGTACATACATAAGTTTGCATGCAATGGAGGTGTTCTTCTTGAACACACAGAGAGTATGCCTGGGGTTGCAGTTTCTCTCTGATAAGATACCAAATAGCTGAAGATATTATACATCCTCTACAATCTTGGGGAAATATTAACTCTGTACTTTGTTCTGTACGTGCCTATGAATAACAAATGAGCCACATGCTAAAGAAGTTAATCTAGGAAAAGCACTTTAACCGTAAAAGAACTCAGCGATGCAAGCAAAGGATGGAAGAAACCAGCAGCTTCCATCTGCTGTTGGGACAACTGATAAAATGTCTCAAATGTTTTAAGATTGGCAACTGCTAAGATGTATGTTGCCAAGCATTTTTCTTCATAACCTGTAACCTCATGTATATTTTAATAAGAAATCTGAGATGCATGTTTCTAATTCATTTACACTTAACTCATTAAAATTTAGTTTTGTACTAACTATCCCGGGCTACCCAGGCCTTTAAAAGTCATTCCAGTCCTTTATCTTTGAAGCAGAAAACTCACATTTTATCACCAATAAATAAAACTTTGCCCAGAAAGTAGGAATTTGATTCTAAACTTCGTACTCAGGAAGTTCAAATTTATTTGAAAATCAGGAAACCTAACTCTCAAATTCTTCTAATCCTAAACAAAATGTCCTTCAACACTTCCTTTCTAAGGTAAAAAGTACAGCAAAATGAAAAGATATATGTTTTTATGGATTTCTTTCATTTTCTAAGGCATGCATTATAATCAGCAATGTGCAAAACAACTTGCACAGAAAATTTGCTTCTTTTCTTGCTAAGAATGAGGCTGAACAAAACTGACTAGTGCCACTGTTATCAGTGGGATCATTATGAAAAATTACCTCCTGAGTTCACATGTACAAAGTTGGCCAAATCCATAGCTAGCCTCAAGGAGCAGCTGCAAGGGTCTGATGTGCATGCGGGAGGCGAAAGACCTTTCTTAGAGGTCTGCACTCCCTCTGTCATCTCATACTATATCCCCTTCAGGCCAAGGACTTGGCTTTTTTTCCTTTCTCTTCTCTTTGTTCCAAAGATGAAAAAGTTGTTGATCCTGGCCAGGAATCTTGAATTCACTGAAAACCTTTAGGTATTCTCTTACTGTCTCTTCCCTCCCTTGCACTGCATTTCACTTTGAACATTTAAGTGAGGAAATCCTTGCAAATGTGTGCTGCAAACAGTAAAACAGAGCTCACTGTTGTCTTTGAACGCCATTCATTTTATCAGAGGCAGTAGATAAAGTGGATAAAGTGATGGCTTCTCTGGAGGTTGTGTTCAAATCTTACCTGACGCTAATTCGGGGAACTTTGGCAAATTATCTAACTTTTCTGTACCTCAATTCTTTTTTTTTTTTTTAAGATTTTATTTATTTATTTGACAGAGAAAGAGAGAGCGAGAGCAGGAACACAAGCAGGGGGAGTGGGAGAGGGAGAAGCAGGCTTCCCGCCGAGCAGGGAGCCCGATGTGGGGCTCGATCCCAGGACCCTGGGATCATGACCTGAGCCGAAGGCAGACGCTTAACGACTGAGCCACCCAGGCGCCCTTCTGTACCTCAATTCTTGCCAACAGCATTCTTGTGGTGCCAAATTCAAAGGGTCTTTAGAAATGTCATGTAAGTTATTAAATATAAATCATTTAGGATAATGCAAAAATGCCCGTGCGTACAACTGCAATAAAGATTTGCCGTAATATTATTAGAGTAAAATACCACACAATTAAGTGATTATTTCTCAGCCATTGTCAATTATTAACCTTTGGGGGCAGCCTTGTACTATAGGGCTATCAGTTCTGGGTCACTCTTTTTTTTCCAAATTTACCTTTTGAAAGACATTGTCTGATATTCTTTGCTCTTTTTCCAGTAAGTGAAAATGTTCTTCAGAAAATAGGAATGTAAACCTAAACTTTGTACTTAGCATGTTCATATTTGTTTGGAAGTCAGACACCTAACGCTGAAATTTTTCCAGTTCTGGAGTTTAGTCTTCTGGGGTTTAGTTATTCTTAAAATTTAGTCCCAATCCTCATATTCATCATATTGTTTCATGTGTGTGCTTCCAAGTATATATATTCACACAACAGTCACATTCATACTCACATTGATTTACTTCAATGTCTTCTCACTGGTGTCTTTTGTGATTTTGCAATGCCCTTTCAGGGTCTGTGATAAAATAGTCATTCATGCAACCAGTATTTATTGAGCACATACTATGTGCCAGCCACCATGCTTGGGCACTGAGGATATAGTAGTAGAGAGCACAAAGTCCTTGCAATATACATTTTTGAGGAATAGGCTTATGGATTATGTACTAAAAGTAATTGCTTTGAAATAAAGTAATGCAATGTATATTTCTGTGGTCAACCTTAAATTATCCATATGGATCTTTTCTCTCAACATTTTTGCCTTAAACTTTTGCCTGGGGAATGTGAGTTATTGGACAATGTTTAGTACGTCCTTCCTGGATTATTAAAAACTCTAAGATGATCATATTTTCCCAAAGATCCTGTCACTCAGCATCATTCACTAGTTGGAGAAGCTGCTAAGTTCTTTCATTTTCTTCGTCTTCTTCAAGATTCTATAGCAGGCCATATCAACCCTCTTCTGCAAGCATTTATCAACTCTCTGCTGTTAGCATCTGGTAAGTTGTAGGGTGTACTAAGAAATTTATGCGTATGGCTTTATCCTGTCTTTTAGGGCTGAACTGAGAAATATCCTTTGTTAGCTTTAGCAAAGTCTTGTCTGTCGGCTGACATAGTTTATGCGTGGGAAAAGAGATCGAAGTTTCTACCACAACAGATTCTTTCTGCAGAAGGTTAGGTCACATTTTTACATAGTTTTTATATTATACACTAAATGTGGAAATTGTGTTGAAAGAAAAGTAAGGTAAGGAAAGGAATGTAAAATAATACCATGTTTTGTTTTGTTTTGCCAGCAACCTTTAGTAATTGTAGTTTCTAACAGACTTTTAGAAATACTTATTTGAAGAATGCTAATTTAGTACCAAAGACCATGTTTTCTTTGAATGTAACATTCACTTTGAATGTGAGAATCTAAAAGTTGTTCATTGTCAGTATTATGGAGTCAGAGGTTTTTTGCATATTTGTTTTAATAGACAATAAACCCATATTAACAAAAGCACGCATTGAATGAGATTGCATTTTCATTTTCTTAATGTTAAATAGTAGATAAAACTTTTATGTTTAAAAGAAACCGATTCCTTTCTTTGGGCTCAGGAGGGCATAATAGGAACTGTCCTACAGGATTAAAAATACTTCCTGTAATCATCTCTTAACTTTGTCCCTCCCACTACTGAAGTATACAGATTTTTCATAATATCCTTCATATAGGGGGAAACCTAAGGAGAAAACTTACAAATTTTCCTAAGGTCAGTGGCATCACAGAGCAAAGACATTTCTGGCTTATAAATCTGTGCTGACAAATTACCTCTATTCAATGATTAATTAAAGGGCAGTTGTATAGAAGATGTATGTGGCAATTTTGACCTTGAAATATATGCTTTGGTCTCAGAAGAAATATATAACAAAACATGAAAATTATTCAATAGTTAAATTGGATGGAAAAATTGCTGGCTTTCTGGTAAGGTAGGAATAAGTACATATACTTCTGGGAAAGGAAATGTAAAACGTACCTATTTCTATTGATGCAAATGTGCTTTTCAGCCCCCTACACCTCCTTTCCACTCTACAATGTACTATGAATTACATCTCATGCACTGAAAAATAATATTACTTGTTTTCCCCTACTTTAGCCACAATAAATACACAGAAAACAGAGCTGTAGAGCCAGAAGAAAATGTGACAGACATTCTTATCTAGACCTACAACTGCAGGAACATGCGTAAGTAAGCTCTTTTAGATAAAATAGCTTTATATTCTCTTCTTGAAGATGTCCACAACTAGAAATGCACAATCCTCCCTGGCAGCATTTGATCCCTGGAGACTCCTTCTAAAGTCACTTCCCCATCCTCCAATAACTCCATCACATGTTATATTTTGTCTCCAAAACTGGTTATGATATGAAATTGTGTTATTTATTTTTTATTCTTTTGTTCATGGTCTCCCTCAATAGATGTAAGTTCTATTCTGTCTTGCTCATTTCTCTAAGAATAGTTGATGCTTAATAGTTACTTATTAAAAATATGTTACATTGATAGAAGGAAGTTAAGGAATTAGGATATTAGGTAAGAAGAAAGAAAGATCAAAATAATATTTTGACCTTATGCCTAGCTGAAATACCTTCTGCTTTCAATTAAGCTCATCTCCTGTTGTTCAGTCTTTGACAGATAAGGGTGGCAACAATACCACATTCTCCAACCAAAATTCCCCCAG
This sequence comes from Leptonychotes weddellii, assembly GCF_054177405.1. Taxonomy (NCBI): domain Eukaryota; kingdom Metazoa; phylum Chordata; class Mammalia; order Carnivora; family Phocidae; genus Leptonychotes; species Leptonychotes weddellii. The sequence goes on from NC_138372.1 coordinate 143,425,358, forward strand.
GTACTTGCGCAAAACTATTTAGGACAGTTAGCAGGCACTCAATCTTACTTTACCCTTAGTTTCTTTGAGAAGAAACAAAGGAGAAAAATATATAAATAAACAAGATAAAACAAAGCTTTAATTGATGATGACAGAAAGCTGTGAATTATTAGTTTCACAGAGTATGAAATCTCATTGCTTAAAAGAAACTATTTTAAACAGGCAGCAAGTTCAAATGCAAATTAAAAAAAAAAAGAAAGGAAAAATCATTAGATGAAGAAAATGGTTCTAAGGGAAAATATGACAGAGTAAGTATGGGTGGTGGGGAGTAGCTAAGTAGGATATAAGTTCCAGGCAATACTCAAGTTACCTGGACTGTCACTGACATTCATCCTTATGTTCTCCAGTTCTTAGCTATCTAAATTCCACATTTTAGCTTTGCAGAGTGAAGAGATTTGCAAGGCCTGGATTCTTTCAGAAGGATATTTGATAGGGTAATGGCGTTTATTACAAAAACACATTGACTTAGACTATTCCAGCCCAAGCAATAAGTGGAAATTTTCTCTCCCCAACATATGTATTTATTGGTGAGTAAGAAGCAGGTCCAAAAATGATTATGGATGAAAGAACATGACAAAGTTCAATCATCTGAAGCAGAAATAAGATCATAAATCTGAACAATGAAGTTTTCTCATCAACAACCAAGAGGTTGTTGCTTTGCTTTGTTCTATATTTTATTATGACAGAAATATGAACATATTGGAATGCTCTTCTAAGGCAACATTTGAAAGATTTTACTGTTGGTCTTTCATGAATTGCATTTATTTGGTAAGAAAAATTATCTGTAAAAATAGATGTGGAGAAATTGAAGCATATTTCAATATTAAAATGAGCAAGAACCTAGACAATCAAAATCCTTTTGTCTCTGTATAAATTTGCTGACAATCCCATTTATGGGATCAGGGAAGTAATGAGAAGAATTTTCTTTCAGGAAAAAAGTTTAAAACCTAACCTATGGGTACCATTTTTGGAAAACATTCTAAATTTGTAACAACTGTGTTGCAGAGAGGGGGTCATAAAGTTACATATAGAGGACTTTTACCTATTTGATTAGGTTGTATGTGATGTCAAAATACCATTTTTAAGTATAGGGAGAAGGATATGATAGAAGAAGAATCATAACAGATTGGCTTTGATAATGCTAGGGCTGGTCTCATGTTGAAAAGATATTGATGTAAGTGTGGTGGTCAATGGGAAGTGATTTGGTGGTGGTAAAAATGGAGGACATGGGGATGGGGATGAAGGTGGAAAGATTTCTTCAAAATCACCTCTCCATATTCTTCCATGCTCTGTTAACTGACGAGAAAATGTCAACCTAATGATACATTTCATTGGCTTCAAAATTTGAAAGTGATTTCAAGGGTTACAAGATGGTTACTCATTCATTCATGCACCATATTTTTAATTGAGTTCCTATGTGCTGCATCTACTGGGCTAGATGTTAAATACAAAATGGTGAGCATTAATTTGCTTTTATTTTCCTTATGTACAAAGTGGAGATTAGAGTTTCTCTCCCTGCTTATCTCACAGAACTTTTTGGAGCTTGAGTAAGATAGTATGACCTATGCAATAACATATAAAAATACATAAAAATAATGGTAGTAATATCATATTTGGGAAGGAAAATACTTCAATTTTTCCTTCCTGCCATGAAAACATGTTCTGTTGTAGATTAATACAGAAGGAGAATCAGAACAGCTGATGGGGCAGGGAGTGATTGCTATTCCATTAAGAGAGGGAAAAAACTCTGAAACTGTGAGAGCAGAAACACTGGAAAGAAAGTTACCTTTACAATTTTGTTTGGTGCCATCTCCTTCCTTGCCAGAGCCTATAACGTACTTGAGCTACACTGCTTGCCACTGGGTTTTAGCTTAGTGTTTCTCAAACCCCAGTTAGTCGTGTATCAACTTCACAGATTTTTCCTATTATCCATTTATAACATTATTAATATTTAATTAATATTTTTCTTTAAATCAGTAATGTGTTATATATAAAATATTGTGAATACTTTAAAAATGCAAAGATTATATAATTCCTTTAAAGACCAGTACCACTTACTATAATAAAAGGTAGATATAAAACCCAATAAAATTAAAACAAAATCACTTTATTTAATTCTAGGTAGGTTCCATTGTCTAACCAAGGCCCTGAGCCTGAGGCCAAAGAGTTTGCTCCTTCTTCACTATGAAGGTTATTGAGTGATTATTGAGTAAGTGCTGAAGAAGTGTTACAGATACGCTAGCACCAAACTGAGAACTTCTCTTTGACACAATCAGAAAGCTGGAAAGATACTAAAAAGTTCAAAGAGGATTAACTTTCTTACTCAGTGATACAATATTATTTAATGGAATTTCTTATACTAGCTCAAATGTCTTGCAGAAGTCAATACCATATAATGCAAAGCCCTAGTGTAGCTGGTCTTTAGATCTTTAGATCTAACTATATCTAACTATACCTCTTTATTCTTCTTATTCCATTTCAACAGAATGACCAATGAACTCTACTACACAGTTGCAAAACACTTTGTAAGGAGGATTCCCCCTCCACCCCGAGGCTGAATTCCCAAATTGCTCATTCCACAATGGGTATCATTATGATTACTTAAAAGGCAGAATAACTGGCACTTCAAGAAGCTAAAGAAGGTATTCAGAATTAAGCCTAGCGTGCACCTTTTATAGACACTGTGGGGGGAGGCAAACTTATAAATATGCTAGCAACATCTTGCACAAGAACACATGGTAGATTAGTGGGCAGAACAAAATGATCTCTAGGGACTTGCTCTTAAGTTTCCTGACCAGAAGATCACAGTCCTTTCTCACAGATAAGAAAATTCAAGCCTCAAACCAATGAAACATAACTTAGAGAATGGCCCCATAGGACTTACCTCCTGTTAGCATGAGGGCACATTTGCACATACAGTTGTCATTATCTGCATCTTTAGTGCTGAAATCAGCACCATGTAAGATCAGGCTGCTCTGTTTTCCTGCTGTCCCAGTGTGACCCTTTAAATACAACCTGAAGTTTAAAAAAAAATGAAAAGATAAGCCATTTAACAGAATAACAGAACCCAGAAGACCAGTTTGTTGAATGTTTGCCTTTTTCATCATTTTCTCCCTTCTTTGTACTCAGCCCTTCTAACAAACTAGTATAAGACCCAAGCTAGAAAGAAAGAAAGAAAGAAAGAAAGAAAGAAAGAAAGAAAGAAAGAAAGAAAGAAGAAGGAAGGAAGGATGGAAGGTAGGAAGGAAGGAAGGAAGGAAGGAAGGAAGGAAGGAAGAAAGAAAGAAAGAAAAAGAAAAAGAAAGAAAAACAGAAAGAAAGAAAGAAAGAAAGAAAAGAAAAGACTAAATCACAATAAAATTCTCTATGGCTTGTATGCTTGGTGCTTATCTCACAATGCATATTCAAACTCATATGGTTCTCTGATAGTGCATGATCTACAAAAGGAAAATAGGTTTATTTTATTACCACGAGTATTAATCTCCAAAGAAAAAATGCCTTGTAGAGTGTCATTACAGCATATAATTATGTTAATATTGAATAGTAATGATGTGATAAACATTATTCTTAATAGCAATACTAATAATAATTCTCATTGATTGAGGACTTGCTCTGTGCCACTCTGCTAAATGCTTTCCAGTTATTATTTAATTTAATTTTATATTAAATTTGTGATCTAGGCATCAATATACTAATTTTTTATGCTAAGATTTAGAGAAGATAAATAAGCTGGAATTTGGCTGTGTTTGACTTTAAAATTCAAGTTCTTAATCATTATACATTCTCTGAACAAATATTTGTTGAGCACATACTATATAACAGAAATTGTTCTAAGTACTTAAGCTACATCAAAGGGCCATGCCCATAAGGAGCTTACATTCTAGTAGTATCCCTAAAATTAAGTTCAAAATGCCAACTGTTTAACCTCAAATATGGCATTCTTCAAAGAACCTAACCTACTTTACTCTCTAGAAACATTTCTTATATGAAATTTACATAAACCTAGATCAGGGGCTCTCCAACAGTTGCACATATAGATAATCATCTGGTTATTTGTGGAAAAGGCCTTTTCACTAGGCGTAGGAATTTATATTCTCAATTAGTATCTCATATTACTCTTTGCAGATTGAAGAATTCTGGTCTAGAATTTAAAAACTAGTGGACAAATCACCATCAATGCCTAATGTAGTTCACTGATGTCTGGTCATTTCCTACTGATCCTATACTTTGTTTCCATATCCACCTGGGTACTTTGAACAAATGCAAACTTGCTCAGGTCCTTCAGCAGTTCCTTGGGGGTCAGAATAACTAAACTAAGCTTGTCAGAAGTGTCACTCTGATACAAGGTCTTCTCTGGTTGAGACTCTACCTTTCTTTCTAATTCTACCTAATATGGTTCATCTGTTCTCATTTATCAAAATCATCTAGCTATATTCCTTTCATATCCATGTATATTACCACTTCTGTACCTGAGTCTTATTTATGAATCTTATCCACCCACAAAATAGTTAATATCTTTGTATGAGGGAGACACTACTAGGACCTGGGCCAGCTCTGAACAAATTTTACATTATTATTAAATAGAAATAATACAGGTCAATTAATATTTGGATTTTTATTTTTTCACGTATATATTTGACCTGTGTTTGTACCTAAGTATATGTAAAGGTCCCCCTATTATTTTGTAAAGTTGATATTAGTTTTAGCAAATAACAGTACTATTGTATGCTTGTGCCAAAACATTTTACAGATATTCTGCAGAGATTTTTTAGTCAGAACAAAATATACAATTAAGCCCTACTCAGGTTTTGTTGTTTTCAATGATTAATAGAACCTGTGGTTAACGGTAAGTTGAAGGCAGCTTCTAAAGCTAAATTATCATACACAAGCTTGTATTTCAAAACTTTGAGAGGCAGGCTAAAAGTCACCGGTGATAGAGAATTGTCGAATTTTTGAAGCGTGGATTTACATTTCAGGTTGCAGGCAGCCCACAGGTGGGTGGGTTTCATCAGGGGAAAGAAAGATGAGAGGTCACCAATGGGAGCCTGGGACAAGTTACCTGGGTGAATTTACAACCTTCCAGATTTGATCACTTTCTCAGCCTTTCAGAGATAGACACATAGTCACAAAGCTAAGGGAGACTTTTTGTAAGTTCTCCATTTACAGTCAAAACTGGGACATTGTGGGGTCCAGGATCATGGTCTTCTTAGAGAGAGTTTCACACAGAAAGCCAAGTTATAATTGGAAAGTTGCTTGTTTGGCGAACACAGAATCAGTTGGGGGAAGATGAATGATTCAAAAATTAAATAGCTGTGACTCTGCAGGCTTGAAATCTCCTGCTCCACTGGGACTGGCTGAGGTTAGCCCACAGGTGCTCTTGGATGAGCCATGCTAATTCCATCTCTGATTCTTGGCTTCTCTATGATTTGTGATGACTTTCCTTCTTTTTTTCAAAAGGTAAGTCAATACCATTATCCCTGTAAGTAGCTTTAAGCTCACTGATGGGGATAGAGATTCCAGAACACAATGTTTTCTACACCTTCATTTTCAGGTAATTCAGCACAAATGTTCAGTTGATATTACGTGAGTGACTGCTATGTGCTGGATATATTTCATACTTTTATCCTTTCACAAGAGGGTTATATTTTAAGACTTATAGTTTATAATGGTTTCTTTGTGTTACCATGGCAATTGGAATGCCCAATTATAAATTTAGGAAGTAGAGAAAAGCAAAAAGAAGAAAATAAAAAGCAACCCAAATCTCATCTCTGAATATAACTTATTCTTGGTGTCATGGTTTATATGCATTTAGTCTTGTCCTTGTTTTCCCCCCTCCAAATTGAAAATATTATCTAATATTATCTATTTTTAAGTATATATGTAATATCTGATCATATTCTTAAAAAAATTTTGAACAATGCACATAAAGTTGCCCACAGACCTATCTCATCTATCTCTTTAGAAGTAATCACTTACATTAGTTTTGCATCTTTCAAAACAGTTTGTCTTCATGTATAAATACAAATGAAAATAAAATCATACTCTACAGATTTCTTTATACCATGCTTCCATACATAATTGTATGACCATTTTTTTCATGCCATTTCTTATTCTTCTCCAACATCATTTGGAAGCTATTGTATGACTATCCCCAAAATTGTTACAAGTTTAAGGGTGCCTTCATATATCTCCAAGTATGTATCGAAGCATGTAGAAAGAAGTGTAGCATACACATCAACAATGTCTTTTCCTGACCTTTACCTCTATGGACTTCATTATTGCTATATGTTAGAGTCTGTAAGTAAAAAGAGACATTTTTCCAGATCCTTTTAATCAACATTAGAAGGTAAGTCTTCTAGTTCTGGCAGCTCTTCTCTGGATTATTACAGAAGCCTAACAACTAGTCTCACTGCCTTGAGTCTTGCTCCTTCCCCCTTGCCCTAAAATCCATGCTCCAAGTGGCTCATTCAAAAACCTGTATCTCATTATTCCTCCACTCTGGTTAAAATCCCTCAGCTGTTCTCCCAGCACATGAGAGATAAAGCCCAAATTCCTTATTGTGGTTTACAAGGACTTTGAAGATCTTGCCCTCCTCTACTTTTCCCACACCACCCAACCCCCCACACCTCTCATCGCTTATTTCCTGTCCATGTATATAATACTCCAGGCTTATCAATTACTTGTTCCCTCAAAGCAATACACTCTCATTACTCTATATATCTGCATGTGCTGTCCCCATTCCTAGAAGGCCCATTGTGCAATATATACATATATTAAACCACTGTGTTGTTAATTATATCTCAATGAAAAAGAAAAAAGTAGAAAAGACCAATATTTAGAGGATTTTCACTGTACAAGACTGAGTAGAACTTGTAATTTACATATAGTAGTATTCATTTCCCCTGAGTCTATATCCTTAGTGTGTCACAGGGGAGCTGATTATGCTCTTCTAGGGAAGAGGCACCCATGGACAGTCATTTTCTTACACTGGGAAATAGAGATGGTGCATAAAAAATAATTTTTCTCACCACTATTTGAAGAAATTTATAAATGAGGACAAGGATTTTGGGAGCAACTGTGTAGTCAAGGATAGGTCATCTAAACAGTTAAGGGGCTCATTCTTTCTTAGCAGCTATTTAGCTAGTACAGAGGAGCAATTATTGACCCAAAGCCAACAATTCTAGCTGGTTATTTGATAAAGGCAAACTAAGAGCTGGCCATTCACTAATGCCAAGCATTTTTTCTAATTAGATAAGATTTATTTGAATTGAGGCTCAAATGGAATATTTAGGTGGTTCTTTTAAACAGTGGTTCTGGCTAATTTCTAATGTCTTTATTTTAATTAATTATCTATGGCTTTCTCCATTCTGCTAATGGAACTTCACTTTACAAAAGAAAAGTCGATATACAGAAGGGTGAAAGTTGGCCTTGCATCTGAATATGGTGAAAGAAAATTTAAAGTGTGAGTCATTAGAGAGAATACTTCCATAAAATAACACCATGGGAATCCTGGACATCTATTTCTTTTGTTCAGCCAGTATAGATGTGGCTTGCATGAAGGATGATGTGTTAGGAGATAAAAACCAAACGTTATTCCAGAGTAAAGCATTTGGCTTAGGGACAGAAATATGGAAGATTTAAAAAAAAAAAGAAAGAAAGAAAAAAACAAACAAAAAAACCCCTAAATAAGACAAAAACTCCAAAGAAGATGTGATCAAAAAGGCAGCCACAAAGTAAAATCATGGTATTCATCCTTTTAAACCCATTTTTCCTAATTAATGAGGATAAAAACCCCACATTTCTTACATGATTTGGTCATTGGCTGTAAAGAATGTCAGCCATTATGATTTTTTCAATTAGCATCTTTAGGAAAAATGAAACAGATAAGTGCATGTTGAAATTGGTCATGATTCCCTAGTCATCCTCAATGAAAATACAGTTATGCCTTTTCTTTCATTTAAAGAAATTCATATAACCAGAAAGGCTAAATCATATTTCTTAATAAATGTAGGGCAATCGTGAGTTCTATTATGAAAGAACAGGCTTCAAAATATACCTATGAATCATCACAGTGATTCTGTAGCTTCTCTAAAATAGGCAGTCCAGGGTCATGAGTCTGGTTTTTCATTAGTTTTGTCTCCTTAAGAGACTGCCATACTTCCCACCATTTTTACATCTTTACTGTATTCAGGGAAGCAAGAGTCTCTTTCATTACCCAAGGCAGTGGGAGTTGTATGTATGACAAATTGAAGTTTGGCCTTGACTCTTTTAAACAGTAGAAAGACTCAGATATCTGAACTTTAAGGTCTTTCAGACTGACAAGCTGAGGAGATCTCCTGCAGCAGCTTTCCATTCTGGCTCTGAGCTCTCTCCCTGCCGCCATATGGAACTAGTTTGTCTTTCTCACAATCAATTGAAGAAAATACAAAATGACCCCCATGGTTTTCTTTCAAAGCCTGGTAGCAATGACTCAATCTGACAGAGTTTCCCCACACGGCTGTCTCTTGGTTGCTGCTGCTCAGGGTTGACTCTGCTCTAACCACCCTCCCTTCTTTACCAAAAGAGCTGGGCACCATCAGCAAAGACGGCTAGCAGAACATGTCTTTTAGAACTGAGTTTAAATGATACAGGTGGCATCTTCTGCTGAAAACAAAGACAATTCTCTTTTGTCAAACCACATATAGAAAAAAGAGTGTTTTAGACTTTTAGCAAAACTAAGCATTTGTTTGGTGCTATAAAGGCATCACTGGGAAGTATACAAATAATTAGTATTGTTGGAAAGAGGGTAAGAGAAAAATTCAGGAGATGCTAAACTGCTCAAAAAATTTATCGGAAGAGGTTAGCTTTGGAGGCTGTGGAGGACATGGACTTTTGGAGAGGGACGAAGAGGATATTTTCAGTAAAAGAGTTGTGAAATCCATACCACAATTAAGTTTTGAGGTTATCTAACATAAAAAAAAAACCAGATAAGAAAGAAAAAGGTTTCCATCAGTCATTTGAATGTTCTGGGAATGTCAAGTGAAAAGGCAGGCAATGAACTTACTTTGATACTGGGCATTTAAGACAGATTTTTAGTTCTTTTATTGTATTAGTATTTGAAGCTGAAATTCTTTACGTTTAAAATGTCCTGTTTGTTAAGTATGCAGAGTTCTGGTGGAAACTACTAAGACTGGAAGCCTTGAGATAAAGGAAAGAATATAAATTTATGTTAGGGGAAACTTCAGTCCTATATTGGACTTTGCTAATACAGTAAAATTATCTTTAGCTAAATAATATTTTCTTTTTTTTTTCAGAGTAACATCTTTGATGCAAACATTTTATTCTCTCTAGTTCAGGATTGTCCAAGTGTATCTTGTTCTTTCAAATGAATAGAGCTTTACTGATTTGGTCCCTTTCTCCCTATCTTCACAAGTCCAAAATGAACCATCTTTCAAGGCAAGCCCAAATGTTACACAGGAAGCCTCCTCTCCTTTCTCCTCTAACTCGTCATTGCACAGATAAATTGCTTCTCTTGTGGCACATCTCAGTTTTCCTATTATTATTTATATATGTATTATTATTATTTATATATGTGCTTTTCTTATTATTATTTATATATGTGCTTTTCTTTCCTTAGCATATTGTCAGCTCCTAATAAGTATTCATATCTCAGTCATCTTTGTAAACTCCATATATCATATACATAACAGACATTCAATAAATATTGAGTCAATTATGAACTAAGAGTTAAAATTGTTCAGAATTTAAGTTTTACTCATTTCAAGAGATGGCTTATATGTAGTACCATTTTAACTCTATCATTATGTTTTACAATTCAAGCCCCATGGACATTAATTTTCTGATTTGAAAGCAGAAAGGTCTACCTTATTTTGAACCCAGATGCCTGAATCATAATGGTCTTTTATTTCAAATGTTTATTCTTATAAATTAAAATTCCAATCTTTTGAGAATCCTATGTTTCTCTTGCCATATATCAGGGTACTTTATTGGCTGAATCCAGCATGTGATCTTTTTTCCCTTTCTTTATCCATAATTGATACTGGGAAAAATCCTTGAAAAGACCACCCAAGGCAACTCATCCTGTAATTCCCATCCTTCCTCCCCAAAAGTTTCTTCATCACGTTCAATCTTCCTGAATTGGTGTCATTTGTTCTCAGATGGAATTGGATCATTGAGGAATCAGCAGAATTTCTGTATATTAAACTAGCCATTATGCTAAGAAGGAGTGCATTATCTTATTTGCTTTTTAAGCCTCAGATGCCCTGAGGTAGATATGTTATTCATTTTTGAACATGTTTAGTGGATGATGTGCAAGTGTGAAAAATACTTGAGATAGTGATGGTCATGGGAATCTGTGCTGATTAAGAAAGATAAATTTCCAGTTACAGAAAACTCAGCTCAAATAATGAGAAACTTGAGAAAATCCAGTTTTATTTATTTTGTGATTCTGATTGTTTTATATATTGATTTTCATTATACGTGCATAGATTGCATGGTAATTTTCCATCTGTTTGTTTTGACAGTATACATTTTAATGTCTCTCCCTTGATTTAGAAATATTAATATAATGTAGGACTTTGTAAAATTGAGTTTATCAACCACCCAGGTCTCAAGCTCTTGACAATGGAAACACTGCTACCAGTTATCCCTGTTTCAAACTCAAGTAAAATACAGTTTTCAGTGTTTCTCAATGACATGAAGATTGCCTGTGTTCAAAACTCATGAGAAATTCTTCCTCTAAAGAAAATAGAATTCACATACTGTTATTTCTGTGCCTTTGCACAGCGCTGAGAGAGTACACTCTATTCTGTACATGTAAAAATAATTTTCATGAAATCTGTGACAATGAAACCATACTTGCCAAAGTTTAGAAATACACACTGTACTAATACCCTAGTTTTAGTTCTAAATAAAATAAAGTCTTCCAGTATTCCTCCCCTTTTCTAAGAATACATTAAAAAAATGAGTGCCAAAATGAATTACATGGCACCAAGACCTCTGTAAAAAATACAAACAGTCCCTTAAACATTTTAATTCCCTTGGTGTCACGTGTGGCTGACAGAGTCAGCCCCAAGTGAGTGGCTCAGTGACTGGACACCATTCTGGTGCCTAAAAGCCCAGGCCTACGGCCATCTCAGAGAGTTTATGGGTTTGCTTTTTTACCAAAAATTAAGTCAAGACCTTGTTAAACTTGTGATTGAAATTGGTGATTTTTTTTAGTATAAGCAAGTTCAAGGGAGGTAGGTTTGTTCTCATTTTAATTTCTGTTTAAAGAGCAGCAAGAAACTTTCTTTCCAGCATCCCCTAGGGGAAGACAGAGAGAGGGGAAAGGGTGAGTAGAATGTTGAAAACCATTGAGAGGCATTGTCTGAGGTTGTTTTGCAAAAAGGAAATACTTTCTCTTGTTGTACTTGGATAATGTGTTGCTATAAGTTCTGCAAATAAGGCTCTAGTGTGCATGAGCAGATTCTTCTGTTGACCAAAATCATCAGTGTGCTTATTTCTCTTCAAAATTAGTATAAGACAGCGTCCAAGCTCCTTATCAAGGAACACGGCCCTCCGTCTTCTGTAGCACAGTGAACTCACACATACAATTTACTTACTATTGTCTAATAAGGCACTTCCTTTTTCCACTTCTGGGTCTTTATCCACATTGCTCCTCTGGCTGAAATCTCAAGACCTTTCTCCTTCTGCCATCATCCTCTGTACTTGCCTCATGAGCACCTAGTCATATTTCACAATCCTCAAGGATTTCCTCTATGAAGCCTTTCCTGGTCCCCTTCAATCTCCTCCAATGTATCCCATCCATCTTCAACCCCAGCTAAATAGACCACTTTTCTTTACTGTCCAACTAGAGCCTCATTCCAAATGTTCTTATCCAAGGACTTTGAGTGCGGAGCTGAATCACACAGATATATAAGCAAAATTTAGTTTTTTTCAGTTATTCTGGGGAGAGGATCCATAGCGCCATCATTTTTTTTAAAGGTCCACAACTCTTTGATTAAAAAACAAACAAACAAACAAACAAACACATGCTAAAACATACCAAAGCTGCAACTTTTAAGTCAACTATATCATGTTTTCTTCTGTCTTCTAAACTATTAGCACCACAAAACCGGAAAGCATGGTGTCTCCTTTTAGAGTCATGAAAGTGTTAGTTCTGCATCAACGTCACCTGGGTGTAGTTGGTAGAACTGAAATCTAGGTCCTATCCTAAGATCAGAATCTCTGGATATGGAACCTAGAAATCTGCACTTTAAACAAACACCCTAGTTGACTATATGCACACTGAAGTTTGGAAACAACTGAATAGTATTGGGGAAATATTAGCAACATGATAAATGTTTGATGGCTAGCTGGCTGGACAAACAAATGAATGCAGACCCTGATTTCAAAATAATTATAACAACTTTTAAGGGAGTAGTTTTAATGAAGCTATGTAGGTTATAGCAAAACTATATCTAGTTAAGAAATAAAATAATTATGGATATTAGACAACTGCATGTTTAAAATTATTTTATTTTTATTTTTTCAAAAGATTTTATTTATTTGAGAGAGAGAGAGAGAGCAGTGGGAGGGCCAGAGGGAAAGGGAGAGAGACAATCCCAAGCAGACTCTGTGCTGAGCATGGATCCTGATGTGGGGCTTGATTCCAGGACCCTGAGATAATGACCTGAGCCAAAACCAAGAGTCGGATGCATCTGACTGAGCCACCCAGGTGCCCCTAAAATTACTGTTTTTTAACAAGCCAAGGAAATACTGACTTAACGTTTCTTATAATCAGCATATCTCTAGATTAGGAAATGTCAAAGAAGCATACACTATTCAGATGTACTTCTTCTGCTAAGAACACAAGGTGTACTTTAAGAATCAGGTTATAAATAGGTACAAACTATTCATTGGATCTTTAATCGCATCTATTATTTTAAAGCAGAGTTCATTAAAAATAATTATTTTATAACAATAATGTGACCTCCAAATTTTTATATAATAACTTCTGATCTTCATATTTAGAAAATTCTCTCTACCATTGATTATAAGGGTATGCAAGGGAAAGGAAATTGTTTTTCATTGACAGCCTAACAATGAATAAAGCTAAAATCATTCTTTCTTTATACAGCTGTTTAGTTGAACTCCTAACTGAACCACATAAGAAAAAAGTACTTTTGATTCTTTCACTAGAATAAGCAGACCAGCATCAAACTGGCATTTGTGATGTTAGCACCAAGAAGCATATCTAAGCACTTTGTAAATACTTTAAATATGTGGCTAAATATTTTATTTAATATTAAAGTTGAATGTTATGATGGTACTACTAACATGGGATTTATAGCTGATGCATTTAATGTTGTTACTTATTGATACTTGGCATAATTATTTAAAATGGTTTTAAGATGTTTATGGTTGAAATGGGTAAAGGCTCTTGTAAAGGAAATAAATCATCTAGAGAGAAAAACTTTTGTATAAATTAGAGGGTAATAAATATTTTATATTGTCATTGTGACAATTTTGAAATTTCTACTCAAAAAGTATAATTAACTAAATCTTGTAATATTCACTAAGCCCTCAGTTATTCATCCAAGATGAGTTCCATAAAATCAAGGTTTATGGTCTGTCACCTAGTGGCAGTTATCAAAACTGTAGGCAGAGAAACTAGTTCTTGAGCCTGTGCACAGACTACTGATTAGTGACAACAACATAGCATCCTTTTCCAAGATCAGTTGGCCTAGCGAACAAGGTATGTTGTCTATTTTATTAATATTTTATTTCATTTGCTTGGTATTGTACAATACAGAAATTCTTGCATATCATTTGCAAGTAAAGAAAAAAAAACCCAGAAGAGCTTGGAGTTGAATAGATCAGGGAGATGAATCTCATCCAACCAACAATCCAAAAAACTAAAGGACTCAACAAAAATCATAGTCTAAATAAAGTATATAACTCCCACATTGGAGAAATTTTTTGAAAATACAAACAAAACTACTTAAAACCTTGAGTTTGCAATCTAGGCTAAGAATTCAAGAGGGTAGAAACTGCCAGGTGATTCCCTATATATATTTTTTTCTACTTTGGTCAGTCCAGAACTGCTATAAAAAATAACTTTCCTCTTAGTATTTCAACACATCTGCTACTGGTTCTAGCCAGGACCATGTAGCCCAGAGGATCGGAGAAATGAAAAACATTTCACTAAAAAGAGTAAAACAAGTTTTGCAATACCTACAAAAATGCAGGGCTTAAATTTATGTGGGACACCCGAGAGAATTCTTTTCAATCTACACTAATTTGCTTTGTCCTTGAAATGCATACATAACACGGGAGTACTTTAATGATTAAGAAAACAAATAAAAAAAGGTTTTGGAATTGGAAAGAGTTCATCCTTACTTTCTGATTTTACTTCTGAGGACCTGAGACTTGGAAAAGTGAAGTAACTTGTCCAAGGTCATTCAGAAAATAACTACAGATCCAAGTCTAGAATTCATGGCTCTTGATTCCCAATACAAGGTTTTAGCCATTACATCAAACTCTTTCCCAATAAATATGTTGGCCAAAAGTAAATTTTGTGTAAAAATATATTTAACGGCTAAATTATTTTCAATTTTTAAAATTTTGATTCAAACATTGCATTCATGTCTTCATGTAGAATCTCTTCCAGAACAAGACTTTAACACAGCTATAAGTCAGTTTTACCCTGAAGGTATCATTCATCTCCAACAAATAATATGGAGATAATAAAATATGAAGAATATTCCCAAACTGTGCATCAATATTGTAGTAAGATTATAATGATAAGATGTACATTATAAATAGTTAAATGTTATCATTCATACTTTACTAATAGAGATTTTTTTGTTGGTCCAAAGAGGGACTACCTTTAAGCTTGTTATTATACTATCTGTGATAAAGGATTTACTAATCTAGTTAATACAATAAAAAATAAAAGAATTAACTCTAGGGTACAAAGTATAATCAAGAATAGAAAAAAATTAACATGGAAAAGGGAAAAAAAGAAAACGATTAACATGCAAAATCCCCTACCTAATAAAACATGTCCATTCAATAAGCTATGCCTATCTAATGAGTCTGAAATTTTTTTTTAAATTTTATCTTATTATGTTATGTTAATCACCATACATTACATCATTAGTTTTTGATGTAGTGTTCCATGACTCATTGTTTGCGTATAACACCCAGTGCTCCATTCAATACATGCCCTCTTTAAGAAAATTTTTTTATATATTTTTATTTTTATTTTTACACTTCAAAGCAGTACAACTAAATATTCTCCAATTGGTGAATCTATTCTTTTAGCTATAATGATACAATACGTTTCTTAAACTGTGCCCACGAGTGTCTGAGGTGCTAGCAAAGAAAGGGCCAAAGAGATAGTGTAGTAGGTCCCCAAAACCACTTCAACCAAAATAGATAAGCTTTATGGGTTTTATACATTATGATATTTTGTAAGAATTTTCTTTGCAAACATACATATTCCATTGCAAAAACAAAAACAAAATTCAGCTTACAGCGAATTAAACTTAGCCCAATCAATAATGGGACAAACTGACTCTTTGTGCCTTTGGATGTGATAAAATGGCAAGTACAATACCATTTCTACAGCATTCTTATCAAAAACATTTTATTTGAATCTCATCAGGAAGGAATAATAAGATAGATTGAGAAAGGGACATTTTTGAGGAAAATTGACCTGGATTGTTTAAAAATATTTGTGGTAGGTATGTGGTAGACTATTCTAGGTAAAAGGTGACTAAAGAGAACACAGATGTAATGAGTGAACCTGGACTGGGTCCTGAAGCCAAATTAATAAACAGACAAAAATACCAATCAGTAAAACAATGGGTTACAATTTCAATATAGAAATATAATTAAAATGTTTTATTGAAACCACTAAAAATTTCTTGGGTGTGATGAAAATTGAATTAAAAATACATGAATATCTCAGTGTGGTTTTGATTTGAATTTCCCTGATGGTTAATGATGATGAACATTTTTTCATGTGTCTGTTAGCCATTTGTATGTCTTCTATCCATTCGTCTGTTGAAGGGCATATCGGCTCTTTCCACAGTTTGGCTATTGTGGACATTGCTGCTATGAACATTGGGGTGCATGTGGCCCTTCTTTTCACTACATCTGTATCTTTGGGGCTAATACCCAGTAGTGCAATTTCTGGGTCACAGGATAGCTCTATTTTTAACTTTTTGAGGAACCTCCACACTGTTTTCCAAAGTGGCTGTACCAACTTGCATTCCCACCAACAGTGTAAGAGGGTTCCCCTTTCTCCACACCCTCTCCAACATTTGTTGTTTCTTGCCTTGTCAATTTTTGCCATTCTAACTTGTGTAAGGTGGTATCTCAATTGAATGGATAAAGAAGATGTGGTCCATATATACAATGGAATATTACTCAACCATCAGAAAGGATGAATATCCAACTTTTGAATCAACATGGATGGAACTAGAGGAGATTATGCTAAGTGAAATAAGTCAAGCAAAGAAAGTCAATTATCATATGGTTTCACTTATTTGTGGAACATAAGGAATAGCATGGAGGGCATTAGAAGAAGGAAGGGAAAA
>NC_138372.1:143442485-143485126 GCF_054177405.1 Leptonychotes weddellii
ATATATACAATGGAATATTACTCAACCATCAGAAAGGATGAATATCCAACTTTTGAATCAACATGGATGGAACTAGAGGAGATTATGCTAAGTGAAATAAGTCAAGCAAAGAAAGTCAATTATCATATGGTTTCACTTATTTGTGGAACATAAGGAATAGCATGGAGGGCATTAGAAGAAGGAAGGGAAAAATGAAGGGGGGGAAATCAGAGGGTGAGATGAACCATGAGAGTCTATGGACTCCGAGAAACAAACAGGGTTTTAGAGGGGGGATAGGTTAGTCCGGCACGTATTGCATGGAGTACTGGGTGTTATACGCAAACAATGAATCATGGAACACTACATCAAAAACTAATGACATACTGTACGGTGACTAACATAACATAGTAAATAAATAAATAAATAAATAAATAAATAAATATTTTTCATAGTTGCGTGGTATTTAAATTTGTCCAATACAAAGTATGTTTACATACTCTTTCTGATTGGATCCTTATAACTAAATGGTGAGGATAATAGAAGAGAGGGCATTATTCCCACTTAAAGATGAGAAAACTGAGGTATAAAAGTAATAGTTAGGAAGGGAAAAATGAAGGGGGGAAATCAGAGGAGGAGACAAACCATGAGAGACTATGGACTCTGGGAAACAAACTGAGGGTTTTAGAGGGGAGGGGTATGGGGGAATGGGTTAGCCCGGTGATGGGCATTAAGGAGGGCACATACTGAATGGAGCACTGGGTGTTATACGCAAACAAGGAATCATGGAACACTACATCAAAAACTAATGATGTAATGTATGGTGACTAACATAACATAATAAAATAAAATTTAAAAAATTAAAAAAAAAAGTAATAGGTGATTTGCCCAAGGTATAGCTAGGTTGTGCTACTGTCAACTTGGTTAATCTGGGAACTATGTTCCCCAGAATTTCCTTCCTTATATGGTTCCAAGTTAGAGTTGGTCAAAAGAGGACTTTGTGTGAGATCTGGAAGGTGGAAGTGAAGCAGTGGCCCGACTCAGACCATCAGTAGACATGGCAGTTCCCAGCTTGTCCTTTCCCACTCTGCATCCAGCTTGCCTTCCCATGCTGTCAATGGCTCCAGACCCACCACCAGATGCTTGATTGGTAACATAGCTACACTGAAGTAACATCTTTCCTTAGGCCCCCCACTTTGTGGTCCTCCTCTGGTGGCTGGACAAGCTTGGTTTCTTGGATTTCCCTGCAAGCTCCCACTGGTCTACCACCATGCTGGGTTTCAAGCATGGTGGTTGATTTTCCACCTTCTTTTGATTTTCTACCTTCACCTTCCAGATCTTTACTTCCCCAGTTCATCTCACAGTTGTGTAAGGTGTAATCTGCATAACAAATGTCTTATGTCCATAGTGCTGATCATGGCTCTGTTCTTCTGAACACTGATACAACCAACTTGGTTTTATGGATATTGAAGACACACTACTATTTAATAGCTTCGGATTCCTATTCCAAAGCACTTTCCAGTAGATCATAGCATCTCCTCAAACCCACAATTAATCTGTTATTTTTAAAGCATTTGTTGAGGTGGTGGTGGTTGTGTATTTGCTTTTTAACTCTGAGTATTGGGACCCCCAAAGTTTTCATGAGAAGTAAAAGGTCACTGTAAGCCCTAAACTGATGTTCCCAGGGGATTGATATTTCCTCTTACTGAAGTGTTTATTAGAGAGATCAAAATTTAATCACCTATCAAAGAAACAAAGGGGCATTAAATAAAAAGGAGTATATACATAAAGGTAATTCTATTCTAGAAAATAATTTTTGATCTGTAAAGAACTTTACAAATACTTAATTTATAGGACAGAAAATTGAGAACAAGAGAGATAAGATAATGCCCATGGACATTCAAATTATTAAAGACAGAAATAGGATCAGAAGAAACAAATTTTATCTGTTAGAATATGTGCTTTGAGTGTATTTAATTCTAGAAAGTAACTTCTGGATTTCCCTTTATTGAGGGATGGTCATGTGATGGGCAGTTATGAGATCAAAGCTCAAATAACTTCTACTCATATTAGTACCTGTGACCTTGTATCATGCCTGTTTTCTCATGTGAAAACAAGGTATCTGGTGCATACATGTGCTCACTGAATATTAGCTATTAACTATTACTTAATATTTTGGCTAACTTAGGTATATATCTTGAATTTTGATAAAAAATGGTTCATATACTTGAGAAGCTTAGAAATAGTAGAAAAGGGCAACACACACAGTTATTTAATAAATACTTATTAATGACTTAAAATGTGAATACTGGATAGTTATCCACAGACTGTTATGGATCTATGGGAGCATAAAACATCCAAACCAGCCTGAGAGTGAGGGTGATGCTTTTCTCTGGGAAATCAGTATAGGGAGATTTATAGGGGAGGGCTCTCAGGATCAATCCCTATGGCAGAGTGATGAGAGCAGTACTGAACAGAGAGAGGATGGATTCACACACAGTTACAGTAAAGAACTCAGCTAATACCAAGTTGAATTCTGGACCTGGGATGGCCCTTCAGAATTGTCCCAAACTGGGGCAAGGGGTCCTTTATACACTCCTATATTGACTAGTCATTGGATACAATCTGTCTGCAGGAAGGAAGAATGATCTTGGGTGATGTGACTTTCTTCAGCCACAGGCAATGCCTAGGCAGGGGACCCTGGCTACAAACTGTAAACCAGCAACATTCCCAGAAGGTGAGAGAAGGAGGGCTATTGTTCTGAAGGGACACTGTGGGTGAGTTTATGTGACATCACAACACATACCATAATAGGTATTGGGGAAAACATCCTGGAGTAAAGGAAAATCTTAAAGATTTAGAAGATGTATCCAAAGTTGAGTTTATGTGCAGGGGTACAGATATAACATAAACAAAGATACAGAAGGCTTAGAGAAACTGCAAGTAGTTTCTAGAACATAATGATGAGGAGGTATCTGGTTAGGTGAAGTTGTGGGAGAGTATATTAGTGATATCTGAACAAGTAAGTAGGGCCAGGTCATAAAGACTTTAAAGTGACAGACTTTAATCTATAGATTTTTTTTTTTTTTTTAAGAGCGAGAGAGTGTGATTTGGGGAGGAGGGCCAGAGGGAGAGGGAGAGAGAGAATCTTAAGCAGGCTCCACACGCACGCGGGGCTCAATCTCATGACCCTGAGATCATGACCTGAGCCAAAATCAAGAGTTGGATGCTTAACTGACTGAGCCACCGAGGCTCCCCTAACCTACAGATATTTGAACATTGTTGAAATATATGAATGAGGGTGGAGACCAAAGTCAGATTATCTTTTAGAAAAACCATCCCAACAACAGTGTGGGTGATATATTTGAGATCATCAAGACTGGAGGCAGGAAAGCTGTACAATAGTTTGGGTGTTAGATGATGAAGACCTGAATAATACTACCTCTCTAGAGGAAGTATTTAATAATTTCACATTAAACTTGTATTATTTTACATGATTTTTTTATCATGACATTCTCACATTATTTTTTTCTTATTTATATTCTCCTGGGTTCCATAGATTTTGTTTTCTGAGAAGATCATTTGGGGTTTCCTTAGAGGATAAAAGGAAAATATGTGTATTCTATGTACATTGTAAGCTTATCTATCCATTCAACAACACTTACTTTTATCAGTATATGTCCAGAGCATGAGAAAGATTTTTTAAAATTAGATTTATACATTATGATCACAGCTATTATAAGGGTTTCCAAAATAAAATTTCTGTTAAGACAGAATACTTAAAAAAAAAAACTCTCAAAAAACCATCTGAATTTAATTTGGGAGAGGAGAAAATATAGAAAATTTAAAAACATAAAACAAAAACCTAAAATCTAACATGAATTCCATAGCTCCATTTTTAGTTGAAATTTACTTGAGTTTGAGCAGGTGAGTTGACCAAAGCCTCAGTTTCTTTAAATGTGTCTAGTAATACCTACCTCAAAAATTCATTGTGAAGACTGAATGTCTAAAGTGTTAAAAACCATTTCGTAAATTATAAGACACTATACAAATGCTACTACTAATTCTTTTAACGAATTATCACAATGAGACATTCCTTTCTAATTCAGAAGGAAGAGAAATAAGTGGGGGGAAAGCAGCAGCAAAGTTGGACATCTGGAGCTCTAACTCAGGCCATGCTTGGTGTTCCTGGCTTGAGTGAGTGATGATACAGGTGGAGAGGGAAGTCACAAGGGTAAACACCCTTTTCAAGCTTCTGATTGATTTTCTTTGAAAGAGTAAATAAGACCATTTTACAGTGTGCTTATTTTCAGTAAGCTCTCACCAGAATAGACATTATGTTTAAATGAGTTCTAACTTCCCATTTGATGCCAACATGAATCTTACACTTAATTGCATAAGAAGGTGATGATTACACACCTATTTTCTGCTGGGTCCTGGCAGGAGACAGGGCCAGAGCTATCAAATTTATTACAGCAGCATTACAGAATAGAAACCACACCAAACTAGGTAGGAGTCAAACATTCCCTATTTAAGTCTTTCTCCTTCCTTGGGAACAATGTTGCATATTTCTGGATCTCAACTTTCTTTTCTTGACAACCCAGAGGATTGGAAATTAAAGTATTAAGTGCCTTCTGGATTTACAATCCTGAGTCTCTAGGTTCATAGTTGTCTCAAGAAAGAAAAATTGGGATCCCAGAGTGTGTGCCTCGCTCTATCTGGGAAGACTTGCTTATCAATCATAGATCTGCATTAGGTGGGTGAAGGTCAGAATCATACAGCGAAGGAATGGGAAATGCTCAATGTGGGCAGTGGGGCATTCTAAGAGGAAGTAAGTGCTCCTTCCTCAAGCAGATGCCAGAATGACATTCACACCACACACCCTAAAGCCTACTTTGGATTCTCACAATCTTCCTAAACCAGTCCGTGCACTCTTTGTCTTCATACCACCACAGCCTCACAAACACATACGCGTGTGCACACTCAGGCACACACAGACACACACACCTATCTACCTACTAAGAACTGAGAGAGATTTTGGAAAAGAACCAAAGCAAATTCTTCAGGAGCCTAGAAAAAGACTAGACTAATTATTTGCTAGTCCTATTGTCAGGCTGTCTGACATTAGCCAAGTTTCATAGAGTTTCAAGTTTCAGGTTAAAACATTTACATAAGAGTACCCCTGATGTTTTACAGTGGTTTCTCTTGTTATAAAACTCCCCAAATATTGACCTCCTTGGAAATATTTCTTCTTACACTCCATTGCATGTTATAAATGTCTCTTCTTTGGTTTCTTGAGTTGCCATTATGTACACCCTCACTACCCTCTCACAAGGCGATGAAAACCCTTTGGATCCATTTCTCATCCCTCTGTTGTGGTGACATCATCACTGTTTGTCAAGATATGTCTCCAAGGATCCAATCCCATGCATAATCCATTAAAATGAGATGTGGTCATGAAAAAGTTGTAGATTCAAACTCTACAAGAATAGTATGTCTCAAAAAGATATAAGCAGCAGAAATCGTTGAGCTACAAGATGTCCACACAGGTTGGAAAAAGAATAGAAGGCTTTGGTTGCTGTCACTGCATTTTGCTTGAAGCTATGTACCAATGCTTTAATGTACACAATCCAAAACTTATGTAGAGTAGTTACAATACAGAGAGTTAGAAATCACTGCAACATTAATTTACTGATTATGAAACTCAGTCACACACAATTATTAAGGACCTGCTATGTACCAAGTATTGCATTAATGGGTAGTGATATAAAAGTAACAGAAATATATTCCCTGTTCTCAAGGAATGCCAGCCAGTATTTAGTGACCTAGTTAGTTACAAAGCTGTACTGTGCAGTCTGGGAGACTAGAGATCTCATCACCCACTGGAAAATTAGCAGTGCCTAGTAGGGTTCCTGGAACACAGAAGTAACACAATAAGGGTTTGGGGAATGAATTTACGATACTGCATTATTTGCTTAGTTTTTTTCTAGTGTACAAGCTGTCCATTGAAAAAAAAATCAGAGATGTTAATAGGAAAGTGTATAGTTTGTCTGTTTGTACATCTACAATGATGTATTGTGTATATTGATACCATTATTTGAATTTATTTTTGCTTTCACATTTGCCAAAAATTTCTAAATTATGCCCCACCTTATCTTTTATGTAAGTCATATAAAAACATAACATTTTACCTCTCCTTTGTCACTTTTATAAATAATGTGAAAAAATAATAATTTAATAAAGGTAAATAAAGTGTAAGTAGAAAATCTTTTGATAGACGTGTACTTATTTCAAGCCACTGAGTCTGAGTCAATTCTCTGTCATCAATTTTGTATGTATGAATTCACGGCACTGATCTCATCACAGTAATAACAGTAAGAACTACGACAACAGTAATACTGTGCTGGACTCAATTCCTCATCCTCTAGAATCTCAGCCAACACCAAAACAATCCATCTGTGAAAACTGAAATTTAACGCTGTTTAGAAGTATTTACTGAGTTTTTTTATTATAACTACCATAGGCCTAGACAACCTAATTTTCATTTTGAAGCATGATTTGCATCATTTTTGTCTTTCACACTTTTCCACTGTAACTAGTAGGTGACAAGGCCCAAGGCAGTTGAGCCCTACATGGAAGGAGGACTTACCTGTAGTTTTGCTTTTCGTTTCCTATGTGGAATCTGTCATATTGTGAATAGGCTCGGTTTCCTTCCCAGTCCATTAACTCGATTCTTAGTGTGTACTGCCTCTGACTGGTTATGGCAAAAATAAACTCATTCCCCAGCCAATATTCGCCAGAGGGATTTCCAAACCCCTACAAAAGGAGATAGAGATGTGGTTGTTATTTTAGAGAAAACCTCTTATCAGGTTCAGTATTAACTACGTTCTAAATAATAAGAAAAACTTCTTTAATAGTAAAGGTCATTTTTCACATTTTTACACACTTTTTTCCGATTACTGACTCAATACTTTTCTGCTATGTTTCCCTCCATTGAGCCCTGCGTCGAATTCTTATTACAGTAAAAGGCTGATATTCAAATCTGTGTAGGTAAGATGATTTCAGATTAAATGAATCCGGTTAATAGGTTTGACCAGTAAACACTTAGTCACAGCTTGCTTTTGAAAATGTTTCTAAAATACTAGTTAACAGAATATTTTAAACATAATTTATACACTTTCAATGAATATTGTCAGATAAATTATTTAACAATATCATTGTTTCTGTTGTTGTTGCTATTACTATTATTATTTGGGAGTCAAATTATGCTTAGATAATAACTTAAACATATTACTAGACCCTTGACTTTTCTAACTTTAATATTTTCATTTTTAAATATTAATAAGCAAACCTGCAAATCCAGGACTAGAGTCACTTAAATGTTTCACTGGCATGGATTTGGGTTTTGAGGCAGGTTGACACATAAGAGCTAGTGAGTGAACCTCGCTGACTTCTCTGCACCTGAATCTTAACGTGGTTCTTGTTCTCTGCAGGCAAAGCCCAATCATGGTTGTTAAGTGTTCAAAAACTGTTTCTTTGCGGGGGGGTGGGGGGGGAAGTGGTCCCCAAAGGAAAACCAACTCTTAATGTTGGTTATGTTAGTGATAGGAAAATAAGGAACGCTAAGAAACTGCTGGCATTCTAGATTTGGGTATTCAGTTTCTGAATCCCCAAAAGTATTCCTTGGTAATGCTTGAAGTTGAGTGTAATTCTTGAACTACATGTTTGTCTTACTGACCAAACTGTGAGCTCCTTGAGGACAGAAGCTGTGCTGTATTTGTGACTAGTGGAATGTTGGCATGCACTGGTACTCCATATGCTTCACTGACGTTCAAAGGAAGAAAGGAAGGAAGGGAGGGAGGGAGGAAGGAAGGGAGGAAGGAAAATACTATAGCACTTTATAATGACATTCAGAGAAGTAACCTTAAAACATAATTCATGTCATAAGTAATTTGGCTGAGTCTCAGGGAGGTGTTTTTTAAGGTGCCCACTGAATCATAATCACTGGAGCTCTGGTTGAAAAAAGAAAAATCCTGGCTTCACACTGAATCAAAATATTTGAGAACCAGCTCCATTGCATCCAAACAAGCTCCCTGTTTGTCCCTGTGTACCTTAATATTTGGAAGGCACACCTCCAGCGCCGCAGGAGATACTCTGACATTTCAGAAAGAAACTGATTCTGTTAATTGAGGTATTCATTTATAAAGATTTTACTTTATCCATATTAAGAAGTATGGGGGTAGTACTAAGATAGCCAAAGCAATCCTCCTTTTCTCAACACAGATGATGGAATTTAGAAACTGTTTTTTTAATTTAACGTATATCAACTTTATAGAATTATAACCACAGTAGAAGTATTCTTTTTTAAAAAGATTTCATTTATTTAATTTTAGAGAGAGAGAACGAGGGGAGGGGCAGAGGACAAGGGAGAGAATCTCAAGCAAATTTCATGATCAGCATGGAGCCCAGTGAGGGGTTCGATCCCAGGACCCTGAGATCCTGACCTGAGCCAAAAACAAGAGTCAGATACCTAACTGACTAAGCCACCCAGGTACCCCTACAGTAGAAGTATTCTTAACTGCTTTCCCCTTTAACAAACCTAAACATGAAACAGTGTTCTCCCCTCCTTCTTTAAAATATATTGATGATGGGGATCCTGGATGGCTCAGTTGGTTAAGCAACTGCCTTCAGCTTGGGTCATGATCCCAGGGTCCTGGGATCGAGCCCCACATCAGGTTCCCTGCTCAGCAGGAGCCTGCTTCTCCCTCTCCCTCTGCCTGCCACTCCCCCTGCTTGTGCTCTCTCTCTGTCAAATAAATAAAAAATCTTAAAAAAAAATAAAATAAAATATATTGATGCCCAAAGTAAATTAAATGCATTTAATACATTTGTATACTACTGTCTCTGCCAACTGAGTTACTTACTAAATGTCCATTGTTTTGGGTCACCAAACCGTTTACACCAGCTCTGTTATTGTAATGGTAAGACTCACAGTTTTATGTAAATAATTTAAATATTAGTGGGAAAAAGAGTCATTTGTTTTGTTCTGTTTTGTTTTGATAAAACTTAAACATTAGGTTTGCTCAATAAAAGCAAATCACTAAAAAAATGCTTTTGAATTATGTTTGTTGCAGCAACTCTAAGAGACTAGAAAAATCATAAAACATTAGAGGATTTTAACTTACATTGCTTTGCATGTGTCTTACTTGCTCTAGTTTAAAAAAAAACAAACAACAGAAGGTAGAAATTTGATGCATTTAATTATGGGAAAGTTCTAGGAAAGAACCACTGACCCAGAATTCCAGGCTTTGGCCCTACATTTTAAAAAATAGGTAAATGAAAATATAATTGTACACTTAAAGTTAAAATGGAATGCATTAGCATATGTAAGCAAACTTTTAAAGTTATTCCCCAGTTTAACTTAGTTTTTAATTAACTCAAACACTTCATTCAGATTGCACTGGGCATATGCTCCCCTGAAGACCATCTACCTGTAGTTCAGAGCAAAGCTATGGGATCCATAGAAGTCAGTGTTCCAGTGTTCCCTTGCTTCTCTGTTCCTAAGATGCACAAGTCATACTTTGCCAAAGTTCCACAGTGGCAGGGAATATTAGAGCAACTTAGGATGTGCTAAGAATTTTACACATTTTCGTGGCAGCGGTGCTACAAAACAGGAAGGAGAGTGAAGCTTACCTTCTCCAGTGAATAAGCAAAACAGAAAGTTACAGGGCACTGAAAGTCAAAGAATTAGCACATTCTCAGTTGCAGCAGCCACTGGGAAGAAAAAGAAGACTGCTGGGATTTTCCTTGCATTATCTTCTCAGCTCAGACGTGTCAAACTCTCCCTCTAGCCACTGGAGGATTCCCTCTTGTGCGTAGTTAGAAGGGAGTCAGCAACCATACTAAATGTGAATAAGGAAGCTGGGAATGATGAAGTGTTAAGTTCTAGGCCACATTATTTCCGTGCTGCTGAAAGCTCTGCATGGATAAAACTGTCCAGCTTCCCCAGGGACAAGGGCAGTGATCTCCAGTGAGCCTCAGAAATGGATAAGCTTTCATGTCATTCCTATGGGAGCCTCGGTCCCCAGCTTGGCATGCAGGCTTCTCCTCCCTCTACATAGAGAGTAACATCCCTTCCTAAACAGTTTGTTTTTTCTGAGTGAAAAGAGAGGAGGGAGCAACTGAAAAGAGAGCAACAAAATTTGATTTTAGAAATAAAAATTCTATTTCATGCACCTTCCCAGAAAAACTGTCTAAACATGCTCTATTGTGGGAACAAAATGTTGGGCTACAATGAATTGAAATGGCTGTTAGAGAGACAGGGTAGAGGAAGCTTTCTAAAAGCTAAGTGCAGCCATGCAGAAACAACTGTTTTATCACAGAGATGAAAAATAAGTCAAAGAAGGGAAAATGGGCTCCCACATTAGTAAACTGTCTCTTGGATAGCTTATCAGGCACACTACCAATGCGATGCCTAGGAACAAAGGCTTAGCTTTGATTAAATAACTTCTACTCCCTATCTCTGCTCCAACTTGAAGCCTTGCTCTGCCCCATATTTGCTGTGGAACCTCCGATACTACTTCTTAGCCTCAGTTTCCTTATCTGCAAAACAGGGATTAAAAATGTCATTTCCATATATAGTGTTGTGAGAAAGAAATAAGATACCTAAAGTGTTTAGCTCAATGCTGATACAGGAGAACAACAAAATTCTCGTTGTTATTATAGTTAAAGGATATATCACAAATACATAGTAATTTTCTGTTTACTTGCCTCTCTCCCACCAGACTGTGAACTATTTGAGGAGAAGTAGGTTTCTTTCTACTCTGTATGAGAAAGGGAACAAAAATAGTCCAGGATCATGTCTTAGCCTGAAAATTAGTAAGGGGATACTGAAACAATTATTTAAAAGGCTTTCAGATGCTAGGAACTAATGTATTCTTATGACAAATTGAGTGTTGGTTTACATAAATGAGCACTGTCATTTTAATCCAAGAAGTTAATTATTAAATAACAAATTAAAATCAACTGGTTGACACGGGGGCTAAACTGTGCCATAAACCAATGCATAGACTACTTTTTATTCTTGCTTCTGCTTCCTAAGGCCAGGGAGAAGCTGTGTCCTCCAACTCTCCCTTGGTCCTATTTCTTTTAATCTCTTTCTCTCTATATCTCATAAGTTTTAGATCTACAAAAGAGGTAATTTTTGAGATCTTACACGCATGCCAATAAATTGATAGTTTTGACATTTGCTTTCAACCAGGACTGCATATCAGAAACAGTTGTGGAGCTTTTTAAAAATATAGATGACTTGGTTCCCACACGGAAGTTTGGCTCCGTATGTCTGGGGTGCGCTTAAAGATACATACATTTGAAAGGTTCCATGGGTGAGTGTGCTGTGTACCACAGGTGAAGAATCATATAATTATGATGCAGAATAGCTATTCTGCATGCAAATAAGGAAAAATATATAAACCAGATCAAATTATCTGAGTGGCGCACAGGAAAGAGAGAAGCATAAAATCTTATCTTCATATGAAGTTCCATGTTAATAAGACACGTTTTGATTATATATTATGGGACTGTCCTTGAAAAAAATGTATATTGATGCCTGAAATGCAGAGATGGCCACATCCCCTAAAAAAAACAGGTCATACCTTACTGCACACATAACAGCTTACCATAGGTCTCTATTTTATTCCAAAAGGCCTGTAATATCTACATGAATAAAAATAAAAGCTTATACAAAATTCAGTGGTGATGCTAAAAAAAGCAGCAAGTGTCTACCAAAATGATAAAAAATAGTAATAAAACTAGAATTTCTTCTTTTCTATAAAAAAATCCAACGATGCTAGGTCATATCCTTCCATGAAAACTATTATAATTAGTTACTTCAATCACAATCATATGCAAAATTTTGATACCATAATTCAGACAGATTGGTAATCTTCTCCTTTAGCTCTTTAATAAAAGGCAAAAAAAGACACTGGAACTTAACCTAGACTAATGCTGACTTAAAGTTGGCCCTAAAACCCATATATTATTAATAAAAAATGCACACAGAAGAAAGATCGATAGTCATTAGTTTTTGCCAAGACCTGCAGAAATATTCAGTTTTGGTTGTATGTTTCCAAGTTAATAAGGTAATTGTCTCTGATACTTTGTTGCTTTATTATTATTATTATTATTATTATTATTTTTGGTCTGATAATGCTCATAGGAAGTGTTGACTTTCTATAGCTGAAACACAATTGAAACCAGACACAGTTAATGTATTCTATGGGTTTCATCTTTTTTCATATAAACGATTAGAGAAAACAGATATGAAGCAGGGTTACTGATCTGTGGCTTTTCAGAGGTGCTTTAATACACAACTGAATCATGTATCTCCTCTAACTGCTGAGACACTCAGCCCAAGAAAGATCAAAAGGATGATTTATTTCAACATTTTAAATTTCTTATATATTTTTCTCTTTTTAATGTGAAGATGTTAAAAAGCAGTTCAAAATATGCTCTCAATTTCTTTCCAGAAACTAAGAACTCCCAGAAGGTATGGTGCTCAGACTGAAATATTTGTGTCAATAGGAAGCTCTGTTTATGGGGGTAACTGTTTTCAATACAAAGTCAGGTTGTCTCCAGGGTATTAGTCACCACCTTCTATAAAGTTAGGCCACTAGGGTACTATTTGGAACTTCTAACTGGATTTGGCTTCATATATGCAAAAGTACTGCTGATAAGTGTTATTGCTGGAAGCCACTAAATGGTATCCTCATGGCTTGAAAGAGTTAATATGGTTCCCTAAGTGCCTCATTAAAAAGGCCCACTGCAGACTTCCCTCTGCAAACATCTTTACAAATCCATAAACCAGATTTTGCTGAATCCCCTCTTAAGGAAGGTTAAGTGAAAACAAAGCTCAGGTAAAAGACTTTTGTAGGCTTAAAGCCAATGTTAAGAACCAAATACATTGCAAATCTTCCATGTTCAGAGAGATTTAAACATAATAAATTACAATATGTATTTGTAATTTATGTGTTGATAATCTTAACATACTGTTCTGGAAACCTTATGAGGAAAGAGGCAGCCCATAGATATCAACCGGAATGAAGAGAAGGAGAGAAGAAAGGCAGAAAGGAAGGAGGGGTGAAATTTTATTTCTGGACTCAGGGCTCAAGAAAGAGGTGAAGCATCTTCGTGTGCACCAGTAGATGAGTGAAGATTGGGGAGGAAATGGTGCCTGCCAAGAACTCTGTTCGTGTTTTCCCGAAGGATGCGCACCTTAGCAGCCAGTTCTGAAGCAGGGAACAGAAGTGGGAGTGACTGATAAG
The DNA here is from genome assembly GCF_054177405.1 of Leptonychotes weddellii. Lineage (NCBI taxonomy): Eukaryota > Metazoa > Chordata > Mammalia > Carnivora > Phocidae > Leptonychotes > Leptonychotes weddellii. The sequence continues at coordinate 143,455,784 of NC_138372.1, forward strand.
AATGAGCATAAAGGAGCCTACATTCTTTTTGGACTCAGGTTATTTGGTCTTTAGGTAAAAAGCTCTGGAGGAAAACAACGGAAACACTTTCTACCATGTGTTTTGGTGAAAGTCAACCAAGTTGTGACATGCGATGAATTCTCTTAATTAAAAAAAAAAAGCAGACTCATTTTTGCCAAAATATTTCAGATTTCTGGAGCTTATCTCAATTTTCTGACCATGCAGAATGGACACTCAGCTGATAAACTATTCTAGTTTGAATGAAATAAGGTAGTCTTTCTATTTTTTTTTAAAAAGGGAGCGGGGTAAATTCCCCGAAAACTATAATTAAAGAATAATTCAGCCTCAGTCAAATGATGAAAAAATATTGCTTAAAATACATACATATCTGGTAAATACTTATAAGACATGAATCAATGCTGTACTTCATATGTTAGTCTGTCTTACTTACTGTGCCTAGTTTGCCAAGGCAGCAGATAATAATGCAGCATTTTGGAAAGTCACCACGATGATAACTTTATATTAATTTTTCTATTATCATTGATATTAATAATAATGTATTTCAGATTTGCCTGAACCTATATCTATAGTCTGATTCTCAGATGACTTGTTCGCATTCCATTTTAATGATGAAAATAATTGTGAGTTAAGGTAGCTTGCCAAATAATATTTTTGGCAGAGTTAAGTAAAAATTTTGGAGTCTTTGATGTCTTAATCTTGGGTAATAACTACTGGTTACTGAAAATTTAGTGTGCCAAATGCTTTATTTATATTAATCCTCACAACATCCCTGCAAGGCAGGTGAGGTATTATCATTAATACCCCCTTTTAACTAGTGAGGAAGTTAAGGTATAGGTTAAATGATTTGCCAAAAAACACTCCGTTTGTAAACGGTAGAGTGAAGACTCAAACTGCTGATATAGACATAATGCGATGTCCTTTTTTAGAACTTAGATTAAATTTTTCCCATATGTTCTTAGAATCACATAAGCAGAAAGAGACCTTAGAGTAGAACCAATATTCTCTGTAACAGTCCTGGTGACTTACTTTCTACTGGGGTTTTTCCACTGACGAGAGGTCCTCACCACTCAATAGACAGTCCATTCATGTTGGAAAGAATCCTAAGAGAGTTTTGTCCATAAGCAGTCAATTTTGCCTCTCTAGAATGTTCTTCCATTCATTATGGAGCTTCCCTCTTTAAAGAAGTGTTAAAATGCAGATTCTAATTCAGGAAGTCTAGGATGGAGCTTGAGATGCTGCATTTCTCATAAGCTCCCAGACAAAGCTAGTGCTGCTGGTTTCTGGACTGCACTGTGAGAAGCAAGCTCTAGTACATCTACCTCCAACCAGTCAATTTAAATAGCCATCAGACAGGTTTATACCTAATTCCTTTTTTTTTCTACAAGTTAGAGCCCCATTGATTCATCTTGTTTGTACCTCATAGGATAAGTTCATTTGTTAGAAATCCACCAGAATTTAAAGCATATTCTTGATGTAACCAGACTATGGCAGACACCAATGAGTTCTGCATTTCTTGAGACCACAAACTATTAATGTAGCCCGAATACACTGGTCTTAATTGTTAGTAGCCAACAACACAAAATGAGCTTATAGTCAAGTAAATCTATCCAGACTTTCAAATACCAGGTTCTTAAGCTAATTTGTCACTTTTATCCTATATTCTCACTTAATTTTGTGTATTTTTGGTCTAGGTGAAAGACTACATTTATCTCTGTAGAATTCTATCTTGCTGGCTGTAGCCTTCTTTTCTACACGGAATTTTATGGTTTATTGAAGACATCAGGTTCCAACTTTGTATAACTCCAAACTTTATTAACCTACGTTCATAGTGTTCAACTGGGTATCTGATAAAAAATATTGTAGACACAGAGACACCACAAGAGACCCCCTCTTCATTTATTAAAATCATTTTAACTGTCATTTGGCCAACTATGAGCTTACTAGTGTATAAACTGTGATGCTGATTAACTACAATTTTTACACATTTTCTAAAAGAATATCAAGACAGAACTTAGACTGTACAACATGCCTCTTCACCTTTTTCTTTACCTTCTGAGAAGGGAATTTGTCAAAAATTGGTCAAGACAAGAATTATCCAGAACAATTAGATGTAAAATATGACAATAAATCCATAAATGGAAGCCTCTTCCATTATTGTATCTTGACATTCTGTCAGCTGATTTTTTTTTTTTTAAAGATTTTATTTATTTATTTGAGAGAGAGAGAACGAGAGACAGAGAGCAGGAGAGGGAGGAGGGTCAGAGGGAGGAGAAGCAGACTCCCCGCCAAGCAGGGAGCCCGATGCGGAACTCGATCCCGGGACTCCAGGATCATGACCTGAGCCGAAGGCAGACGCTTAACCATCTGAGCCACCCAGGTGCCCCTGTCAGCTGATTTTAATAGTTAATATTGTAGGCATTGACTATATGATTATTGTATTATGCATTATTTAAACCATCTACTATATTATCTTGGAAAAGCTGATCTCCCAACTTGCTCACTTTCCTCTTAAAATGGAGACAGCTAATAGGTTTGATATAAAAAAAAGTGAGTAAGAATTTATGTACAGGGCTGGCTCATATTAACCATTGGAAACTTTAGCTATGATGACAGTGACGGTGACCATGATGTCTGCTATTATTTTGGAGACCCCTAAGGAACCATTCCTCACAGTTCACACCCTTGTGCATTCCTATCATCTTGAATGTGGACTGGCCCTGTCAGTAACTTTAACCAAAGAAAGCAGTGGAAGTGATACAGTGCAATTTCTGGGTCTAATAGACCTTAAAAAGGTGTGGAAGCTTCGATTTTTGTGCGTGAGGGATGTCAACTGCCAGATAAGAAGTCTGATGACCCTGAATCACCATACTGAGAGAAGCCCAACCCAGCCACATGGAGGAGCTCTTAGTCAACACCCAGCAACAACTTGCCAGCTATGTGCGTGAGGCCACCATTAGTACCTCTCCATAATCCACAGCCCAGCACACCTCCCTTGTCCTGGTTCATGTACCCAGCCTGGGTCTGGGTCCTAGCTTCCCCCACCCTCATTCAACCAGGAACAAATCCAGATAATACATAACAGTTCACCAAATAATTTCGGTAATATATTTTTCTTTCTGATGCACATATGGAAATCATTTACTGAAAATGATTTATGAGTGTGTTGTGTTTAATAAAAATAATGTGACTAATGTATCATTTTATTTTTAAAATAGCTGAAAAACACCTAAAAATACAAGGGCTTATCACATAGTATGGTGAAGATAACCTCATGGTAAAACATCAGAAACTATGTAAACTCTTCCATCTTACCATTTTATATTCTTTCCAACCTCTTTGGAAATCTAGACTTCCATCTTCACGACGTTGTATTACAGTCCAACCTCCTCCATTAAGATCCATATTGCAAAATACCTGATAGATGCAGGGAAAATAAAGTCAAGTGAAAATTATGTCTGTTTTAAAGAGATAAGTATCAGATATGTCTCGAAACAGAAATAGGATGGGTAGGCCTATAGATAAATTGAATAAAAATTACTATGTTGAAAAATGTTAACTTAGATATCTTATCAGTTATTTTGTTTTACATGAGAATTGTTTTGATTAAATTCCATCATATAACTTAAATTACTTGTAAAAATTTAAATCAGTCAGCTGAAAACTGTCTTAGTCTCAGATTATAAAAATTATTTTTAAAAATCTCTGTCTTAAATAGTAATAGGCACTTACGTATGTTCGATTTTTAAAAATGCTATCTAGGTTTCTAAAATTACAGACCATTTTATTGCCAAAACATAAGACTCAGAATTCTTAAGTTTTTAATTAATTGAAATGGTTATATAATAATAATAATAAAGATTTTGGAAAAATAATTTTTAAAAAATCATATATATTTAGCTATTACATATTTCATTGCACATTAAGTCCTATACAGTTACATACTACAATAATTATTCTTGATGGCTCAGTATTACATTAGAGGCAAAATTTGGTCCATAGCATATGGATAACATATTATTTGCTTGAATTTTCGTCATGAACAATAATAGGAGAATATGACATACTGTATTTTTGACTTCAACAAGCATTTCTTCCCCATGTGGAAAGTTATCCAACGCTTTCAAAGACTTATGCTCATTTCAATTATTCTAAAACAATAGTATTTATTTAGAAATCGATTCATTTCCCCCGAGTCTACCCAAGGAGAGAAACATATCTGTAATGGGATTATCTTTAGAGAGTAATCACTGTAATTGACGTAGCATGGATGTGGCAGTTTGATTATTCAAGGTCCCAGCTATGGAGAACACCATTCCCCAGGCAATTGATGACTAAGGCATTTTGGAGGCTGGCTAAAGGTGTAGATATGATGCAACAGAGGCAGACAGGCTGGGTGGGCACAGAGCTCAGCTATGATTAAGGGCAAAACCTCAAGCGTTTTCCCTGAAGCCCTCAATTTGGAGCACAAATAGCTAACGGGTATGAAAACAGTGGCAACAACTGTCATTCAGAGGACAAATTGTCCATGTACTTCCTCAGAGTGAAAGGAACTAAGAGATCCATGACTATTTGTGAGCATATAAATTAGGCAAACTGCTCTCTAGAGGGCTCTTCCTCTATTTTGACAACAGTCACCCATCAGTATATCTTTACTGTCCCTAGGAATTGACTCACCTTCAAGATTATAAATTGAAATTCTACTCTCTGTCCCAAGGTTCCCCCTCGACTAATCCCTTAACTATTCGGTACCCACTGTTTGTCTTCAACACAACTTCTAGCTAGTCTTTCCTCCTCCTCAATTCTAATTGATTCATTCACTTATTTTTTTATCTAATTCAAAACTGTATTGGGAGTAATCTGCTTGAGAGCAATAGTTGATAACATGAAAATGGATTATTTAAAGAAGTAAAGAAAAAATGGAAAGAGATGTATATGTGCAGGAAGGAGGAGTTTCCAAAAATGGGCTTTGGTGAACTGATGGAGGTAAAATACATCAATAACCTTTAGGTAGGCATTTGTCACTGTCCCCAGTGCCTAGAACAGTGCCTAGCCTATACTGGGTACTAAATGAATATTTGTTGAATAAACAGAGAAGCAAGAAGGAAAGATAAAATAGGAAAACCTGATTAACGCAATGAAAGCTGAGGATGGATTTTGACTTGGGGAAGAGATCGACTTATCAAATATTCCAGAGAAGTCAAGACAAATCAAGATGAGGAAAATACACACTTAAATTTGAAATGAAGGAGTCATTAGTGACCTTGAGGAGACAGACTGCAGGATTCCTATGAGAATAAAACCCAGAGGGCACAGTTTGAAGAGGGCATAGGTGGTGATCCAAGACAAGTGGCCAAGGTGGAACTTTACTGGAGATACTTAAATAAGAGTCAGTGAAAATGTCAAGGAAACATTTTGCTAGAGGTAACTAGTGCCACTTGATTCTTAATTAAATTTTTACCCTGCCTTGACCGGTTAATCCAGAATTTTTTTTCCAGATTTTCTTCTAAATGGACACTAATTGCCTGGAACTTTGCTAACCTGTGTTTGCAAAGCTATAAAGTCCACTTACTTACTCAGGGAAAGGAATAACTACATTTATCAATATGTAATGTGCAGAGGAAACTATTCTTCACAGTTTTGTTATTACTATTATCTATGTTATTAGAATTCTATGCACTTAAAGTTTTAAAATTATTCACAAATTTTAGAAAAAGACCAATTTCCTTTTAAACAAATATATTCAGTGACTTGAGAATGTTAAGATGTGCTAAGAGTACTTCTTAGATAAAGGCCCAGAGAGAGTCGGAGCTACATGGGGAGGCAGAAGTTCCCCAGGAGGATTATTGTGTTAGAAGCTGAGGTGCAGAGAAGGTAAGATGTTGGACATTTGCTCCACAGTTCTTATTATGACTCAGTAACAGCAGTAATAATAATAGCTGCCATTGTGGAATATGGTCACAATAGAGCTGAAGGGCGTATTGGTTAGGGGCATGAACTTGGGTACCAAATTACCTGTGTTCAAATCCCAACTCTGTTCTCTTTATCACTTAGGTTTTTGCAAGGACTAAATGAGTCAATGCATGTAGAATTTTTAGAATAGTGCTTGATACATAATAGGCTTTGCCATGACCCTCATTTCTTAGATGTATTTTACATATGAGATAGTATGTATTTACATTATGCATTATATACTCTGCATATAATATCTTACATATTGTAGCATAGTTTACTATTATATATACCATTGCATATAATTTATTGTTTATAATAAGAATAATATGGAATGTATGAAATCAAAACATATAATAGTTCAATAAATTGTCCTTAAGATCACCAGCTTAATATGTATTAATGTATTTTATATAATTTATATTTTATATAATATGTATTTTCTATATTTTTGATTAATATAGTAATATATAATATAAATATAATAATATTGACATTGTTAATCTCTGAGCATGCCTCTTTTTATTACATATCTATCTAAGAAGTTGAATTCACTCTAGCCAAAAAAAAAAAAAAAAACCAAAAAACATGTTATTTCTAGTCAGAAGAAAAATAAAAAAGCCTATGCTTAACAGATGAAGGAAGTTTAAGAAAATAGGTGGCTGGTTTCAAAAGATTTGAGACATGAAAGGACTTGAAAAGTTCATTCGCCAATATTGTGTGGTCTGTGCTATCTGGTGGTGCCTTCCTGGAGACAAGAGCCCCACTACATTTACTATGCCTGTTGCATTTATTGATCATATGACTTGGGCTTAACTCTATCCAAGAAAAGATTGAACTGGCTCCTATCCCAGGCAAGGTCAAAGCTTTCAAGCATTAAATACCTTTTAACATAATACAGAGATTTAAACCCAAACAAAAAGGGGAAATTTGATTCACATAGTTCTTATGGTTTTATGCTCCATACAAGTTGGAATGATCAGGCTTGAGGATGTTAATTATTTTTCCATAACCTTAAGTAAAAAAAAAAGGCTCAACACATTTGTCATGGTCCTTTTCCAAGAATTAGGGGACTCACAATTCAGAAACAAATTTTTAATATTTTATAATAAGCAGAGTTATGACTTAATGGTTTGAATTTTTGGATGAAACTAAGCTGGCTAGAAAGCCTTTGGTTTTAGAAACTGATGAAATAGAAGGAAAAATCCTATTTCCTACTACTATGCATTGAAGGGAATTCAGAGAGAAAATAACCACAGCCATTAGTACTACAAAGGTAGAAAATAAATACATAAATGATTTAATTCTCATATTTGATCTGCTTGAAAAATTAGTCTTAGAAAACTGCCTTCATCTCATTTGGAAAGATAACAGTTATTTTCAGACATCATTTCTTGGAAGGGAATGATGTCAGTTAGAAAAATAAATGTATATCAATTCTGTATGCATGCGACTCTTACTCTGCTTACAAGATGAGTATCTCTTAATAGCTTTTGTCAGCTGCCTAAATAGCCCAATTTTATTGATTGGTCCATATCCCAGATCTTACATATTTGAAATTGTTTTATTTTTTATAAGCTTGCCTTGAGTTTCATACCCTTGCTAGAACTTCTGCAAGCATAACAATAAGCAAAGCTTTTGCTAAGCATATCCAAACGTAGCACCAAATTTTATATCTACCATGCACAATTTACTGGGAAGAGTGACGATCATAAAGATGCATTTTCCAAGCACTTTTTACAGGATTCAGAGAATTTCAATGATTTATATCAACGCAGGAGAAGAAAATGAGATTACAAGGTAGGAAGGAGCAGGGTGGTTTATAATCAGAACATGAATCAATTTTACATAATTTTCTGATAATAAACTCTTTCCTGTGTCACTCATATAGGTTCCGATTAAAGAAATTATAAGTGGTGCAACTTCAGTCACCACTAACATAATTATCTCATTTAGCCCCCTGCTAAGAGATACAGTCTGGAGTTGCTGCTTTTATTACAAAGCTTGTGTTCAGTATCTATTAATTATGTGATTTGGGCAAGTTATTTTTCTAAAATAGGGATAATGGGAACATCCATCTCATAGAGTTACTGAAAAGAGTAAACAAGTGAGTTTTTACATCTAAAGTGCTTAGAATATACCTGGCAAACTGTAAATGCATTTGAACTACTTTATTAACCAGCTTCTAAATTATACCAGGGAAAATTCACACAATAATTTTTCTTACTGGTGCTATGATAAATGAGATGTTTTAAAAAATTGCTATCTATGAAAAGTGCTGGTTTATCAGTCTAAAGTTTCCATAATAGAACAACATTACTATTTGTGAGAAGATCTGTGATCATAAATGGGAAAGAATAAAACAAAGGAAGGAACACTTAAGTCAAGAAGACCTAAGTCTTTCTCCCTTCTGCTCAGTGATCTCTCCCTCTCACCATGCTCTGCTATTTCCAATAAAACTAAAATCTAATGATAGTCCTGACCAAATGCCATGTGAGCTTCTTTCCTCTGAAAAGTCATGGGGCTATTTCCATAGTGATAAGAATTTGCCTCTTACAGGCTTACTTGCTCAGGCTACTATTTTTCCTTAGGCCCAAACCTTAAAGTTTAACTGAGCAGATAGTTGACATTTGGAATTTAATATTTTAGATCTCATTTATTCAAGAACAACCCTGAAGCTCCATCACATGGAAAATCCATCATTTTGCAGAGGTATAAGTTTAAATCATGCCATCCTGATGAAACCAACACAGGAGTCAGCTACTGAACTAGTGAATTGGATCCTCCAACCCACACTTTTATGTAAATATTAAAAGCAAATTTATTCAAGATTATGACTTAAGATAATATACCTTTCTTCCACCCTAACAGGAGCAGTAGTTCTTCAAATAGCCTGCACATCATTTGCATCTCAAAATGTTCTGAACTAGCATAGTTCAAAACACTGGTTATGGTTATACATGAATTAAAATTCATGGAGTGATCAAAACTTATTTATAATGTCCCCTTTGTCAAAACTTGGAGCCATGTGTCAGGATTGGGTGATGGAGTGAAAAAGATTCTGAAAGTGTGAATGTTAATTTGAAATCCCTAAAAATTGTTTTTATTATATCACAGAATCATTAAGTGTCTAAAAGGAGGGTCACTTAATATTTTTAGCTAACTTCTATTGTTATAGCCAAGTTATATTTTAGGGGAATTGACAATAATTTGGGGGTTCTTTCAGGTCATGGGGAATACAGGTCATGGAGAACACAAGTAGGTAAATTATAGAGTATTTATGTTAGCTCTGCTCCTCTCCCCCAGGACAGTTTTTGATAAACTTTACATGCTAGATGTATGGTGTAGGAGTATGTGGATGTACGTACATGCCCATGTGTATACCAATTGAATTTAAGCTTAAGTATGATTCTAAGGTGTCAGCAAGTAGAGTAGGAAGGCTTCATGTCATAAGATCCAAAGGATCCAAAAGGTTCCCCCTCACAATGAATAAACCTCTTCTTTTTACTCCTAGACTCACCACTGAACCCTCATAGTTGTTTTTTTTTTTTTTTCTTAAGTCATGGAACACTCAATTTAGTGAGATTTTGCACAGAAGCCCAAGACGAAAAACAAGTAAAACTAAACTTCTGTGGTAGGTGGCCCAGGTAGCAATGTATGGAACTGTGACCACTGCTTTTTTTGCCCACTGCACGTTCTCCCTCCTTCCCCATTATGGAAGAGCATGAAAGGCCTCCTTTCAGAAAAAAAATTGTGTCCCAGCAAAGGGAAACAAAAAAACACTGAGCTAACGGAAACCACTAATCCTTACTGAAATCAGGAGAGAAAGGACACTGGTAGAGTCCATATTCTCTCCTTGACAATGATGTAACATCTGGCAAACTACTCTCCAAGATTCATTTCTCTCATCCATCAAAGGAGACTAATAATCAAGAAGACTAAGTTAGGCTTACTTACTATATACTACATTGAAATGTTGATATTATTGTCAGAAGTTCATTCATTCGTTTAAACACATATTTATTGAGGACCTGCTATGTGCCCAAAACTATGCTGGGTCCCAGGAAACCAAAGACAAAAAGGCACGATCCTTGCCTTGTAGAACTTTGCTAGTGAAAAAGTCATGCAAAGCTGCTTGAGGGAATTAGGGAAGGCCTTCCAAGAGCACTTGCACAGTATCCACAGGAAATGAGGATGCAGGACTGGTAATTTAGGTGGGGCAAAGAGGAGAGGAAAATTGTTTCATCCTTTGAGGATGGAGCATTACAAATGCAGGTGGTCCTCTTGGAGTCTTGGGTCTCTCTTGGCATCTTGGGCAAAATTTTAACATGTCAAAGAGCAGGGCTCTCCTTACATCTCTCCATAAATCCTGCTTTGAACAGACTGTCTCAATCACTACACTTCTACAGTCTGTTATAATTATCTGTGTAATTATCTGTCTTCAGCACCACAGTGGGATCTGTTTGTTCTATATTGTGTTCCTAGGCACTGACTGACAAATGACATCCACTTAATATGTTGAGTGAAGGAATGGATGGATGATTTAATGAATAAATAGTGAAAAAGAGATAGAACAGCAAGAATATAGTATTTGCTTACTTCAAAGTTTACTCTGGGTCCTGTTCAACATACTAATGAATCCTAGCCTCCAACCCACTCTTTTAGGTAAACATGAAAAGCAATTCCTATCAAGATGATTAGTCAAGATAGAATATGTTTCTCCCACCCTAATAGGAATAGTGATTGTTCCTAATAGGAACAAATAGCAATATGTCCTTGGCAGCCCCTCCACAGTATTTAGACTATAGATGATGTGTGCCATCTGGGTCCTTGGGACCTTGAAAGATTGCTCCTACCTCTTCTCCATGTACTTGAAGTACATATCACCTCAACATGTAATCTAGACAACGCAAGCATTTATGAGCAATGGGACATCCCAGGAATGAGCAGAGAATAAATAAAAAACTTTGTGAAAGAGGGATGGGAGCTTTGGGTTTGGGGGAGGTCTGTGCAATAGGGTTTTCATCTTTATGGACCTGGCAAACAGAATCTTTGGGAGAAAAGAGCTCAGGCATATATATTTTCAGCTTAACAAACTCACAAATCAGTCTGATTATTCAGCAATTCAACTAGGATCTGCTTTACATCTTGTAAACAAACACTTCTGGTTTTACCTTTTTGGGTTCTGGCATATTATTAATATAAATAGTGTAGATTCCACTTTTATTAAAACCAGCTTGATATACATCTGCACAGTCTCTAAATGGTTTCTCTTCCTCTTTTTTTCCTCCCTTTAGTAAAACTGCAAAAAAAAAAAATTGCAATATGTGAGCAAAAATATCAGTACCATTAGTACCCGAATGGATCCAAGTACAGCTAAGCAAGTCTTTATTTCCTCCAAACAAATGTCAATATTGCATTTACTGACAAATCAATCATAAAGACAATACTAGATTTGAGCTGACTCACAAAATTACAAAACTAATGGAAAAATCTGTAGAGAAATTTCTAACTGAATACTTTTTATATTTTGCTTACTTAAATTTTGTTTTTATCTATAATTTCCAGAACATCAACTCAAGGGACAAATGGCCTGATAGTGTAACACCTCCAACTAGTAATAATTATGTCAATTTTCCTCCAAAATTTCTAAAATGTTCTTACCTACATTTCATAGGAAACTTTTAAAAAAATGCTAAAGCATTTTTGGAGGAGAAAGAGATAATGATAACAAATTCAAACATAAAAATACCATATGGAGGTTTAAAACACTAAAAGTAGATAGAATTGTTTTTCTGTGGCTTTGGACTGATAAGCTCCTAGAAATTTCTATTAAAAAAAAAACACACCTAGAAATATTTAGATTTAGCAAGTAGAAAAGAGCCTCTGACCTAATTTACCTAGAAAGAAAAGGGAACTGAACTTTGTTTTTTAAGATTTTTATTTATTTATTTGACAGAGAGACACAGCGAGAGAGGGAACACAAGCAGGGGGAGTGGGAGAGGGAGAAGCAGGCTCTCCGCTGAGCAGGGAGCCTGATGTGTGGCTCGATCCCAGGACCCTGGGACCATGATCTGAGCTGAAGGCAGACGCTCAACGACTAAGCCACCCAGGCACCCCTGAACTTTGTTTTTTATTTAATGCCTGAAGTTAAACTATCAGGCAGATAATATACAAATAAAAGAACACAAATGAATAAGTTTTGAAATTAATTTATATAGGGGAAGAGTTCAGTAAAGGGTGGAAGTCAAATGAAAAAGGAAATTTAATTAGATAGGCTCTACTGAGAATTTTATTCACTGACCATCTATTATGAAGTTCTTATTACTGAGATCAAAATACAAAAATGACTCATATTTAGTAGTCCTTTGCTAAAGACTTACATGGCACATTTACAAAATATTTATGATTAGTATTTTCTAATAAATATATAGTTTAGTAATTCGTTTCATTAACCCCTTCAAGAAGATTTTTTAAGATTATTTTATCACCTTGCCCTTAAAGTCTCATGTTATTTAATAAATATTTGCTTTCAATCACTTTGAGTCATGATGGCCTTTTTTAATAAGAATAGCAAAAGTAAACTATTAAATGATGCTTTTAAATTGATTTTACATGCTCTAACAATCTAAAGCAATAGCCTGATTTAAACTTAATAAGCATGAGTTTACTAATTTATAGGTAATTAAAAACAGTCTAAACTGATGGAAAGAATGACTATCTCAATATAAATACTTCAAATTTCCAAAAATAATTATGTTTCAAGAAAATGAAATATCCACTCAGATATACTGCCATAACAAAAATATAGAATTATAACGTTTAATAGTATCATGGTTTTCTATACAGCTCATGTGTGCACTGATGGTTTTGTCTATTTACATTAATAATTACATCTAAACACCACCATTGCAGCTGCAATATCTACACAGAATAAGTAGAGGACTGTGCATTCATAGGACAGTGAAGAAGCATGGCACAGAAGGTATGCAAATAGCAATTTAAAAATGAATATATAAATGCTGATTCAAAAGCCATCTTTAACTGCAATGGGTGTGTTATGTAAAGGTGTTGTTCTGAAGAACATCAACGCAGTTCATTTGTACTTGCTTATTTTAAGTTAATGGACTGCTCTTTTTCTAAAACAAAACCTTCCTAAATTCTAAATGTTTAATCATCTATTGAAACAAGTTGAAAACAACCAAATTAGAAGCAAAAAAAAAAAAAAGGGGGAAGGGATGTAAAGAAATGCCAAATAAAATTTATGATCCCTTGAGAGGATGAACACAGGAAGATGTGGTAAAGAGGAATTCAACGGTAAACCCATTTTTCTTTTTTGGGTTAGAGATGGGGAAAGTCACTTATCTAAGGAGAAAATGCTTCTCTTACTGAATATACCACTTCCTGCTCTCCCTTATTTAGTTATGCAGTGAGAATACACTCCATTCCCACTTCTCTGTCACCTCCCCTCCTCTTTTCCCTTCCTCCTCAGGAAGATGTGGGTGAAAAGGCTGTTGCGTGGGAAGAGGGAAACCCACACATATTTTCAATAGTAGAGAAAAATAAAAGAAGCTGAATATTAGCTTATTTTTATGGAAACTAACTGCATAAAAATGATGTTCAAACCATGAATGTAAGTCTTATAACTGGAAAACTGGCTTAAAGATTCTATCATAAAAGGAACAAATAGTTATACTATGGATTTGTTGTTATTGTAATGGCAACATACCTTATGAAGATATTTCATTTTCTTGAAATATAGTTTGGTATTTTTGAAAAATAGAATCACATTCTTTCCAGAAGAAACAGTCATTTTTCCAGAAAGATTGGATTGCTTGTATTTAATTACTCATTAATTAGTAAACATTATGTTTGAAAGTTTGATCCAGGCTATATTTTAGAGTATTAAAGCACTTAAAATCAGTATAAAAGCTCCATTCACAGCTTACCTTTGACATTTGTATTATATACTATGGTTTGAAAAAGGCCCTTCTATAAAGGTAGACTGATCTTCGGTTTTTCTTTTTTCATTCTACAAAGTGGGGTAGTTAAACATAGCTCTGAGGCAAGTGTATGGATTATTTAACACAGCAGAGTGACTGAATTATAGTAAGAACTCAAGAAATGATAGTTATTATTATTGTTATAGTAATAATAATATTATTAATGGCAACATTATATCATTATTCTTTCTTACAGAAGTGACACTAGTAGGCTGGAGAAGGCCAGCGAGTCCAGTCAATGGAATAGTAGATCTTCCATTCTCTAATCCGATATTATAGCTGACCAAATGTTAGAGCAATTACAACTGACTGGTTATATTTAGGGTTATACTGAACTGGACTTTCCTTATCAAAGTTGGCTAATTGGTTTATTTTATTCATTGACTATACCACATCATATCATTGTTTAAGTCTAAAAAAACCCAGGTAATCTAATCTTGCTGCATATATAAACTTAATCTGAATAGTTAAAATTAAAAGATTATTTCAGATGAAATGACATATGATGTATATAACAACACACTGATTGTAGAAGTTTTAATCCCTAACTTTAATTTGCATGACTAATTATTTTCTTTGTTATGCACTAGAGATATTATGATTACGTATTGTAAAACTGGACACATAATAAACATTTTAAAAGAAAGAAAGACAATAAAAAGATGAATTTACTGCCCATTACAAGTGTCAGAACTAAGGATACATTCTTGTAGGAGGTCTTGAGATTCAATAAAATGGAAGATAATGTCTAGAGGAATGTATGGTGAATGACAAGATACAGATATGGAAAACGTGATGGAATAGGATGAAAGAAGCATCAGCTGGACGAGCCAGCGAAAATGGAGAGCTGATTGAGGTGTTTATCTATCTGGCAAAGTAGCTCAGACTTTTTATAATAATAGACTGGTTTAAAAGCATGAATTAAAAAATTTATCTTTATATCTAAAAGTTCCTTTTTTGATCATATACTCTCTTTTTCCTCTCCCTTTAATTCTTAATGAGTTTGTCTTTCCTCTAATTGAGAGTCTGGATCCCCACCATTACTGTCAGTCCCTCACTAGCCTCCCTTTCCTGTCTTCCTAACTTCTATCTCACCATCAGGCATTTAAAAACAGCTCAGGTGGAATTCCTCGTGCTCTCCACCCACTGTCCTTTCATCTACTAATACCTTGCATGGGTAAATCCCAACTAAAGGAAGGACATTTACTCATTTTCTCATCCCTGCTTTAAGATTGCAAACACTGAAGTGAGGCTTTTTAATGCCATCCAAATGCATATTTTCTAAACTCAGCAATGCTATATTGGGATGCCTGGGTGGCTCAGTCAGTTAAGCATCTGCTTTCGGCTCAGGTCATGATCCCAGGGTTCTGGGATCGAGTCCCACATCGCACTCCTTGCTCAGAGAGGAGTCTGCTTCTCCCTCTGCCTGCTGCTCCCCCTGCTTGCGTGTGCTCTCTCTCTGACAAATAAATAAATAAAATTAAAAAAAATCCATGCTATATTTATTAATTCAACAAATATTGACTGAGCATCTTCCATGTGCATGACTTTTCCCAGACAGTGAAGATACAGACATAAGAAAACCACAATCTGCTCTTAACGTAATCACAGTCTGATGGGAGAAAGTCCTACTATATTAGTAGGTCTTCTATGACAACTCATGATAGCTACATCCATGATTAGTACCTTCCATGACAGAGGAGAATTCAAGCTAGCTTAAGCAAAAAGATAATTTATTCAATCATAAACAATGTAGAATAGAATTTTAGGTAAAGCATAATCAGATTTTAAAGAATGTGAAGAGGAATTGGTTTCTTTATCTTTTTTTGGACACAGCTGATGAGTCTCTACCTGGTCACAAGATGACTAGCAACAGCTTCTAGAGCTATAATGTTAGCAGCTTGAATATAGCACCAAAGAGAGATTATGCACACTCTTGTTATTTTGGAGGTATGTATCAAGTTCACTGGGAATATTCAGGAAGAATTTATTCTGTCTGCCATGTAAACTTGGGGAAGGCTGTCCAGAAGAGAGAACAGTTGAATGAAAAAGAAAAAAAAAAAAACACGTAAAGCAGTTTATCTGAACTAAATTTTAAAAGCCTGGTATGGCAATTCAAAGACTTTGTGCACACCAATATCAACAAATAAATCTAGAAAGTTTTAGGAAAGAATCATTACTCATTCTTTTCATTTAGCCTTATCTCTATAACCTAATCTTCATGAGCTAAAGGGAAAGAATAGGGACACAAGCAGGTGCATGTCTGTCTTTCACCAGCCAACATTCAGTCAATAAGCAACCTGAGACCCTGACTGCAGCAACTGTTGACTTTATCTGGCTCTCCCTTTTATTTGCCCAACAAATTTCAAGCCAGATGGCATGTCTACCACTGGGCTGACTTGAGGGAAGAACCATAAAGCTGAGGCAGAGGGTCACTTCAATTCAGATGAACCCTCAAGGGAAAACTTCCTGGAATGTGGAATTGGTAATTCTGAGTTGTAGCAAATCTAGTACAGAACACAGAAAACAGTTAGCCTTTGCTATACCAGAGACAATGTAAAAAGCCAAAGTCCTTGATCCTAGTTACTTCCCAATAAACTGCCATAAAGGTGTCGATTCTTCAAATATTCTTTTTAAATCTTAGACGTGGCTAATGGTTCCTATCTCTCCAGTATTTAGCAAGCATCACAATATATGTGGATCAAGTTATTGGTTTAAGGATAATCCTTGTGTTACTTATTGGACCATCATCACTATGGAGATCACAGTACAGGAATTGATCCTAAATCTGTAATTTTTCACCTCAACAGGACACTGAAGTTAACTGAACATAAGCATAAGTAAATCATCATATCTGATAAGGTGCAAACAAGCAAACAACTGACTGATTAGATTCTATACTTTTCCACCAGGTGTGTGGGCATCTTGTGGAAAATCCATTTGAAGACACTCCCTAGATTCCTAATTTATAAATAATACATTATATGTTAAAAAGAAAAAAAGAAGAAGATAGCAGGAAGGGAAGAATGAAGGGGGGGAAATCGGAGGGGGAGACGAACCATGAGAAACTGTGGACTCTGAGAAACAAACTGAGGGTTCTAGAGGGGAGGGGGATGGGGGGATGGGTTATCCTGGTGATGGGTGTTAAAGAGGGCACGTACTGCATGGAGCACTGGGTGTTATACACAAACAATGAATCATGGAACACTACATCAAACACTGATGATGTAATGTATTGTGATTAACATTAACATAATAAAAAAATAACAACTGTATGGTTAGGGGATTGATGTGTATTTGGCAGATCCTTTACCAACATGAAATAGAACTTTCTGAACATGTTCATATTTTGTCAAACTACTGCAACTGATATACCTGATTAATCGGTTGCATTTCATGAATACTTTTTCATTTTTAAACATTTAAAATATTTTCAGCTTCAAAAAAAAAAAAAAGAAAGGACTTAAAAGTGGAAGAAGGTAATACCTTGCACTTCACGAATGGAAAATTAAAAGGTTTACAGGCAATATTCAATATTTCAGTATTATGTGTGTGGGTATGAGGGTGAGGGAGACTTACCAATGACTTTATAAATACATACCACATATGTATAACTACATAAATACATAAAAGCTTTATGCTTCTGAATTAAAAATTTGAAAGTTGGTATTTTATTTTATATAAAACATATGCATATGAACCTAAATACCTAGGGGTTGATATCTCAGCATGATTTTTAACCTACAAAAATGGCAATTGCATACAAGTTAATGTAACATACTTGTACATATACATGTTTATGTGTGTAAATGTATTATATATATAATGCAAACTGCTATATCACAGTATAAAAAACACATATTCTATTTGTAAATACTTTAAGTCTGAGGTCTTTGGGTGAGTAGCTAAAAGGTTCTCTTTTTAAAGATCTACTATTCTTTTCCCCATAGTCCCCCTAACCTCAGTATAAAAGAACACCTGAAGATCACTTACGTGCTACATTATTACTTCAATTAAAATTTTTGTAAAAGGAAGTGTTCTTTGTGTGTGCATATTTTGTAGATGATACTTAAAATCTTAACTACCCATCATCTTCTTGGTGGAACTATAATAATCGTGATGATAATAAAATCAATTTGGCACACTCAGTATTAGAAATTAGCACACTTACTATGTGTTCAACTCTGAATTTTGTGAGCCAAGTATGTTTTATATGTCTCGTTTCATTTAGTCCTCGTAAATACCTTATGAAATACTGTTATCAATATATTGTTGTATATATGAGGAATCGGAGGCTCAGAGATGCTTTCTAACTTCACTAAAACTTCTAAGTAGTTGAACTCTTTTGACTATAAAGCCAAGAATCTTAACTATTTCTTACTGGCTCCTGGAGTGAAGTCAAAGCCAAACAGTACTCCAATGACTCATCTGTCACAGAGTCCCCAGCAATACTTATCTCAGATGACAAGGTCATACCCAGGGTCTTGGGTGAATCAGGACAGGCCTTAATTCAGAATGGCTACGGCCTCTTCTCTCGGAAGCAGGGAGTATTGGAAGAGTGACAGGGGTTAGAAAAGATAAGAAAGAAGAAAAATGTCGAGGATAGAAGAGGGCCACAGGCAGCAGAATTATGTGTGAGGTGGGAACTCTCAGCAGAAATGTGGAGCACTGGTGCCCGCAACTTCAAAAGCTAACAGAGCATGAGGAAATAAGAGGTGCCTGAGAAGCTATATTGGATTTGATAATGTCTATATCCTAAAAATCATGCTGACCAAAATTTACCCTCATTAATCTTGGATAATATTCTCACAAGCTTAATTACTTGATGTCCCAACCTCTGGACCATCTGCTGAAGCTACAAGTTTAGAGGAAGGGCTGGTAGGGAAAGGGAGGGTGAGCATATGTGTGGTATTTGTGTGGGAGTGTGTGTGTGTTCACCTTCTAGAATCAGGCATGAAGACAACAACAACAACAAAATGATAATCAAAAGGTTTTCTTGTGTGTATGAGGAAGAGACAGTAATCTTAGAAGTAGGCAAAAATAAGAAATGAGAACAGTTTGGACAGTATATAAGGGACAAATCACATACTTTTCCAAAGGCATAGTGGTATTCTGATGCAAATTAGGTCATGCTGATGATAGTGAATTAAATTATTACAAAAAGCTTCAATTTTATTCAATCTTTTCTGAAAGAAAAGACTAAAACAATGCAGAATATGTACTATCACAATATTTTTTAATTTTCTTAATATTTTACAACTTGAAGAGATACATTTTAATTATCTGGAGAATATATGACCCCTATGTATAATTGTAGGTGTATATATTTTTAGTAATATTGAGATGTATGTATAAATTGCATAAACTCTTAAATCTATGTGAACATGAAAACCACCCTATGCCATAGCTAGATTACTAATTTTATGCTATTTTTTTTAGTGTAGGATAATGAAACATCAAGTAATTCTACATAATTCTACTTTAGTTTGATTAGTGTATTCAAATAAAATTCCCAGTGTTCTTCTAATGTGGAATGACTCATATATATAACTGAATGTATATTTAATGCATATTACAGTTAAAACAACAAAGGATGCAAAAAAAGAATTGAAAGTTGAAAATGGATTTGCACACAACCTTTGTTTAATCAAGTAATACTCATTTTTCACAAAATTTATTTCTGTGTTTCCCTTTTGGGCACCCTGATGGGCAGTTACGAGTGCTACATGACCCTTGCCATTTGTTCCAAGGTCATTTCATTAAAAATATTTCAGGTGTTTCATGTGTGTTAATTTCCCATGTAATGTTTTTGGCCTGACTGGAATATATTGATTTTGAACAAAAGATTTCCCATGCGTGTGGGAAAGCTTCAAGGGTCTTTTGTGCTTTGTTATAAGTAGACAAATAATTGATTTCAGCAAAAGCCTTTAAAAATGGAATGAAAGTCTTTGGGCAATGCTATAAATGGAAAGAATTGCCAGATGCTTTTGAAAACTGACAAAAAACCCCAAAAAAACCAAAACTTTGAAGTTTTAAATAGAGGCTGACTGTCATATAGGTATGTCACTTCGATTCTTACTCTTGCGGTGAATCTACTTGAGGAATAATACTTGGTTACCATGCTGAGGTTCGTTCTGAACTTGGGGTTTTCCTAGTCGTTAGAAGTGATACAAAATGAAGAGGAGAAATGGAATGATTGATGAGTCATAAAATGTGTGGATTTGTCTAGGACACCAGACAGACTCTAAGGTGTGTGGTAGTTTTATGTTAAGCAACTAGCAGCAGAGCTGGGACTAGAACTCAGATGCCCTTGATTCCTGTTCCTGCTAGACCAACATGCCTTGCCCTCTAGATGGCATATGTCATAGGTGCTCCAAGACGCCGATTATGTGACCATCTCTGTCTAAATCCCAGCTCTAGGGAGATGAGCTGGAGAATTAAGTATGGTTGAGATTCAGTCTATTTGTGCATTTGTAAGTATGTGTACATGAGGCCAAAACAACCAGCAAAGCTTCCTTTAGAACCAAATCTCCACTTAAAATTAAACCCAAAGTTCAAATTCACTACTCTAAAGGAACTCAGGCTGGCTATGAAAACAGAATGTTCACACCTAAAAATAATTATGGATATATGCAAAGACACAATAAAATACAAAATTAAAAGAGGTTTGGCTTACTTGGTATTTCATTTAATAATTTAACTTCATCATAAATTCATTTAAAAAAAAGTAGATTGTTCTAGGTCACATATTAATGTGATTCCTTATTGGAAATGGTTCCACTCAGAATGTGAACATCCAAGCCAGTGGTAAGATGAGAGTCCAGTGTCCTTAGTTATGATGTTGATATTCTTTAGTTGAAAATAAATGGTGAGCTCTAATAGGAAACTAAAAATGTTTTCTATCAATTGTTTTAAAGGTTCTTTACAATCAACTTTTAGAAAAATGCTAAAAATCAATATTATTTTGTTTATATGTATTTAAGCCTAACTTATTGGTTGTAATATTTCTCAGGTTTTATTTCATCTTTCTCCCTTCTTAAAACAGAAGACATTTCATGAGGGTTTATGGTTAATGTGATGCATACATACTTAAAGATGTTAATAAAATGTGGTTTTTTTTCTTACTTTCCCTCCAAGTAATTAGAGGTGTCATTTGGACTCTGTGTAAAGTACCAGAGCTTATCTGTAAGGAACCACTGTTCCATTATGACCCTGGACTTAGAAAATACCTGTTCAGTTCAACTTGAGTGTGGATGAGTCCAGGAAATGACTTAGCTGAAATTTTATTAAAAATATTTTGTGCTTCTTTGCTTTAACCAACCAGACCATGAAAGCTAAGGAGAAGAAGAAATGGAGTTTGCTCATAGAAATGTTGGAGCAGAAAGGCAACACCTTTTTTTGTTGTTTTTTTTTTTTTTGCGGGGGGGGCCTTTCACCTTGGTAACTTCCAGGCCCAGCTAGAACCAGGAGATACCCCTTTTCAAATAGTTTAGTTTCTGAAATTGAAACTTGAATTCCAATGGAGAATTAACCACAAAGTTTCAAATCTCCCCCAAAAGAGGTAGTTTAGAAATAATTCATGGGAGAGGTCAAAGGCTGTATTATTTTTTGTTATCATGAGTTTGGCTATCTGCTATTCACGCAGTTTTTTTTTTTCCACAGAAATTGTAACTTTTCAAAAGGCAGATAACATGCTCCATCAAAAAGGAGAAATATACCATTTCCAAAAATAAACAGTCACTTTCCCCTTAAAGCCTTTGGGTTTTATGAAAGGAAGTGCTAGAAAGTGTGTTTTGTTTTAAGGAAATTGTAAATGTTTGACATATAATTTTCTGTCAAGATAAAGCATTTCCCTCATTAAATGGGAACAAGTGCTCACTGTAGTGTGCAGCAGATGACTTCCTGTATTTTTCTTTCTCTTTCTACCTAATGTTAAATTGTGCATTACAAGTAGTCAACTAAAACCCAAATATTTTACTCAGTCAATGAAAATGATATATTCTATTTTTATCAATATTTATGTAAGTGACATTCAAAAAGTTTTAATTTCCTCCCATTGCTTGTGATGTTTTTAGAATCATTCTTAACTCCAGGGACTTGCAGGAGTTCAAACTATCTCATCCCTCGACTGAATGATTTACTTCACAAACTCAATAGACACTACACGGGAGGTAAATTCCTTTCAGATGGTAGAATTATTCTGAGAACAGAGCCAAATGTCTCCTCAGCACTGGGAAAGAAACAAATGCCTCATTTCCCCTTTTCAGAAGGCCAGAGGACCAAAAATAACGATCGAAGTTCCATACCACTGCAATCAGCCTCTGGGAAAGACATTTTAAACCAAATAATTTAGATGGTTTAAAAATTTATAGTAGCAGTCATTATGTCTTTCAGGTGAGGCGAAAGAAATTTTCTTTTTTTTTTAATGACCTGCATGAGAAGCTCTTTATGGTTTGAAATTTGAACTTCATGTTCAAATACACAAACATGCTCGTGTCTCTCAGTATTTAAGCTTCTTTTACTTCTCTCTACCCTGTGTGCATCCCTACCCAAACTGGTATCTGTCCTTTCACAACCAAGTTTGCTGGATATGGGTAGAGAGTTTTTTTGCTTTTAACTCCTCTTGCTCATTTTTTTCTTTGACCCATGCAATTGAACCATACATGTCACCCAAGCTCTCCTACAGGGAGAGGCCACATCCCAGTTCAAGATTCGCTTTTCAGGCTGCTTTTTCTTCCCTTCCCTCCCCTCCCCTCCCCTTCTTCTCTTTTCTTCCTTCCTTCTTTTTTTTTTTTTTTTTGCCTTTCTGCTTATTTATAAGCCATGAGGATAAGACGTTTCACAGAACTTTTCTCTCTCTGTTGTAACACTCCTCGCTACTCGTTTTTCTTCCTAATTCTGTTTTCTTTCCGACCTCCTTTTAACTATCCCATAAAGAACTCTCAATTTTCTGTCTTGGATTTTATATTCTTATTATTTTAAAATGGGCTCATAATCTTAGTATGTAAATTCTCTGAAATTGCACATAAACCTGTGCCTGAGTGTTTGCACTAAGTGAGAAGGAAAGGTAGGCTAGTTTTTATCAGATTCTGAAATAGATCTACAACCCCCCAAATGGTTGAGTCATTGCTTTATATGCACTTTCTTTTTTTTTTTTTTTTAAAGATTTTATTTATTTATTTGAGAGAATGAGAGAGAGCAAGCACATGAGAGGGCGGAGGGTCAGAGGGAGAAGCGGGCTCCCTGGCGAGCAGGGAGCCCGATGCGGGACTCGATCCTGGGACTCCAGGATCATGACCTGAGCCGAAGGCAGTCGCTCAACCAACTGAGCCACCCAGGCGCCCTACTTTATATGCACTTTCAACTGATTTCACTTGCTGCATGGATTTACCACTTGTCTCCTCTGAGGACACGGCAATGTATGTGGTCATCCAGATTTCACTCCTGAATTACAAATTTGTATTTCTCTGACTTCCAGATTCAAATTTTCCCATAGTCACCTCAGTCAATATGCCCCAAACTAAACTCATTAATCTTTCCCCCTTAAACCTGTTTCTTTTTAAATGTTGCTGATTTTTAGGAATATAATCAACATCCCTTCTGTTACTGAACCCAGAAAATTAAGAGTTATATTTGTCTCACTTTCTAATAGGTCATTATTTCTTGTTGATTCTAATTCTCTTTGTTCATGCTTTTCCCCTCTATCTGTCTTTTCATTTGCCCCTCTTTGGTCCCACCTCATTATTTCTCTCCTAGGATATCCTTTTGAGAATGAGATGAAAACCACCATCAACTCTATCTTCCTTCCCATCATAGTACAGTGGATAGATAATGTACAGACTCCAGAATCAGACTCTGGGTTCAAATCTCAGCTTGCCCACTTGCTAGCAGCGTGATATTTGCAAATGATTTACTTCTCTATGCTTAGTTTCCTTATCTGTCATAGGAAGCTAATAAGAGCACCCAGCTTATAGAGTTGTTATCAGAACTGAATGAGTTAATATATGCAAAGAGCTCAGAAGATTGGCTTTTACTCTCCAAATATTTGCTAATATTTTAATAATAATGGCAAAACACCCATCTGGTCCCTCCACTTCCAACCTTATCAACTTTCCAGTACATTCTTCCTACATTGCGACTGGGGCAATTTTTTTCTAAAATGCAAATGTCAACATGGTCCTCATACATTGACAGGACTCCCTACTGCTTTCAGAGAAAAAAATGCGGCTTCCTTGATCTCCCTCAGTTTACTTCTCTAATTCCATCTTTCATTGTTCTCCTGGCTTTGATTCTGATATTTAGGCTATGCATTTAGGTATATCCCACTCCCTGCCATGACTCCTGGCAAATATACATGTTCTTTGAGCTGTCTGGAGTATGCTCTGTTTTCTTTATTTTGAAGACTTAGCCGTTATCATCCCATTAGAGCCATCCTGCCTGTGTTTCAATCGCGGATCAACTTTTACCAGCTACGCGTAACCTTGGGCAAATTACTCAAGTTCTCTGTAGAATTTATAAAATAGGACTAGCCATAGTATTTATCTCATATTGTTATTGTTGGGACTAAGTTAATACACATAAAGCTTCAATAATGCCTGAATTATAGTAAGCATTCAGCAAAATCCTTAAGAAAACTGCAGATGCTATATTTTGCCTTCATCCTGCCCCTGCCATGATTTTAATATTTCTCTTGTGTATTTCACTAGTGCCCTGGCACCTTAGCCTCATGTGTAGCAAAATATGAAATACGAAATATAATTGTGTGTTTATCTGTCTCTCTACCCACCAAACTCTAGTTTCCTTGAAGCTACAGACTGAATTACATCTTTTCTCTCTTCCCAGTGGCCTGAACCCCATCTGCTGTATTACCAGAACTCAACAAATATTTGTTAAATAAAGATGAATGAACATTCTTATCCCCCAGAAGAGAATGTGAAACAGAACAGTTGTTATACATTTTGGAATGAATGGATAAATTTATTAATCATACCTTGGTATAGCAGGAGTATGCTCTAAGGTGATTTAGACAGTAAGAAAACCAGCCTGTGGTAGAGAGTGGAGGCTAAATATTATTTTCTTTCTTCCTTTTTTAAATTCTTGGTTACTAATTAAGTTCTTGATCACATAATACAATGTTTGCCTCATGTGTGCTCAATGTATGTGGCGACGGCTTAATCGCCTCTGAACATAAAGATGACTGGTGAAGGTTTGATGGTTACAGTACCGGATTACCCTGCTCAGAAGAATTCCAAGCCTTGTATCCATGCCATTATCAATGTAAACTATTTAATTCCAGCAATAACTGTGAGTTGCCAAAAACATGAAGCAATAAGCTAAGTTTTGATGCTATGATAACACTGAGGGCAATATTTTTTTAGTGGGTAATGTTTCTAAGAATAAGTGTGGCCAAATGTTTGCAGACAAGGGTTAGACAAAAATAAATGTGTTACCCAGAAGCTTTACAAAATGGATGCAATTCTGTTTGAAATGATTATTTGCCTAAAACACTACTATTGCCTATTTGGAACAAGAAGAGGACGGGTTGGTGAATTATTTCAGAAAGTGTGTTTGTTAAAAATTGTACTTAGCTTAAATGTATCTTATTTTAGTAGGAAAAGTTCTGTGAAACTAAACAAAAATAATCCCTACATGCAAAGATGGATTTACAATTCCTGGGCCAAGCACATCTTAGGGAAAGGATAAATTTCCAGCCAACACTTCTTGAGAATGCTTTTATCATGTAACTTTAGTGAGTTATAAATACTTTAGAAGGCATAAAAGTAAATAGACTATAATTTTTTCAGCATTTACTATGGATAGGCACTGATGCTATCTATATGTTTTATAAAAAGTTCTTTTAATTTACTATAATCTCATCAGGTATGTATTATGATCCCATTTTGGATATGAAAACTGAGGCTAAAAGAAACTGCTTGGATGACTGTCAACAGTTAAACACTGTTGAGCATTGTATTCAGACATTTTCCATGAAAGAAGTTTGCTTATAGATAGCACTTAATAAATTTGTGTTTAATTTAACCTTGTCACTTGGAGGAGAAAGAAGGAACTAAAGTTTAATGAGTCACCTATGTCATGTGTTGTTTGCTTTTATAGGCAGTACCTAATTTAATCCTTTCCCTATCACTGAGAAGTAGACATAATTATACTGACTTTATAAAATGATGAAACATCTTCATAAAGGTTAAATTAGTTGCTGGCAACACAGAAAACTCACTAAAAAATTTCTTCTCTTGCTTTGTAGTGTTACATTCAGGCTGTCTCCATAAGTGATTGGGTCAAGTTGCAAATGGAGGACCTTTAAAGTCAATTAAACATTTTGGCTTTTGTATTATAACATAGCTCATGAAGATTTTGGAAAATCTTTTAGATTACTCTTTGAGTTCTTAAGATACACATTTTTAAAAATCGATGCATAAAAATCAATTGTGGTATATTGATTTTAGGCATATTTGCATATATTTAAATGTAAAAGTATAACATTTGCATAAAATCCCTTGATAAATAATAAATACATTTGGTAAATGAGTTGTTGGTCACAAAAGTAGGAAAGGTTTTACTTACATGTTTTAGAATTAGGATGAAATAAAAGTTCATTTTAGTGACTGATTTTAATCCAGTATTATGGTATGAGTTATTTAAAATTTCAAATTCACCATAATAAAGACTATGACACCAGTGAAAATGAAGATATGCAGAGAATTAAAATCTTGATAGAAACCTTATTAAGAGGCATTTTCCAT
This sequence comes from Leptonychotes weddellii, assembly GCF_054177405.1. NCBI lineage: Eukaryota > Metazoa > Chordata > Mammalia > Carnivora > Phocidae > Leptonychotes > Leptonychotes weddellii. The sequence continues at coordinate 143,482,518 of NC_138372.1, forward strand.
TTTTGTGTCTTTTATGAGTCCTTAATAATAAAATATTTGGTCAGAATATTAACTATAGAATTAAAGAAAACAACAATTAACAAGAAGCAAATAAAACCTATGGTTATGAGAGCACAGAACCCACTGGAAAACAGGATAATAGATTTACATGATGATCACAAGTCCTGCAATTAAATCAGAATTTATTTTAGGATTGTATCATTAAAAAGAAAATAAATGTCAAGAGGCCTGAAGTATTAGACAATTTGTCTCTCCTATTTTTGTTTGTTTTGGATATGCTACATCACAAAAGAGACACAGCTACTTTTCACACACCCTGAGACGCTACACGGGTAGCATCTAACAGTATCATAATTATTCAGTAAATGTTTCTTGAACAGATGTTTGGTTGCCTGCTGTTGCCCCCAAACTCCAAACCTAGTCAGGAATTTTACTTTTGCAATCACTTCCACCCCTGCCTCTAAAAGTTTAAAGACATATTTATTGGACAAATACTCAGAAAAGAAGTGAAATTATGATAAGTAGGCAGACATATGAGCTCTGTGAGAATCACTAGGGCTTGATATTTCTAACAACATGAAAAAAAAAAAAAGAAAAAGAAAGAAAAAAAGAAAGAAATACTCAACTCCATGTGCTTTAAGTCTCAGGATGATAAGAAAAATATGTTTTCAATGTTCCCCCTAATGTATTAAGTTCAATATGAGAATAGATATGTCTCATATTAATACTTAATTTCTAAATACTCATGAGCTCCATTAAAATTCTCTGGCAAAATCATACCAAGCTTTCCTTCCAGTGGACTCTAACCGAAGGTTTTGGCAGGCGCTGACTGATTAGCAGGTTTTTTCCTTCCCAATCACATTTCTTAGCACATCCAAATGGAGCTCTGGGAACTTACTGTTTAAAAAATATTCTTTACAAAGTATATTAAGGACTTGTTTAGACTATCTAAAGGAGATAAAACTCAAGGTAATGGAGTGTAATAGAAAAATGTGAAATGTCTTTAAAACAAGATCACTTCATATGGAATTATCATCTATATTCATATCTATACATGAAAGTATGGAATTGAGCTAATTTTTCATATAGCTCAAGTCCACTATTAAAGAACCCTCTGTGGTATGTATATTGCATATGCACATGGAACCACCGCATGAATGGTCACATAAGCCACAGCTTAGTGACAACCATAACTTTCAGATGTAATTGGTGTTTTCTTTCACTCATCACTATTTACGATTCATCGCATCTTCACTCAGAGAAAGGCTGATTAGCGAGCAGAACTACAGAAGATGACTTTAAGCTCCAAACTTTGAAGAGCTCTCCTGAGACTAGGGAAAGGATCTGTTTGAAGTGGACAAGCGTTCACAGAGACACTCATTCAATAATTATTGGGTGGGGATGGGCAGATGGATAGATATCTTCTAAAGAGACATAGGCCTACAATATTTTCAATGGTTAAGTGGCTCCAGATATTCTAGTCATATTAAAAATTTGTATTTCCAACACCTGAAACTAATATAACACTGTATGTTAACTGTACCAGGATTTAAAATATATATATATTTCCACTGTCACAAAGACAGCCCAGAATAAATATGCTTGATGCCCTGGTTAGGGCTTCTCTACACAGGACTAAACATAAGTGATCTTAATAAAGACTTTTAATAACAAAGATTCTTTCTCCTTCATAATAGTTATTGGGAGCTTCTATATCTCCCAATAAGCAACTCTTCCTTCTCCCCCCTCTACAAAAGAAATAATTAATACTAGTTTTAAAATGGGAATCTTCCTGAAACTCTCCCAGGACTCTGAATTAATCTTTAACATTGGCTAATTTCTGTCTTCTGTATTTAAGTGTCTAGCACCATAACATCAAATGTTTATCCAGGACAGTATTGCAGGTTTTATCTAAGGCTAAAAAGAGCAAGCAAGAGAGAAGAAACTAGAAAGTTCTTTTAGAATGATACTGCAAATTCACAAATTCAAGCTTATGAGTACATTCTCTGATGTTAAAAACATGAGAAAATTGTGAGTACAAACTTCATGCAATGCTTCTAAGAATAGAGTTATTTTGCTGCTTTTATACAGCAATCAATACAATATAGAAGGTTGTACTGAATATTTACTTGCTCCATGTTAAATAAAATATCTACTATACCAAATTGAAGAAATTCTTACCACCTTCTTTAGTGCAAAGGTTGATGAGGTTATGCACTGTGTCCATCAGCTCCAGCTGCTGCTTCTGAAGGACACTATTATTGGTGGTGGCTCTGTTCAATTGTTTCTCCAGTTCCTGGATTATATACGTTTGACGAGTAACCAAGACTTGAAGATTCTCTCTCTCTTCTTTTAAGGTGTCCAACTCTTCCTTGTGCTTTCCCTCCATTTCTAAGATTTTATGTTCTAATAAACTGCAAGGAAATAAAGACAAAATTATTTTAAAAATGCTATACAAAAATATATGACTCAACTAGATCCTGAGTTTATTTAAAGTTAGAAATTTTAGTTAGGTATGTCACTATGGAAATATTTTGTAAGTGACAGTCTCAGAATATACACAGATGAATGGATAAAGAAGATGTGGTGTATATATATATATATATATA
>NC_138372.1:143485626-143630870 GCF_054177405.1 Leptonychotes weddellii
TGTGTAAGACTGTTGAATCACAGACATGTACCTCTGAAACAAATAATACATTATATGTTAAAAAAAAGAAGAAGATAGTAGGAAGGGTAAAATGAAGGGGGGGCATCAGAGGGGGAGACAAACCATGAGAGACTATGGACTCTGAGAAACAAACTGAGGGTTCTAGAGGGGAGGGGGCTGGGGGATGGGTTAGCCTGGTGATGGGTATTAAAGAGGGCATGTATTGAATGGAGCACTGGGTGTTATACGCAAACAATGAATCATGGAACGCTACACCAAAAACTAATGATGTAATGTATGGTGATTAACATAACATAATAAAATTTTTTTAAAATATATACACATATAACATTCTAATATACATGTTGTTTATATAAATATTTAATACACATTAATTATAGGAGTTACATATATAACATATCAAATAAAGAATTATTAGACCATTTGTTGTCAGAGCAATATTTATTTCCTAAATATAATTTATTTCCTGGGGTACATCTCATATCCAAGGTAGCTGACTTGGACCCAAAGAATTTTAGTCTGTAGAAGTTATAGTATAACTTTCATTAAGGAAATAGGTCCAAGAAGAAGCTGATAGAATAGTCCAGGAAAAATACAAACAAAATATAGAAACTATTTTTTTAATTTATGTTGCATTCATTTGGGATTCTCAAAACATTAACAGTGATTAAATTTCACAATAGTTCTGTGGGGTCAGTTAATAGTATATTGATGCAGAACCCACAGGACCAGAAAGTAAGCTATGCAAAATCTCAGTGAATTAGATTTCTTGGGATTTCTGATGGTTGGTCCTGTATCATAACCACAGCTTACTTTGTCTCTCAACCTAAGTTTCAGAATGAGGCCTAAAAGCACCACCAGTTCCCAAATCACTGCACAGATGGTTCTGCACAGGAAGACCACAGACTGGTGGTGTGGTCTTACACAAAGACATGGGATTTCGCTCAGGGTGATGTAATCTTCAACTGAGAACCTTCCTTCTCTCAGAACTCTTCAGAAGATACTCCCTCTGCATATTGCACATTAAAAATGACAGGGAATGCAGAAGCACTCTTGGATCCTAGCAACTGACTGTAAATAAAAAGTATTTGTATTTTATAGGGTGTATAATATACTAAGATTCCTCAGAGGAAAGCCTGATTCAGTTTCCTCAGTTCCATTTTCAGAAGGTTCAACCAGTCCTTAGTTTACAAGGTGTTATTCAAATGTAACATACCAGACTGGGCACTTAATTTACCTTGGAGAAATATAGCACTGAATCACTCCTATAAGTTTGCAAAAAGGGGACTCCCGGGAATTTTTTAAATTTAATACTTAAATCATAAAATAGAGCATGTTAGAAGAGCCAAATTTTCCTACTTGATGTACTAGGGGACGAGCTAGAATATCTGATTGTTCTTTACACAGATTAAGAAGTGTGGAGAGAATTGCTCATGAGCATTCTGGATCTTTGCCAACCAACCTGTCTCAAGAAAATGTGGCTCAGAATATGGCAGGAAAGTTGCCTGTTGAACCACGCCTGAAAAACACTGGGATGCTTCTATTCATGTTACCTTACTAATTTACAACACCTTGGGTAGCATGTCTAGATTCACATATGAAAATTTCCACTGAGACCTGTCAGGGGCACCTCTGTGACTTGTGCAAGATAAGAGAAGCCACACCTCTATTTTGGGTTGCTCTCATTCCATGGGACACCAGTAGTGAAAGAAGCCCTACCCTGATTGTTAAGCAAACTCAATTTGGATAGAACCTGGGTATAGTGATTAGGGAAATTTGTGATGGCCATCTGTATTTTGAAGACATCTTTTGGAAATGAAAACCTTAGGCAAGGAAGTCAGGTAAGATAAAAGAAACATCTGTAAAGAGTAGTTACGATTCACAGTCTTTTAGTGTTCTCTTCTGTGTCAATAATTTGCTGCTGAAGTTAGAGGTTAAAAAATAAACTAAATAAAACAAACAAACAAAAAACCCTTCTCTATTGGTTAAAAAGTTTATCCAACCACTGGTTAAGTGATTAGTGCACCTGCTATGGAGTCAAAGCACGTTGTCTCTGTGTCTCGTAATCTTTGGCCTTCAGATCTGAGAATTAACCACAACTGATGCCTTAGCTCATTCTCAGTTTACTTTTTAATTTTTTGTTTTCCTCCTAAGGATCAGATGCAAGATGCCCATAATGTAAAGTCAGTTAACTTACAAAAAAATTGTCTTTTAAAGTCGCAAGAGTTACAGTATACTACCAAGAAACCTTAGAATTAGCTGTTAAAATGATAAAAATAATGTAAAGATCAAAATTTGGATGATACAGTCATATAATACTGAATAAAAATCTGAATTACCATTTTGTTCCTACAAAAAGATGAGCATTGGCCTTTCAGTTTTCCTAATCAGTAGGTAACATTCTGGCTTAGAAAATATCATGCTATAGCTATAACTTGTATTTATTACTTGCTAAGTGCCAATAGTGTTCTCAGTACTATGTAAAATAGAAAATGATACCATTCCTACTCTAAGGATTTATTTTTAGAGAGAATACCTCAAATAAAACAATAGCAGCTGTAACAAACTTTTGTTTCAGATACAGTGCTGTTTAAAAATTTTTTTTTAAATCAATGTTTCTCCACTTCTTTTGATACACTCCCTATCCAAGAGAGTATATACTTAAAGATGGCTACTACCTGAGATGTCAATAAAGGAATTTTGCTTGTTTGTTTGTTTTGGTTTTCAGGATAATTTGGAAAGAGCTGAGAATTTAAAGTTGATCAAAGTATTCCCTGATGTCAAAGAAAACAACTTGGCACTGGCTTATGGAAGAAAAGGCCTGCATTTCCTGAGTAAAAGGAATATGCACTTAACATGATGAAAAGAACATTAATTTTCATAGTTCACTGAACAACCTTTAATGCACGTGACTACCACGTATCAAAAGAAATCCAGATAGCCTGTCATCTTAAAATAGACATTTATGCAAAGTAAAGAAGGGACTGCCCACAGAAGTAAGAACCATGCTCTGCATCACAGACACCTCACAGGGTTTGGAATAAAATATATTCAAGAAAAAATAATATGCACAAAAACTATCGGCAAAATGGAAACATATCACACCGTTTCCCAAATGGCAAGTCTTGCCAGTTAACTATCTCTTCCAGTCATTTTCTCATCTCATTTCTTCACTTGGAGTTCCTTTAATAACTTTTATATTATAGTAATTATCTATTAAATTTATTAGGTATATCCGTTATATTAATCATAACTTTTTAGACTTTTTTGGGCAGGACTGATCTCTTCTCGGCCCTTCCATTTTCTTCAACACTGCTCATCCCTTACTTCGATCTTCTCTTCATATTTGGTTTAAAAAAAAAACAAAACAAAAACTATTCTCTTTCCTTAGATACTTCTCATCCATTGGTTATTATCTACTTGGGAAGTCAGCCCTTCTCATTACTCCAAACTGGTTTGAATCCAAAACTTTCTTGCCAGAAAAAATTCACATGCTATCTCTATTAATCACATTGTTGTAATATACCATTATAATTGTGTAGTCCTTTAAAGCCCTTATCTCCTTTCTTTCTTAAAGCAATATAGAGATACAGACTGGGTAGATATCACAAGCCCCAGTTAATAAGAATCTAAGTATCTTGTCCAAAAATCATGCACTAATTGTGTCAGAACCAAGATAAAAAGTCATGTCTTCTAACTTGTCAGACTAGAAATGTGCCCATGACATCCCAGTGCTATGAAAACTAGCATGAGAGTCTCTCTTTGATTTAATATCTTCTACTTATTTCTTCTACCCATTTATATATTGTTAGGAAGCAAGGAATCACTTTAACATCTCCTTAGTAATTGTCATTCTCCATCTGGTTATTCTGGGAGCTTGTCTTTCACAATATTTTAGCCTATTGACCTTTTACATTATAAAAACAGTTTCTTTGTCAAGCCAGTTTTTTTTTTTATCTGAATTAAGATTTTCTTAAGCACCACTCTGCCTTAACCCCTCTGTCATTAAATGTAATTTTATCCCATTTTTTCCTGGAGTCTTTTATTGGTTCTCTTCCATTTTCCCTATCCAGATCAGTTGGGAGAGGCTACCTCAGCTAGATACAGAGAACTACAAGTAAAGGTTGATCTGAAGGATAACATTACAGCTCCAGCATCCTAAAATTAGATAGGCAACATAGTTATATTTTCCCTGATGTTGTCCTGCAGCAATAAGTTTAGCTTAGACTTAAATGCATAATCCAAAATGTGGATGCCGATTCCAAACTCCAGTGCACTGTTTTCTAGAGTGCATTCTGTATATTTTTATCAGGTGTATGAGTCCCACTCTCAAGTCTTTGGGAAGTTTAGATTAAAGAAACAGTTTTTATCATGATGCATCTTTTAGGATTCGTGTACCATGGAACAACAATTTACGAAACTGTGTACCTCAATCTATACAAATGGAGTTAGAAATCTGAAGACAGTATTTCTCACAGGATTCTGAATACTTCCTGTTTCCCATCTTTCTGGAAGCACTCTGAGAAGAGACATGCATAAAATTTTGGCACTTAACTTCTAGTTTGAAGCAGAGGTGCACTTTAATGAAGAATAAAATAAACAAAATAATCTAGGCCTTGAACTTCAGTAAAAGGTTCTAATTGAGTATATACAAAACCTTATTTGAAGTTTTTGGTTGACTTCTTTCCATTTTCACAGTCTGCCTCCTCAAACATATCTTATTGGAAATATTTCAGATCATTGAACACATCTTGAAACTTTCACAGAAAAAGCTTCCCCTTTCAAATTGTTTCCCACAATAGAGTTCTTAACATAGCAGCCAATGAATTCACAGTGGTGACAGTTTCCTAAGCAATATGTGTGTAAAGATGGCCCTTAAACAAGAGGAAGATGTTGAAAATATAGAAACCTTCTCAATTTTATCTGTCTGAAACTGCTTACAGATGTTTCCATTTTTTAATTATTTTTAATATGTAAGGTGTCAACATGTGTTGCAAATATGGGTTTTAAAATTGATTTTTTTCCCCCTTCAAACAAAGGTATAGTAACTTCAGGTTACATTTATACTTTAAATTTCTAACTTGAACATAGCAAATTTAAAATTTATAGCTAAATATTTTTGTAATTTAAATGTGGAGCAGAAGCATAGATTACTACAAGTAAACATTGGCAAATACTTTTTTAAATAGTTTGGGTAAATAAGAATAAACTAAATATGTTATGGGAGCCAGAAAGCAAGAAAAAAACAAACAGATACACTTCAAAATATAAAAACCTAGTACTTCTATAAAAAGTTGCACAATAAATGACAAACTACAGAAACATATCTGCAGCATATATGACAAAGTTTTAATGTCCACTGAAGAGCACATATGAGTTAATAAAACAAAGATAAACAATGTAATAGAAAGATGAGAAACACACATGAATAGGCTAGTCACAGAAGAAGAAATGCAAATGGTCAATAAAATGAAAAGATGTACAACCTAACTTTTCAAGTAGACAACATTAATAAAATGGTTAGCAAGGTTTGGGGAAATTAGAAAGCCATATACACTTGGGGAGAAATATAAAATTCGGAGATAATTTGTCAATATGTATGAAAACTTAAATAATCACATAAAAATTCTAATAAATTGTAAATTATAGTCTACCTATACCTAGGAATGAGTGATATGTGTATATAATTACATGTTTAAAATATCCATGATAAATTTTTATGAATTAGAAATAAACCCAACATGTAAAGAATAGTTATAATCTATACACATATGCATTCATTATATATAAATGTATTTATACATGTGTGTGATTGGATATTAGTGTGTGTCTGTGTAAACACAACAAATATTCACACTCAACACAGATGTATGCCTTAGTATATTCACAGAAAAAGTCTGGAAGAATAAGCACTAAACTTAATCTGTTAATGATGATTCTCTGCAGGGGGTGGTGGTGGTGGAGGAGTATGGAATTAAGAAGACTTTGTCCTTCAACTGTATGCACTTCTACATAATTTAATGTTTAGATCAAGTTTGCGTTACTTTTTTATTAATCAGAGAGATGAGTTAGATAGTCATGAGTCTAGAATGGTTTGGGAAGATGTTATCTAGAAATTTAAAGATTGGGCTGAATTAGTGAAATTCAAAATGTGAACTGATAACCTTGGGAGCCATGCAGGGCGCTTTTGGGGATGCAGAATAGCAGTGTAAACACCATCTCTATTGTATTTATGTTAAGAACAATTAATACATTTACAATATTTCATGTAAACTATGTGGTTTGTGTTTTCCATTAAAAAATATTTTTTAGTTGTGTGTTTGTGTGTAGGGAGATATAAATGACATTTGTTGCGATAGAGCTCCTGGGACATTTGCCAGTTCATCATTCATTCAATGTTCAAAAAGCACTTAATACTATATATACAATGTGTAGAGAATTGTGCCTGGGAGCATGAAGACAAAGATAAATAAAACACAGTCTCTGTGTTCCAGAAGGTCACAGCCCAATAGTAGAGAAATAGATAAAATAGATACACACACACGAGCACACACACACACATATTACAATGTGATGGGATAAGTAAAATAATGGGGGAAAACAATGTAGAGTGTTATCATATAAGTTGTAATGACCAAATCTATTGGGCAGAGTCAGAGAAAGATTCTTAGGTTAACATCTACACAGAGTTTTGAAGGGTGAACGGGAGTTTCTCAGTTGAATAAAGAACTACAGAACATTTCAGACGAGTCAAACGTCAAAAATGTCTGAAATAACATCAAGTCTTCAGTGAACAGTAAACAACAGTAAGCAACTTCAGTAAACAACTAGCATGATTAAACACTTGTTACGTGTGTCAGGCACTGTTCTCAGAGCTTTACATGCATTAATCCAATTAATCCTCACATAAACTCCATGCACTTCTATTATCATCACCCCAGTGTTAGAAATTAGGAAACCAAAGTACAGTGAGTTTAAGTAACTTGTCCAAAGTCACACAAATAATACATGGCAGAGCTGGTTATAGCAGGATAAAGGAAAAGTAAACCCTAGGCAATCTGGCTTCAGAGCTCATGTTCTTAGCTATCAGACCATATTTTCTAAAATATAAGACTTGTATAAGTAGAGCTACCAAATTAGGATTATAATGATCACCGACTGTGTTCAACGCTAAAAAACTTGAACTTTCTCCAGTTAGTTACAGAGAACCAAGAGGGGATTAGGCAGATGTTCTTCAGAGATTGAAAAGTTCGGCTGAATTAGTGTTGGAGACCTAAACAAAAGTGAAAAATAATCTGACTTGCATTTTAGAAAGAAGACTTTGGCAGAGCTCTGGATGATCAGTTTGAAAGACATGGGGCTTAAAGCACAGAGGTCACTGCAATGGCTGAGAAGAATTAATGGGAGTTTGACCTAAGACATAGTCAGTGGAAATAAAATGAACGGGACAGATTGAGAAAAATATTTAGGAGATGGAACTGACAGCCTCAACAGTCACTGTGAGTTGTGAGGAATCAGGGAAAGGAAAAAATTAAGATTACCCTTGGATTTTCAGTTTGATTCAGAATTCTCTTCCACTCTAAAACCCTAGATTAATGAAACTGAAATTTAAAACTGCTATATGCCATTAAATTCATTTTTAAAAAACATGAGAAGAAGAAAAATGTTCTATTCAATCAGTCTGTAGGTATTCCATTTTCAAGGTATAGAATAGAGTAATATAAATTTAAAAACTTTTTATTGATCCCTACTATACACAACTAACATAATTCAGCCTAATCTAATGCTAGCAGTTAGCAGGATTTTACCTTAGTATTTTGTAAAGATCGTATCAAATGGAAAAGAACTTTAATTTAAAGACTGTGACTTAACTTTTCATTTCTTTAGGCAACTTAAGTATTAAAAATCAATATTTTAAGAAGCCATTACAGTAATTTGTAAGATATAATTTAGTATCTTGAAATTACACATATTTCAATCAATTAAAATTAATTAACTTAATAACTTCCCATAAACTCCAGCTAAAAGATAGATGAGGCTTGTCAAATAAGTTCAGTGAATTCCCAAGGTAAAATAAATAGTTTATATTTCCTACTCCAGTATTAGCAGGAATAAATAATGATCTATATAGGAATAGGCCAAAAACAACTGGCTGACTCCTTTCTTTAAACTTCTATTTGTTTGTGTAAAGAGGATAACTTGACAGCCACATCAATTAATCTTGAGGATGCATCATGCTGGAAAAATATTTTTATAATAATTAAGATAGAGAATCATTATGGACTTGAGCCCTAATTTTGCCATAAACTAGCTGTTTGGTCATGGACAAGTAAACTTGACCTTTGTGAACTTCACTTTCTTTATACATAAAATAGAAATAATAATAGATACTTTGCAGAATTAGTTGGAGGATTAGCAGTAATGTATGCAAAGCACCTGGCATAGATGTTCACCTGATATTAGGTAGGCAGGTAGCAGACAGTTTTGATAAAACTATGTTGAAGTGGCCATCACATGGGTAGTTTCACTTCACTCCGAATGGTACTGAAAATTTGCCTAATCTTCACTCTACATGTTCAACACAAGTATCAGGAAAGCCCAAGTGCTCCATCTTTGTATATGCAAGATGCTCACTTCCCTTCCTGTATACCCTGGTGAGGCAGAAGAATTTCTTCTGGAATATTTTTTTACCCGGCTGTGCTCCCACCTTGGGAAAAGTTGGGGTTAAGTCAGAGATGGGTGAACCTGATCAGTTCACCAAATTTTAGGTGAAAAGATGCAGCTCAAGGGATTTGCATTATGACATCTTTCCCTGTCCCTGTCCTTTTTTCTATTGTCTTGAACTGACCTGGCAGGAAACATACTCAAAGAATCTAATAAAAGTTGACAATTACATGTTCCACTTTGTGATCCAACCCCCTATGTGCAATGTAAATATTAATGCTTCCCATTTCTTGGGATCTTGGTTGATAATTTCAATTACATGGGCCAATTACTGATCTTGTATTTGCAAATGCTGTTTCCCTGAGGTAAGAAACAAAACCATTTTGACATTAGGATGGCATTCAACAAAAGAAAAAAAAAAAAAACATTTCCTAAAGAAAGCAAACTGGAAGCTTCTTGGGAGTCACCCCCCACTAGATTGTTAGGAAAACAAACAGTAGAGCAAATGTTGCTAATCCTATTCTTGCTTTGTGCCTTTGGCCATTTAAGGGATAAAGAAGTGAATCTAATGAGGCCAAAAATCCTTTTTCAACCCTACAAGTGATGCATTTAATTTGTCAGGATGTAAATCAGCAGGACCTCTCAGCATGATTGTGTAGTATAATCCTGTCCATAAAATATTCCTTCTTGTTCTGCCAAAGAAGTGGTGGACCCTCCTAAGGGCCAGCTCACCAACTTGGCAGCTGAGTCCCCATCATACTCAAAACTGGTAAGTCACACACCCAGACACAACCCCTGACATTCCATGGGGAGGAAGCAAAGCTTAATTTAGATAATCCCCCTTGCAAAGTGTATTAGCTGATCCAAACCAGACCTGGCCAACTAAAGGCATGTTGTTCCTACATTTCAGAGATGCCTAAATGTAGAAATAGCTTCTTGCTACATTTGGAGGATTAAGATTCGTTTAAGGAATAGGTAGGGATAATCAATAAACTTCTTTAAAAATATATATAAACAGTTTCATGCTTGACTTTGACCTTCTGTCCACTTAAATGGTATTGGGTGGTGGTGGGGGGAGTATTTCTTTGTGGCTCTAGAAAGCGCTTGGCAGAGTTCCTGAATTCCATTTCATATATGGAAATAAACAATAACAATAAAGAGAATAGGGAAAGTATGCTGTACATCACAGAAGGATATTCTTGGTTTTTTATAAAGTAAAACACTTTTTTCTAAGTGGTTCACAGAAGAATATGCCTAGTTTAAGAATAAACGTTCCACCAACACTCCTTTAAACACATTGGACCCTTCTACAGGAGGACACAGATAACTACAGAGACACAGCAATGTCAGGAGATACAGCACGTTGATAGAAAAATATCCCCAGGAACCACAGGTGAAGTAATGCTACACTTGAGCATCAAAAAAGAAAGGAGTGCAAAGGAAGAGTAAAAGATGCATGTAAGTTTTTGTCAGCATGAGCACAGAGATAAATTTCAAGTTGAAACCTAAATCCCTGAAGTCATTGTGAAATACCTACATTTCTGGCAAAAGGAATTGTTAGAACTCTGAAAAAATTATCACTAGCAATAAGCGTTGTGACTTGTATATATAAAGACCTGAATTTTCCTTAAAAATTAGAACTTAATAAAGGAAAAAAAAATCATCAGCAGAAGGCATGTATGTGCTGGGATCAGGAACGAGACACCTCCACTTGACCTGCAGCAGACAGAGCTCTTTTGAGGGCGTGAACCTTCACTCAGCTTTACCGATGGAACAGAGAGAGCAACTTTTAAGCAATTTCCCTTAAACAAACAAACAATGTCATGGTGAGAATTCCATAGTAGGAAATGATACTAGGTTCCATATCAAGAATTACGATGGAAAACAAAAAACCCAAAATGATTGGGAAATAAGGTAGAAGGGATATATTTTTTTAAAGAGAAGAAAGAAAACAAAAGAAGGAATGAATATGAGAAGGAAGGAGGGAAAGAGAAGGAGAGACAGAGACACGGGGTGGGAGGGGGAGAGAGAGAGAGAGAGAAAGAGTTCGAGAGCTGAGTACAAGTGACGCTTAAGGACAGCATTTGTTTTTGTAGTTAAGAGTGAGACCTTTCAGTCCTCCCAGGTTTTTTTATGGTATCCTGACAGCTCAAGTGTCAGATGCAGACCTAGAGATAACACACATATCAGCAGGGGAAGAACTGAAGAATGTAGATTCATGCTGACAACTTTTTAAAAGATAAATCATATATGGTAACATACTTAGTGAGAGATTGAAACCACCCTAGGTTACACCTTAAAATGAAATACTATGCAGTTATTAAGAATGATATTAGAGGGATATTTATTCATGAGAAATGATATCTATTTCCAAAGGAGGCAGGCTGCAAAACAGCTTGGATAGGATGACACAGCTTTCCATAAAAAATATATTTATATATAATATACAGGGACACATGCAGTTTTCTCAATGTGACAGGACTGTGATTTTTAATTTTGTGTACTTTCTCCTTTTTCTCCAATAATGTGTTATTTATGTAATTATAAAAACAAATAACCTAAAAAATAAGGTAAAGTTGACAATATTTTACTTATTTATTCCTAGACAAAGTTTTCACAATAGCATCTTGAAATATGTAACCATAAAGATGTTCACTGTTAGCAACAACGTTAAAGCATGGTGGGACTCTAAAACCAAGGGATGGTTGACATAAAGTATACCTGCTCCATGTATGTCTGGTTACTGTGAAACAGCAGTGGGATAAATGGTACTTTTCAGCAGGATTTTCAATTCCAAAACATTTCATTATGCAACTAGTTCAGGGTCAAGTCCTGTCAAGTTTATTTATAGTTATACAGTTTACCCTATGACACAGTACAAAGATAAATAAATGTAAAACTTAGAAATACAAGTCATAGAGCATGCATGACCCCTTTCAGACTCTAAATCAACAGCCAGGTTTATCTTCTTCATGGAAAAGCTTCATTATAATTGCTGTCATTAAGGGCCACTTTTAGCGTAAAGTTGGGGAATCCTTTTAGGTTGCAGATAGTAGTATTGAGAGACCATGTGCTACAGTGCGAAGAGCAGGACTAGGAAGAAAGAAGCCTGGATTACATTCCCAGTTGTACCACTAGCAAGTTGTGTGACCTTGGAAAATCACGCACTTCTACTGAGTCTGTTCCCTCATGTATAAAGTAAGAGTACTAGCAGTCCTCTTGGTGCCTTCCTGGTTTGAAATATGGTGGGAATTCTAGTTCCAATGACATAAGGTATTTAACTAGTTTCTAGCAACACAATGGTCTTTAAATCAATATAATGCATAAGAACTGAAACCTCTTCAAGCCATCCCAATGGCCAGGGGTCAGTTAATAAGCAATACATTTATTTGTCCTACAGAGGTCAGTGCTTTGACTGAATTGGCCATCATGAATGTCAATGACTTCAAAATAACATAGTCTATACGTCATCTCAAGATATGTAAGTCCCATTTCACTTACCTGAGATGATTCATAGTTTATAAAACACATCTATAAAACTAAGCAAAGAAATTTATTATATCCAGAGTAAATGGCTTTAAATGTGGGAAAGGGGATGGTGAGCAACTCTTGAATCAGCTTTATAGGTAAGTAATTTTCTGGGAAAAATAAAATTTGCTTCTCTCTGGTGCAAGATCTCTGAATTCAACAATCTCATAGCTTTGTACAAGCTTAAGGGCAGGTAGAATGACAATTCAAGTTACAGAATTTCAGAGACGATTTTTTTTTTTCACTATTGCTATAGATGTCATTCTGCTGAAAATTGTCAGTATTTTGTGTCACTGAATTTAGTCACAGAATCAATTCTTGTGGCTATGGTGGGATTTGAACAACTAAACATTTGATAAATTAGTACTAAAAGTTATAAAAAGCAAATATTTCAAGAGTGTAAGCAATAGTATTATTTGTATTATATTAAATTGTCTCTATATTTCCTTTTTTTTTGCACACCACCTCAATCTTTTACGAGTTGACAGAGAGGTGAAGGATAAAAATAAGTACATATGTAAATATTTGGAATATGATAATCCTCACCTGTTTTTCTCATGAATCTTTAGGATTTCATTTGTCTGTTGAAGAAGCTGCTTCTCTAGCTTGTATGTTGATAATGAATTCTCTAGCAGTTGTATTTCAAGTCGAGAAGTTTGATTTAGTACCTCAAGATAAAAGATAAAAACATTTCAAACTTTAATCACAAAAAGTGAAAAGAATTTTTGTTTTTTTTATTTAGCTGTGTTTTCTTTTAAAATAGTATTTCTTCCAGAAAAATCAATTAAATGGCCTACATTCTACTAATTAATGCTTTGCAATGTGTCTTAAACATGACATTCATTTGAGATTGAGGTTGCAATTGAATGAGAAAACTGAGTTGTTAAATCCATTTTCATATTTAAGTTTCATGTCCTAAATCCCTAAGATAGTCTACTTTATATATATATATCCCCAATATTGATATTATATACATGTTATTTCTGAGATAAGAATTAGTACAGGTCTTAGATATTGTACATAACTAATAACTAAGAGGCAAGTAAGATATGCTCACTTTGATCCCTCACCTTACAAAAACCAATTATAAATGTGCAAACAACTCTTGACATAGTTTAGACAGATTCAGGACCACAGGGTCATTGAACACCTATCATACTTGGTCACACCAGCCAGATCATTTCATAGACATGGGCACATGTTAACGGAGGAATTGCTACCATCACTTTATAAATGAAGAAACGGAGGTTCAGAAAGAGGCCAAAATCCACAAAGGAACCAAAGGAAGAACCGGGTTTTGAACCCAGACAGCGTGACTCTAATTTTAATGCTCTACACCGTTAGTTAAACTGTCCTGGGTCTTAATCTGAGGAAATGAAGTGACCAGGAACCCAGATTGCACTGAAGACAGATTGTAGTTACCCTTTCAACTGTGCTATACTGGGTGCTCTAGAAGCCATAAATGTTCAACTAATTTTGAATCATGAAGACTCATGTTGCTAGCCAGGCTTTAATATAAATGAGTCTATGAGCCATGAACCCAAACCTACCCATCCTCCAAGCAAACATCATACACTGCAATCCTAGAAGATACCTTCAAACTGTGCCAATGTCTTTGTTCCTCCCTGTCTCTGTTCTGTCCACCCCCAACCCTGCTCTTCTTTAAGGGAGGTAAAAAGGGCAAGGAAAAAAGGATAATTAGCTTTAAAACCTTCCTACATCATTTGAAAACTTTTATAACCACCACACTTTTCTTAGAACTACTTATTGAAAGGGAGCTGGAAAACCTTCTGGAGAGTCAATATCAATCTAGAGGTCCACCTCTAAAAATGACATCATTAGAGCTTTCCCCCTTTTCTGCAGCAGGTCGAAACCTGGGATTATATCAGATGCACATAACTTTTTCAAAACACACTGATATGACTAGGGCTCACTTGGGTTATAAGAAGTTGTGGGGGAAAGGGATGTATTTGCAAGGGACCAGGACAGGGGCTAGGGTGAGATGAGAGAGGCAATTGCCTCAATTGCAAAATTTAAGGAGGTGTCAAAAAGATAACATTTTAATGCAACGTTTTGAAAGATCAAAATTAGTGGAAAATAATCCATGTTGAACACAGCATAATCTTAAAATAAAGATAGGATCTGCTTCTGCACATGTATTATTATTTATTTTTGTATGACTTGATCCCATTCTCCTCACTCAAGTCCCAACCCTGCTAGGCGGGTGTGAGGCAGAGGGTGAGAGAGTGGGGGGGGGGGGGAGAATGGCGAGATGGGGCATTTGTGCTTTAAAAAAGTTCTAAGGTTCTAAGATTCATTTTTACAATTGTCATAAATTAAGATCTGAAAGCCATTCGGAACATTACTACTACTAATCAATAACTTAGACGTGTGGAGTGGTTTAGAGTTTTAAAAAATATTTTCCTATTCTGACTCACTTCATTTGAGGAAAAATAGGAGCAAGAGGAACTGGGATTTGAAGACAGAATTAGGAGTAGCCCAGAAGACAAAATGGTAGAGAGCGTAAAGACTGGGGATACACAAGAGGTGATTTGAACTGTTAAACATACTTTTTGTCCAGGTAAGTTTTCTGTTTATTAACTAGAATTACAATTTATTAAATAATTAAATAGGGGATGAGGCATCTGATCTTTTGGTGACACTGAGAACAGTGCTTGGCACAGAGAAGACAGTATTGATTGAATGAATGAAAGGTACTTTGTCTCACTGAATCAGGCATATTATATGTAGTTAAACAAAATCTATTTTCTCCCTTATTCACCACACTCTCTCATCACACTTTCTGAGATTCTCAAATACCAAAATTTTCATTTTACAAAGAACAAAAACTGTTCTTCTCCATGTCTGAGAAGAACATGAGAGAACACTGAGAACAGAATGAAACTATAACAGCTCCTAATTTTTCTATACTTTGTCCTACCTCCAAACTGTTTGCTACATGATACCAGAATGATCTTTTTAAAAACATAAATCATGGGCTCCTGGGTGACTCAGCTGGTTAAGTGTCCAGCTCGACTTCCGCTCAGATCATGATCTCAGGGTCGTGAGATGGAGCCCTGCCTCGGCTCCCCACTCAGGGGGGAGTCTGCTTGAGATTCTTTCTCTCTGCCCCTCTCCCTGCTCATGCTCTCTCTCTCAAATAAATAAATCTTAAGAAAAATAAATATATAAATCACATTATGTCACCGCCAATATTAAATATGCTAACGGCTTCTCCTGGCAATCAGAACAAATTCCAAAGTTCTTAGCCTGGCCCACAAGGTCCTACATGATCAGAACTCTGCTTACTTCTCAGATCTCATCCTGCCACTCCTGTCCTTGTTTATTTTGTTCTAACCACACTGGCCTCCTTTTTGTCACCCCAACATGCCAAATTCATTTCTACCTCAGGGCCTTTGCACTTGCAGTTGCCCATACCTTTCCAGATGCATGGCTGATTTCTTACTCAATTCTTGCTTAGGGAGGCCCTTCCTGGTCACTGTCTGTAATATAACTCCCCACCAACCTCCATCAAGTCATCCTGTTGTATTGTCTTTAAAAAATCATTACTACTGGAAATTATCCTGTCTGTTCATTCATGTGCTGTTTCTCTACCCCACGAGGTTGTCAGTTACACAGAGGTGGGACTTCCATCTGGAGCCCTCCAAATTGCCAATGCTCAATGTGGGGTCTGGCACACTGGCAGTCAGAGCTATATCATCTGCTGGATGATATGCTACACAATGGACAGTGAGTTATTTTTCAAGCTGGGTCATTGTCAGAGAGAAGGTAGCAGGTCACATGAATGCTAAATGGGACTTCAGTGATAACAATCTAAAATCTAAAACTAAAACAGCATCTGAATGTGGAAGAAGGAGGGAGACAAATCCCAGATCTCATTTAGTCCAGGCTAGGTGTCAGGTCATCTCTGACACTTTTGAGCCCAAATGTCAACCCCTTCTCTTCTTTCCACATCACCTTGACCAAATAGCTGCTTTATTTCAATTCTCTCTCCGCTGATGTATTAAACTAGGCCTGAAGTTTAAAAACTGAAGAACTGAGAGAATTGTACAGGAGACTATGATAAACTGACCACTTTCTTGCCATGTGTCTATGAAACTTGCTGCTTAGCAATAATCTAAGTGTTCCATTAAAATGATAAAAGGCATTTTATTCTTCAGTCTAAACATATTCCAAAGCACATCTCAAAGAAAGAAAGAAAGAAAGAAAAAGGAGGGAAGGAAGAGGGAGAGAAGGAGGGAAGGAAGGAGGGAGGGATGGGAAAGGAAAGGAAGGGAAGGGAAGGAAAAGGGAAGGGAAAAAAAAGGAGAGCAAAGAGTATGTGAAAAAAGCCCCCAAGGAAAAATTTCAAACCTTAAATTTTGCAGCATATACCACAGAGTAAGGAAGACATAAGACTTGAAACTGAGGATTTATGGACTCTAAAATGTTAGTTCTTCATTAAAAAATAAACTAAAATTGGGGTACCTGGGTGGTGCAGTTGGTTAAGCCTCTAACTCTTGGTTTCGACTTAGGTCATGATCTCTTGGGTGAGATTGAGCCCCACATGGGGCTCCACGCTCAATGTGGAGTCTGCTTAAGACTTTCTCTCCCTCTCCCTCTGCCCCTCCCCCTGCTCTCTCTCTCAAATAAATAAATAAATCTTAAAAAAAATACACTAAAATTTAAAAATAAAAATGACCAGTTTCTCAAACCAAGTGAGTTAGAGAATTTCAGCCAGCTTCCCTTTAATACTTTAAAGAGTGCCTCTGATCTTCCTTAAAAGGAAAATCTCCCTTGAAAGAAATTTTCTTTCACCAGCATATTAACTTTGAAATCAGCCTTGTTTGTTGTTTGTACTTCCTTTTACTTTATATTTTTCAAATGAAAAATATAACACAAAGTATGATGTCGTGGCAATTAGATTGTTACAGAGAAATAAAGGCAGCTATGTGTTCAAAGAACCAGAAGATCACCATTTTACAAAATTGATGAAATAATTTATTTGGTCGGTGATGGGCAGTGTGACAAAGTACCACCCTCCAGGTTATCTGTTAATTTCCAAGAGAAAAGTGGACAACTAAGATGGAGAGATGTGGAGGCTTCTATCCTAACCGAGTTAAAACAGCATCACTGAGAGGGGCAGCTGGGTGGCTCAGTCGGTTAAGCGTCCGACTCTTGATTTTGGCTCAGGTCATGATCTCAGGGTCATGGGATCAGCCCCACAACCCCCTCATGGATACCAAGTTGTATCCACGCTCAGTTCCAAGTCTGTTTGTCCCTCTCCCTCTGCTCCTCCCCTGGCTCGCAGGCACTCTCTCTCTCTCTCTCTCTCTCTCTCAAATAAATAAATAAATAAATAAAATCTTTAAAAAAAAATAGCATCACTGAGAGTGTGGCAAGCTGGCATTTGTGCTTCCTGATGAGCTGTAATAGGATGTAACGAGTAATTCTATAAAGTACTCCCACCACCATGTTCAAGTCAATCTAACTGAGCCTTTAGACTTAACTTCTGGTTTAAAGAAAAACCACGGGGAATGAATGAGTAAATTAAAATGTATCATAAAGAAATACTCAGAAAAATTCAGGAATCTGGGATAGTATACAAAAATAATTGGTCTGGTTTCTTAAAAACCTCAAGAAAAAAAAATTGGAAGATTGATCTAAATTAAAAGGGACTATTACATCTTAAAAACTAAAATGCCTATAAAATTTTGGGTAGAACAACTGAGGAAATTTGAATGTAAAAGGTAATCTGAGAGAATTACTGTTAATCTTAGCCATGATGATGTTATAGAATTAATACTACATAATTATTGTATGTAATATTTATATTTTATTTATATTATATACAAATATATATTACATTTATAACATAAGGAAAATCTCATTGGGTTATGGAGTTTAGTAGAGACAGTACTTACATTACAGAGCTAATCCACAGAGGAGTCAGATCAGAACCCAGGTAGCCTGTCTCTGGAGTCTGACTTCTTTCCTATAGGCTCATGTAGCTATACACAAGAAGCTTCTCTCTGGCTAAGAAAGCAACCCCCACCCCCAACTGCTATCAAAATGGTTTCTTTCATATCACCATTACATCTGCTTGTTGTAGCTAATGACATCCAAATTCTCACTCCACTCCAATGCTAAACTAGCACTATGAAGCAAGAAAGTGGCCAAATTTCTCTTGTTCCTTAGAGTACAGAGCATATGCTGTCATCCGATGTTCTTAGTCGGTCAGAACAATTTTGCAGTAGAATGTTTCTGTTCAAAGTCCTATTCTGATCCATCAGCTATTTATTGGTATATATAACAATCAATATACAACCTTTAGGACATTACCTTTGGTCTTGGGAGCATTGGGCTGAAATCTACAGAAATTAAGGGACTAATATTAGTTCATGTAATCATTTGACAAGGATTTATTAAGAGCCTACTGGGTACCAAGAGCTGTTTTAAATCCTAAGGATAGAGCAGTGAACAAGACAGACAAAATCCTTGCTCTCTTGAAGTTTGTATCCTAGTACAAGGGTTGGCCAGCTTTTTCTATAAAGGGCCAGATAGTAAATAGATTGGTGGGCCATATGGTTTCTGGTACAACTACTCAACTCTGCCTTTTTATTGGGAAAGCAACCATACACAACATATAAATGAATGAGTTCAATAAAAACTTTATTTACAAAAAGAGATTGCCATTCAAATTTGACCTGTGGGTCATAGTTCACTGAGACCTCTCCGAATGGGTCATCAAACACTTTTTCCAGACCTTGTGAGAAAGTTAATTACCATGGTATTTTCTTTGGATGACCCATTAGCAAATTTGTTTTACTGCCATTTTAACCAGGCCAAGGTTAAATATTTATTCAGCTCTTCTCTCTTCAAGTTAAAGAGATCCAATGGCTCAACTTTGAGAGCTGCCCTTTCAAATCTATTTCTGTCTAGAGATTGATGCTCATTGATTAAACTATTCCTGAACTGGCTTAAATTTGCAATTGTACGATTGAAGTCCAAACAACAGGTGTGACAGTTCGTGACCTCTGAGAGGCAGATGATAAAATGAGATTAGATATACAAGACATTTATTAGGGGGAATGCCTGTAAGGGAAAATTGGGAAGAAGACAGAGTTGTCTAGGAGTACCTTTTGACTAGGATGCAGGTTTAATCACAGGGAAGGAAAGGAGATTGAGTGAAAGTCTTAGCCTCCATGGCAGTTGTGAGAAAGTTCAGTAAGGCTAAAGGAGAGCCCTTAGCCAAAGTCATGTGTCCGTGGAGTCCAACAGTTCCCAGGAGCAGATCTGACTAAGTATCGCTACCACAATGTGTCACTGGCTTGAAGTGGCCACTGGGAATTGTGCCCTCTGCACCAACACAGTGATGTATTTCAGAGCACAGCAGCTGGGGCCGTTGCTCAATAAAACCCCCATGGTAGAAGATTGGAAAGATGCATTTTTATGGCTATATGAAAAGACTCCACAGCTAATTAATTTGATAGAAAGTTAGCAAAGAAATGGTTCGGGCAAGTTTTACCTTATTAATTCAATTAAGCTCACTGAGGATAAGGATTGCTTTACTTATGGTCGTATTCTATACCGTACCTTTTAAAATCTCTTACATCAAGGAGATACCCAAAATATACCTTTTAAAATTTAGTTAAATCCCATTCCTTACACAATGGTTCCTATATAATTGGAAATTAGAGGAAACTCAGCCTAAGTGTCTAAGGAACTGCCCCATAGCTACGCAGCCAGCAAGTGGCAAGGACAACCCTGGATTCCGGGATTGCGTGAGACGATGTGTAGGTACGTGGTAACAGCAATGGCAGCAGTGTCTTTTTTTTTTTTTTTAAGATTTTATTTATTTATTTGAGAGAGAGAATGAGAGGGAGAGAGCACATGAGAGGGGGGAGGGTCAGAGGGAGAAGCAGACTCCCTGCCGAGCAGGGAGCCCGATGTGGGACTCGATCCCGGGACTCCAGGATCATGACCTGAGCCGAAGGCAGTCGCTTAACCAACTGAGCCACCCAGGCACCCATGGCAGCAGTGTCTTTATCATCTATAGAAAACATTCAGTTGTTACTATTAGGTTCACATTACTTTTGTTTTATCTGATTTCCATCTTACCCACTGCTTGGACCCATTTAGTGTCTAGAACCTTAAAGAGAGAAAGGAATCCTGAGAAAGGCAGAATGCAGAGAGAGCCAGTACAGAAAGCATGTAGACTCTGATGCCAGACGTCCTGGGGTCAAATCTTTGCTCTAACATTTACTATTAGTTGTTTCACTCAGGGCAAGTTGCTTCTCCTCTCTAGCTTTCAGTTTTCACATCTTTAAATGAGGGATGGTGACAGTACCTACCCCCTAAGATTTTTATTAACTTATTAAATAGCTAATATTTGTAAAATTGCTTAGAACAGAGCTGCACACCAATTACTAGAGGTGAATTTTAATGTAGTTTGTCTGTTAGTGTGCCTCTAATCAAAACTGGCCTGTGGTAGAAGCCAGAAACGGACTTACATGACAGGAAGGGACATGAAGAATGTCTGAAACTAACCCTTTCATAGTGCACACTCAGAAAGAGGAACTGGAAGTAAAGGAGATGTTGGCACAAACTGATAACAGAGTGAGAAAAACACTGCAAGTGAGACTAAGGAGGAAGGCATGGGCATGGGGCGCCATTCTCACCGCCTTGGCCGGCAGCGTTATTTAGATGTGCTCATTATCTGTTTCTTTTCTGATTATGATGCTTATTGAACACACAAGTATTTTTAAATGGCATTGCTGTAAAAATGTTTCTGCCACCTTTTGTTAAGTTCAAGTCTAGAAGGTCTAGAGAGAGGACCAAAAAGCAGTAAGTTACTTATCTTTATAACATCATCATGTAAAAGTTAGAACATGAAAATATATTGCAAAACCACTGTTGTAAGTTCCTAAAATAACCGAGAACCTGAAGTCAGTTTAGGAAAAGCAACACATACCTATGTGAAACAAAGTAAGATTAATATGGGAGCAAAAACCTAGCAGGAGCAGGCTTGCATAGCACAAAAGGATCTACTGGTCCTTTTTTATAAAAATACTTAATATTTAAGAATAGAGTGCATTTAGGTTAAGGAATAATTTAGGATTCATTTTGTAACTTGTTCCTGCATCTGTACTTGAGTGCACTTGAGTGGTTATGTCTAAGTAGAACATGTTCTGTCGCAAAGGTTCAACTAAACATCCCATATACACAAATGTATATACAGTTGCATGAAAATTTTTTGGAGCATCACAGCTTAACAGACAGCATAGACAGTTGGAAGACATTAAAATGAAGATGAAAAGAATACCCAGGATTTACTTAAGGTAGGACATAGCTGGTCTGAGCCATTGTCTTCCTTCTCTACCTCCCTCTCATTGCAAGTTCTGATAGATTCGTGATTTTTTAGATATGTACTATGTTTTAGCTATCTTAAAATTCTTCTTGGTGCACCCAATAAACTTTCATTGGCCTTTAAGGGCTATTTAGTTTTAGCTGTTCCCATAGACAGAAGGTTTTTTTTCTATGAATTTTCTCTACTATTTTCCATAAAGTACCTATCTCTTAGCCTTAAGGATCCAGAACAAGTTATTACCTCTTGAAATCTTATATAGCATGCATCTTAATGGTTTGTGGAGAAGAGTACGCTAACAGTGGGGTTCCCCCTGCCGCCCCTCCTCAACTCCAATTCCTAGGTGAAAAGAGAACAAAAACAACTCAAAAGGATTTGGGGGATAGAAAAAATAAAACCCTGCCGTGTAGATCATTAAAACTTATAACATAAATGCATAAAAATTTCAAATGTTCACTCAGGTGTGGTAGTATTAATTGTGTTGTTCCAGTTTTTGAATATATAGAATGCTATGTAGGAGATGGTGGGTCCTCTGTTCTTATAAAAACAAGAGAAAATACACTCATATCATTTATACCACCAGAAGTCAATGTTTGCAGATCACCAAGCTTGCTTGGTATGATGATAAATGATTTAAATGAAGTCTCATACTTTTTAGTTATAATACATAGTCTTCCCTTCCCCATCACCTGTGGTTATCAATGATAGTGTGCAGCAAAAAATATCTTCCAAAGCCCATGTGATTTACTGCTCCAATGTAATCCACATTTAAGTTCTTATTTAGTTTAATTATTAGCATTACTAATCAAGAGGGATAGAAAAGGAAAGAAATGAGAATGCTTCCGTCGGAGTGCCAGATTCAACTCACCAGCTGTATCAATATGGGAAAACTGCTCAAACTTTTCTGACCTGTCTGTTTTAAATGGCTTTCATAAAAATCATTTGTCCCTGGGAAAGTTGTCTGTGTAATATATGATTCTCTACCCATATAAATCGTCATTTTTCTTTATCTTTAAATATCATTATATGATCAATGATGCCATTAACAGAAATGAAATAAAATAGAAATAAGGTTCATCTTATTTTTGAATTTATATTGCTAAAATATTTAAACAAGTAGGCCATTAGACTGAGGCGGCTCTGATGCCTTGGGAAACTACGTAAGTAAATCAAAGCCTGAGCCAGAGTCAGTGCATTTAAATCCAAGAAAATGAAAGTTAGGAACAATCAATTACAGCCAAGGAGGCCCCCTCAAATAAGGCAACTGCTTAGGCTATAGTCCATCAAATAATTTCCTTGCTTTGCTTCTGCATCTTCTCTATTCAAACCTTCCCCTTAGCTCCTACAGTAGACTGTTCCTAACCACTTTCAGCTAAGCACTGCTCAACTTGAGTTGATGTATGCCCAAATAAATTCTTGAAAATTCTGATGAGCCTCAGTGTATCTTTTAAAATATATTTCAGCTTTGCTTCCAGAAATCAATTACAATGAGATAAGACTCATCCTCTGGGCTTCAGAATGGCAAATGGAGTAACCAAGAGATCATCTTCAAATCACCAAAAATATTGGCATTAAACTGTAATGGTAGGTTTGTGACTGATGATTAACAGGCATTTCACTGATTTGTAATGAAATAAGTATGACTGTACATAAAGAAGTATGTCATTGTCCAGGGTGGGATGACACAGATATTATGTGGAGAAAGAGTTTCAATGGACTTCTCGTTATAAAATCATGCTGAATAAAAAAATCTACACATTGCTGATCAGTTCATTTGGGTTTTCCTGCCTGTCTACTGACTGTACCAAACCTCTGCAGGTGCCCTCGTGGCCAGTGTACTACCAGACACGAAGCAGGACAGGTCAAAAATGCACATCAAAGGCACCAATTTGACCCAAATGGCTATTTTGTTTGACACATATCATATCACAGTTGGTAGCTGCAGTGTTTATTTGAATTTCAATGCTGATTAAGCCCTTTGCCAGTCTTGTTTTTGCAAACACACGCAAAGCTAAATATACCAACCCTCGTTAAATCAAAAGAAACGTGAGAGCGTCAGGCAGTCATTGTTGTTATTACCAATAAACAAAAAATGTGTATGTTTCCCCAATCTCAGTGGTGAAATGTGCTCTGTGTTTACGGAGTAAGCTAAAGGGGGAAAAAAATCTCCATTAAGAGTTTGTCGACTCTGGCTCAGGGCTGTACCTGGGTCTCAACATCTGTCAGCTTTCTGGTCTGCTCTGCGGTCTGAGAGAGCAGGCTGGTTCCTATCTCGAGCATGGTGGCCGTGTGGTTCTGAACTGCATTCTGCTGTATCTGGGCCATCTCCGACTTCATATTTTCCACAATGTAGTTCTCAATCTGGAGGAGATAAAGGACAAAACATACTACATTATAAGCGAAGTCTCTCAGAGCATGTGATATTTACAATGACAAAACAAGACACAGCTGGCAAATCAGCCATCTGGCAGGGATCCTCTGCATTTCTGGGAGCTGGGGAAATGGGAGCCGAGCACACAGGAACCCAGTTGCTAACAAATTCCTAACAGACTGATACATAATATATACTCATCACAACCATAACGAAAATTTGTACTTGGATAGTGCTTTCTTATTTTCTACAACTCCTTCAACCCTCACAACAAAGATGTGAGTTAGGCACAGATGGCCTCATTGTTTTTTGTGGGGTTTTTGTTTGTTTGTTTGTTTTTATTTGTAGCTGAGGAAACAGAATCAAAGGTCAATGATGAGCCCACAGTCACCCAGCAAGAATGCAGCAGTGTTCACACGATAAGTTAAATCTAAATTTTGGTTCTCCGGTCTTTTCATTATAGCATATTGCCCACTAATCTCTGAGAAAAATTCAGCCTCCCGCTTTCATTGCTGTAATGAAAAGTAAAAGACCATGCTGGGTTAAGGGAATTACACAAGGAGTGGGAGGGGGGCAGATGCCCAAAACACAAGCTTTTAAGGGAATAGTAAAGTACAGGCAACAGTATACAAAACAAGCTGCAGAGCCACAGAGCCAGCTAAAACCACTCTCAGTGCTCCTTTGAAAGCTCAAAAATAAATAAATAAATAAATAAATAAATAAATAAATAAATAAATAAATAAAAAGGCACTGAAAGTATAACCCATAAAGCAGCATTTGCCCTCCTCGCCTTGGGTAACATTTAGTCCTCTATGGTGCCATCTTAGAGAATACTATGGTTGTAAAATAAATTGTACCATGGGGGCCAGGAAGAATTATTAAGTGACTCACTAGGAGGGAGGCTGCTAGGCACTGGAGAGAATAAAGCCAAGCATAAGCACTGCTTGAATAATACAGAAGAAGCCTACACCTCCCCGTCGGTGCACGTATTTCTCCCCCACCACCGTGTGGTGACTACATTTTATTACCCAATTACACATATGGGGAAATTGCATCCCAGAGAAGTCAGGTCCAAGGCCACACACCACAAAAACAGCCAGACTTGAATTTGAGTACTAAAGTCCTTAACTTTCATACCAACACTCTTAACCACTTGATAACTCTGCCAAGTTGTGCTTCACAAACCAGGTTCCAAATCATTAACAGCTATGTGATTTTTCCTGATTTAGTGGGCCATAATACATCCACTATTTTATAATCCATAGTAACATTATTGTCATGTAATAAATATAGTCTAAAGCTAAATTCCCCTTTGTGAAACTTTGGCAGCTCACTTCCTAACACCATCTCTTGCTTATTTCTATTTATCATAAATCTGCCCCAAGTGAAAGAAAATGAAAGGTTAGAATCAAACTTATATTGTTATTTTATTTATTTTTTTTAAGAATTGATTTATTTATTTGACAGAGAGAGAGACACAGCGAGAGAGGGAACACAAGCAGGGGGAGTGGGAGAGGGAGAAACAGGCTTCCCGCAGAGCAAGGAGCCCGATGCAGGGCTCGATCCCAGGACCCTGGGATCATGACCTGAGCCGAAGGCAGACGCTTAACGACTGAGCCACCCAGGCGCCCCTCAAACTCATATTGTTATTAATAAATTCTGACTATGTCCTTGGTCAATATAAAGTAACTCCCCTTCATTCTTTATTCCGAAATTAGAAGTAGAGGGGGAAAAGATCAACCTACAAACATTTGTTATAAAACAAATACAACATAGGTTAGAATAAATATCTAGAAATTATCTTGACAAAACACAAGGTCTCTAACTTGGCTTTATGCCAATTGCACGAACAGATTTAAACAACGATAGAAAGGTAATGGAAAGGAGGATAGGTCAGAGCAGCAGACAGCTTTGTTTTGGATTCTGCATCATGTTTCCCCTTTCCTCATAACATCTTTTAACTTTCTTTTGGGAAGTTATGAATGGGTGTATTTTTAAAAAATGGCAGGTGAATCTCCATCATGGAGGTCATACTCACCATAGATAGCTGACATTTCTCAATTGTCTATGTGGTAGGCATTGAACTAAAAGTGCTTTCTTTTTATAACAGTACTTAAACCTTGCAATAAGTTTATGTGGTAGGTATTGTTAGAGCTGCTTTACAAGTAAGACTATTGAGGCCTAGAAAATCCACAGCAATTTGCCCAAGAGAAACAATAAGAACCCCAATGCCAAACTCCACATTCTCAATCTCTAATCTATTCAACTTAGCACTATTTAATTACTCTGCATTTTATTGTGTAGCTCCTCAACCTTGTGTATCTATCAAAACTATACGAGAAGCATTTTAAAAAGGTACGGCACACCAGAACTCTGAATCAGAATTTTCAAGGTTATATACTAGACAACAATATATTTTAAAAGCTTCCCAATGTAATTCTGATTTAGGCAAAGACCAGTGTTTCTCAAAGTGTGGTCCACAGAATAACTGCCTATATGAGTACTGTTTGTGAACAGGCTGTCATGAAATGAAGAAACTGTGCCAGAATGCAAATTATCTACGTCACTAAGCGCACTGTTACTACAAATGTAGTGTGTGTGTAGGAGCAAGACTCTCTCAATGAAGAAAGTGATGCTCTAATGCTTTAATTTATGTTCTGGAGCAAGCTTCTTACCTTGTTCGCAAAATGACAACAATTTCCTTGAGTAGCAGTGATTTAGACCACCAAATTTATTCAATGTCATATTCCCTGCTTACCAAGAAAGTTCAAATAACAACTTGGTTTCCCATG
This sequence comes from Leptonychotes weddellii, assembly GCF_054177405.1. Lineage (NCBI taxonomy): Eukaryota > Metazoa > Chordata > Mammalia > Carnivora > Phocidae > Leptonychotes > Leptonychotes weddellii. The sequence continues at coordinate 143,512,370 of NC_138372.1, forward strand.
TAGATTTGTCTAGTGAGAGAGAATTCACTAATCAGTGAGCTCCAATACAGAGCTGCTTGATAATTATACATCACTTTTTTAAAGTAGGTTCTATGCCCAGTGTGGGGCTTGAACTCACAACCCAAAATTCAAGAGACGCATGCTCTACCAAATGAGCCAGCTAGACACCCCTATACATCAACTTCTTCTGCAGTTGGTTACTGGGAGTTATTTCCCAGAGCTTAATTGGCTCTGGGTGTAATATAATCATATGTTTCAGTCTCCATAAAGGAGGACACCCTCTGGCATAGAGTTACTACATCAAGGTTCAGCTGCTTTGTGATTCTATCTTTGTTAGCTCCTATGTATTCTGTATTATTATGGTTTTTTCTTAACTGTAAAAGTTAACACCAGCAAAGCAAAGCAACTGCTTTATGTAGGCATTCATCACTAAGAGCCTCCCAATTCTGCTGACCCTGTTGCAGCAGTATAGTAGGTCTCCAACCTATACTAAAATTCTTATTTGGGCTGCCATGATTAGTAACATATATATAACTCAAGTTAATTATTTTTTAATCAAGTGCTGCTCTCTCTAGGAGTAACTGCCTTTTAATGCAAAAGATAATGGCACATTTAAGAAGCAAAAACCAGATGTAGTTGATTTAAAGGCTGAGGAGGGAGGCAGAAGTCAATATACAATGTGAGATTAATAAGGAGGGCTACTTTCATTTTATCTCTAAATATTCCTATGTAGATGTAGAACTGTGAAATACATCTTGATGTGTCATGTCAGCCAGGTTCAGGAAAGATTTGTAACAAATTCAATTGTCCTCATATATTCCCTACCCTTTTTAAAAATATGTTTGCAGAATATGATGGCTACTTCAGGTTTTAATATTTTAGAAACATCTAAGATGTCAAGTTTAAGCTTAGAAGTTGCTGACCACAGATCTGAGAAATTATAAAGCAGGAGACTCCCAACTGAAGTATCAAATTTGACTGTACTGCCACTCAGTGTCTGACTCCAGATAAAGTGCTGTCCAAAAGACCAGCAAGAGAAGGTAGGATGGCATTTGAAATGAGATAATGAACAATGAATGATGTTTAAAGCAAAGAAATAATTTTAAATTTGTGAAGTGATATAGTGTTTACAAAAAGCTTTCATATACGTTGACTGGATTATTACACCTTAACCCTACATGGGGAGTATTCACTCTATTTTATGGTTTAAGAGATGGAGCGGAGCCTTAGGTGATGATAGAGATGAAAGAAAGGACTCAACTCTACCTTCTGATGTTCCACCAGCTTCTGATTTGGGGAAACTGCTCTATTATTGGACTTGTTGGCTGGTTGATTGATTGATTAATGAATGATTGGTTTCCTTTTTGGCTAGTTCACTGAGAATTAATTTACGCATTCCTTTGAGAAAAACATACATCATTAGAGGGTGATTACTTTATTCTGCTTCACCATATTGGAGGCCAAGTTAATCTGAAGGGAGGTGAGAGGCTCTAGAGCCAGTTATATGGAAAGTTCACTTTGCTAGCACTTTTAATGCAATGGATCATTAAAAATCCTTTCATCAATTCCTACCTTTTTTGCTTAGTATGCAATTTATAACATATTTGTTTTCTTCTACCCATTCTATTTCTTGCAAGCTATTCTAAAATATAACAAAGAGAATAACAACAGCACGCTAAGCCTCTACTAAGGTTAGGTAAGTACCTGACTGATTTCCTTGTAACAGTCTAGGCACTGCATTGTTTCCTCATTTCACTGATAAGGAAACAGGCTCAGGGAAGTTAATGTAAACTGTCTATGATCACACAGTGAATGGGTGAAAGAGCTGGTATGTTGCTTTGAAAGAGGCTAGATGGCCCTGCAGGTTATGCTCCATTCTAAAGGATAGTCACTCATCAAGCACAAGCACACTACCACTAATGTCATAGACAAATTCCGGTAACACATAATATTCATGCAGGAAATACATAAAATGAAGGCTACAGAACAGATGAGGAGAAACTTGTTTAAAGATAGATAATTTTTCATTTTTTATTTTAATCATTTTCATACAGATTGATGGCTATAACATCCTGGGAAATGTTATAGGTAGTAAGAAAGTAAATATACAGTCAACTATGTGACAAGTTGCATTATTAAGTAGAGAAAAAATATTTTTAAGAAGTCAAGATTATCAGTCATTTTGCAGTTCACTCATAAATCACTTGCCCATGTCTTTTGCCCAATGACTAGTATCATTTTCCATGATGAGACAGAGTTTTGAGAGAGTTTTCTTACTGGGCCTTCAAAATTCTTGCTGCTTCGTGTTCATGAGAACCAAAATCTGTGTGATATTATGACATGTCTTGCATATGAAATGCATTCTCTATCATTTCACTTCAAGGGCTCTCTTAAACAATAGCATATCTTAAAGCACAAAAAATAGAATTTCTCCATGTAATTCTTAAGAAAAAAAAACATTTTAAGCCCTATAAAAATTGACAAAGGCATTGTTCACTTAAAATATGTTGTAGATTAAGTGGACTCTCATTGAATGTTGGTGCATATGGTATTACTCAGTTATGGCAAAACAACCGTGAAATAAAGTAAAAGGGTAAATATGGAAAAGCAATAAAAAGGTAAAATAATGCAAAAAATGCCTTAAATGTTGATAGTTTTATCTAATATCATTGTTCCATAAATCAGTGGCAATACTTAAAATGCAACTACATTTAGGTTTATGGTTTTATAAAAAAAGATGGCTTAGGCCAAATATATTATTTGCAAGAATTTCTATTATTAGATCTCCCAATATACTGCTTCTTTTACCAAATAGCAAAGTAAAATTGTCTTTTTAGACAACAGACCTATTTAGCTGACATTTGAAATAGTTTCTGTACTGATATGCATGACATGAATCCCATTTCTCATTTTGGTATCTGAAGGAGTACTTACTATTTATGGAAGAAATAAAACCATTAGAATAAGCAAGCTGGAAGAGACATTAAATATTATGAGCTCCCAAAATCTCATTTTATAGATGTGGTGACTGAGGTTCAGGGAGGTTATAGAAAGCAAGGTGAAACAACTAATTAATGTCAGACGTCAGGCTGTGTTCACTCAGTGTGTGGGAAACTCAGACTTATATCATCAAGCTGAGCCAACAACAATGGCTGCCAGTATTGGGGGCCCACCCTGCATTTCCCTATTCCTTGCTTCCTGCTACTTGCTTCACTTCTACAGGCTCCTGGTTTGAGGCCCCCCTTTTATAATACCAATTCATGCTCCATCAGTTTTTGGGGTGTTGACTTTGCTTTCTGGACTCTATACTTACGTCCCAGCATTGATGTCCACCAGCTAGCAGCTCCTCAGTCACTGAGCCTCAGCATCCCCCTGATTTTATTCTTTCTATGCATCACCTCACAAGTGGCAAAAACCAGAGCCAGACTCTAAAATTAGTTCAGGCTTATTAACCCTGCATCATATCAATTTAGTCCTGGCAAATATATGGTAAATGCATCCTGTGTACTAAGCCTTGTACCAGCTATTATGTGTACAAAGAGTTGAGTATTGCAGGAAATAGATATGTATAGGTGAATCATTTCAATAGAGTTGGTAAATACTCTGATGGCATTTACCTCTGACTACATTTCTTCCTGTAAATATTATTTCTGTTTGATAGGGAGAAGCTCTTAGCTATTGACAATAATGTGAGGGGATGTTTGTTATATCACCTCCAACAGAATTATAGCAATACCCCCACTGAGGCACAGAGAGAAGCTAAGCTATCAATGGCATGACAGAATATCCCATATGAACAAATTCTGCAATAATTTTTCTTGGTTACGATTCTTTTAAGACCACATTTTTGTGGCTACTGAAAGTGATCAGTCAATGTACAACCCAGAGTTGGGTAAAGACCCAGGAAAATCATTCTCTCTTCACATAAATGAATGAGATGTTTCCTATGCCAAAATATACTTTACTAGCCTGGCACCTCTCTTTTATACTCACCTTCACTTATACTCACCTGACACCCAAAAAAATTCAGAGTCATGAAATTTTAAAACATAAGTGTCTGCTTAATTCTTCCTTTTATATGTTTTTCCCTCCTTTACATGTTTTTAAAGGCAGATGGTATATAAAAAGCACACTCAGGCAGGAGTCAGGTTATCCAGATTTTAATCCAGGTACTATTGTTGATTTACTCCATGAACTTGGGCAAGTTACTTAAACAATTTGGGTTTCAGATCTTCATCTATGAAATGAAGATCTGGATTAGATTATTTCTAATGCTTGAAGTTCTCAAATTACTTGATTTAAAATTTCCCTTTTAAAGTATTATGGTATGAAAGATTTTAATTTATTATAGAAAACTGAAATATGGATGTAAATATCTATGTCTATAACATATATAATACATAATCTTTAATGGCAATTAGGAAAAAATGGTACAGGAACACTATATAAAAGCCTTGGATCAAGTTTCCATAGCAAGCACATCTGTTTTAAGATAAAAGGCTAGAATTTCTGGTTTCTTTAATTCCTAGGCACCATTCTGTCCAAAATATATTCTTTGTTTTTCACCAACACATCCTGGCTTTCTTCCTATGTTTCTTATATTAATGAAGGGCACCACTATCACCTACCCATTCATCCAAGCCACAGGGAGTCATCTTTTCTATTCCTTGCCTTCATTTTCAACATTCAATCCGCACCAGACTGTGTTGCTTCTGTCTCCTGAAGAGTATGTAGGTCCATCCCTCTCCCCGCTTCCCTTTCCCCACATCTCTATTCTCAGGGGCACTGACTTAGCTCAGATTCTTGTCATTTTTCTTCTGGATTTGCTTTGGTCCTATAACTGCTCTCCTGACTCCAGACATCCTCCAGTCCATCATCCATGGCATGACCAGAGGGATCTATCTAAAACATAAATTTGTCCTCATCACGCCACTGCCTTAAACTTGACTTTCAGTGTCTTCCACTACCTGCAGATAAAGTGACAACTCCTTAATCAGCATAGAAGAATCTTTATGATCTGGATTTGGCCTCCCTCTCCCTACTTGTACTCTATGCTCCAGTCACACCAAATTATTTTTCCAAACACACCTTATTTTCTTTTGCTTCCATGTCTTTGCACAAGGCTTTGCTCTGATTGGAATGTTCCTTTTCTGCCCCATCTTCCCTTTTCATGGGCTAGGTCTTGTTTTTCAAAACTAAGTTCAAGTGTTTCCTCCTCAAGGAAACTTTTCATGACTCTCCTCTTTGTAATATCCTTCCTTTCTACTTCTTTTTTTTAAAAATATTCATTTATTTATTTTAGAGAGAGAAAGAGAGAGAGCGCACAGTGCAGAGGAACAGAAGGAGAGGGAGGAAGAGAATCCCAAGCAGACTCCCCACTGAGCATGCAGCCCATTGTGGGGCTCAATCTCACAACCCCAAGATCACGACCTGAGCCGAAATCAAGAGTCAGATGCTTAGCCAACTGAGCAATCCAGATGCCCCCTTCCTTTGTACTTTAGAGCATCCTGTGCCTCTTTTTTTCATAACAGCATTGTCTTCAGTACACCACAAACTCTTTGAGGGCAAACAACTGTTCATCTTGGTATCACTTAATGCCTGGCACTAAGTAAATAAGTTAGAGTAAAATTTTTTTTTTAAAGATTTTATTTATTTTTTAGAGATCGAGCAAGAGAGAAACAGCATGAGAGGGGCGAGGGTCAGAGGGAGAAGCAGGCTCCCCGCTGAGCCGGGAGCCCGATGTGGGACTCGATCCCAGGACCCTGGGATCATGATCTGAGCCGAAGGCAGACGCTTAACCATCTGAGCCACCCAGGCACCCAAGTTAGAGTAAAATTAAAAAAAAAATTTTTTTAGGTAAGTTCTATACCCAACATGGGGCTTGAACTCACCGCCCTGAGATCAAGAGTCACATACTCTACTGACTGAGCCAGCCAGGTGCCCCTCGTAAATTTATTTTATTTTTTAAAGATTTTGTTTGAGATAGAGTGAGAGAGTGAGAGTTCACAGAGGGAGAGAGAGAAGCAGACTCCCTGCTGAGCAGAGAACCTGATGTGGGCTGGATCTCAGGACCCTGAGATCATGACCTAAGCCGAAGGCAGATGCGTTATTAACAGACTGAGCCACTCAGGTACCCCGCTCTTCATAAATTTAAATAAATTTAAATAATGCATGAATCAATGAACTGGTATATGAAAATACTAAGAGTCTCCAACTGTTAGCTTAGCCTAGTTACATTTGTTTCTGAAAGTACAAAATATCACATAACCAATTATTGATGATGCCTTTCTGAATGTTAACGGGATCAATGCAAAGATGCAAAAGTAGATAGGTCTGTAGACATATATCCTCACTTATTGGACCACATAACCCCATCTTGTCTTAACTGTACCTTTCTACTTTTTTCAATCATCTTGTTTTCAATCATTTAATGATTTAAATTAAATAAAATCCAGCAAAAACACAATGAAAACTAACCATGTTTTAATCACTGAGCTATACAATGAAAGCAAAAGAATAAATAAAACTTGATTCTGATAATTAAGACTATCTATAATACAAGTATGTTACAAGTGCTAGAGTGAAGGTACAAATGTCTGCCCACCTGCCTGTCTGATGGGGTAGAATGAAGGAATAAATGAATCCTCTAAATGAGGGAATCAAGGAAGTCTTCCCAGAGTCAATCCTAAATGAATATGGCAGAGAGGGCATACATTTCTTATGTCTGCCTTAACACACAAAAATGTGGCCTGAAAAACCTGGAGGATGGAGGATAAAGAGGGAGCCAGAAGGACTATGACAGCATACAAGGAGCTATGTTTGGTTAGGCATGAGGACATTCCTGACCACCTCCTGGAATGTGCTGCTCAGGAAATCAAGAGATAAATCGGTCAGAAGCAAATGCATGCCTTTGAGGCCATCAGATTTTAATATGAGATTCATTTAGTAGGCTCAGGCAGATAATTTCTTTGTACTTTACCATATTTTCAAATACACTAAGCATAAAGTTCACCCCCTTAATAACACATATAAGTGTATATGTATGTGTATGTGTGTATATTTTACTTGTCCACATATGCTTTCACACACATACATTCCCCTACTCCCAACCTATGTGTGTCAGATTCTCCATTCATATCCTGAGGTTCTGCTCATTTCACAGTAGTTTATTTCATTAAAGTTCCATTTAAAATCACCAATGCGTTACTTTCCTTTGGATGAGTTATATTTTATGTCAAATTTAATCACTATAGTTAATACCTGTTTAACAGTCACGGACAGCTCCACTGTACTCCCTAACAACCGGGAAACTCTTTTCCCAAATTCTGAATTTACACTTAGGTGATAGAGAAAATGGATGAAACAAAAGCAACTTTGTACACATTGTTTTTATATCAATTAAAAGTAAAGAAGATACTGTTTGAAACAGAAAACTGCAAACATATCTCCCTTTAATTGAGTGGGATTTTTGTTGTTGTTTTCCCCTTGCATGCTACATAAAATACATTCTGATTCACTTAAAAAAGAAAGCTTTGACATTTGAACTAGTGAGCACCCAGCAGACAGTAAGCTGTGGGGGATTGATGGGGTAGAAGAGACTCTACAGGATAATTCTTTTTTTTTTTTTTAAAGATTTTATTTATTTATTTATTGGAGAGCGAGCGAGAGAGAAACAGCATGAGAAAGGAGAGGGTCAGAGGGAGAAGCAGGCTCCCCGCCGAGCCGGGAACCCGATGTGGGACTCGATCCCAGGACCCTGGGATCATGACCTGAGCCGAAGGCAGTCGCTTAACCAACTGAGCCACCCAGGCGCCCCTCTACAGGATAATTCTAAGACACATCTTCTGCACACTCTATTCTTTTTCTCCTATGACAAATGACAGTGATGCAAACAAGTAGCTTATGATATTCATCTTTAAGGAAAAACTCCTGCATTAAACACTGTAGGCCAGCTCATGTAATTTAAATACTTAGCAGATGATATAATAAACACAGTAACAGAAGTTTAAAAACCTTAATAATTAAGAGATTTATAGATTTTTCAGGAATACCACCAGTAGGTAGAAAACTGCTGTCATTTTACTCTGGTATTTCATATGAAATTGCAAGGTATTAGCACTTAAAATCTAACCTGTTCAACATTCTGACTTTTTAGGCTATTATCTTTCCATATATACTGCTTCTTTCCTTGAAATAAGTTTGATCTATTCATCTTCTCTTCCATCATATCTCTTAAGTTTAGTTTTGCTTTTTTTTTTTTTTAAAGATTTTATTTATTTATTTGAGAGAGAGAGAATGAGAGAGAGCACATGAGAGGGGGGAGGGTCAGAGGGAGAAGCAGACTCCCTGCCGAGCAGGGAGCCTGATGCGGGACTCGATCCAGGGACTCCAGGATCATGACCTGAGCAGAAGGCAGTCGTGTAACCAACTGAGCCACCCAGGTGCCCTAGGTTTGCTTTTTAAGAATTATCTGTCTTTCATCTGCTAAAACACAGCAAAACTAATGGCAAAATTATATATGTATGCATGTGCATGTGTGTGTGGGTGTGCATGTGTGTTTTCTCCTACAATGTGGGATTACTCAATGGAACATACAATAAGTTTGTACAAGCATAAAACTGTCAATGTCATTGTATAATAAACATTCCAAAGTATTATGTGTGAGGTCTAACTTTTCCTGAATAATATTTGTTGGGTAGTTCTTATTTAAATTACCCTTGGTTCAAGAACTAGTAAGATTATTAGGATGGAAACAGTTATTCAAAGCCTAAGAAAGGGACAGTGATTGCTAACATTTTATAAGTGATATGAAATCCCTGTTTTTCCTCATTTTCATCAAAGGATTACAGACACTGGGCATTGTTTCTTCTTTCACAAAGACCACTTTACTCGTTATGTCTCAAGTGCTATTGGAATGGAGCCCAAATTACCATTACAGTGAATTAGTCCGTCTTAGAATCAACCACACACCATGAGAGAGAATGAAACTAAGTGTAGTAACTGGTAAAATGCCTGCTCTCATTACCACATGTATTGCCAGAGGAATTTTGTAAAAAGCTCTTTTAAAGATTCACTAATCTAATTTTGGGAGCTGTAGATCACCTCACTGTTTTCTTCCTGATTTCATCCCCAACCCCCACAAGCAATGACTTCTCAAAACTTTCTATTTTTCACTAACTGAAAAAAGGCTGGTCTGATTTATGATAAAGTCTAAAATCTTGGAATCTTAGAAATATTAGACATCATGAAGCTCCCATTAAGATTTAGCAGCTGTCACATGTTGACCTTCACTTTGAATTCCTTTTTTATTATGAAATAAAATGTTGCATAGATGACCTAAGCACCCCCTCTACATACACACCAGAATTAACCATTATCCTGAAATTGATATGGACTTATACTACATAGGTATACACACAAAATAATAAACCATACCATCTAGTATATTTTCAAGATTTACAATAATGTTACCTTATTGTATGGCTCCTTCAACTCTTTCATTTTTTAATCAACATAATGTTTTTGAGACTAAGATGTGTATTAGCAATACAATTTTATTATGAACTATGGGACTGAGTCAGATTTCATTTTAATTGCTAATATAATAGTCTTGTACCCCAAGGCCTGACTTACTCTGAAGAGAGGAGTACAAACTATTTAGACCCATTACCCTGAGTTCTAAGGAGCAAATTGTTTCTCAGCATCTCACAAAACCCCTAGGATTTCTTCTCTAAGGGGTGGAAGGAAAGCTGTGTGATGAATCTTGTCCCGTTTATAGACTATATCTCAAGAATCTGTACAAATAATTTTTATCTTTAGCAAATAGTTATTTCCCAGAGAGAGCAATTAGGGGGTTGAGAAAGAAAGAGAAACAAGACAACAAGTTACCAGAACTAAAAATTAATTCTATAGTCCTTTTCAAACGTAAATTACTACTTTAAAATTTTAAAATAACCATGACCACAATTATCAAGGCAGTCCTCACAACTTCCTAGGTAGGCTTCCATTGAATAGATTGTATAGTCTAGATTTTAAGGCACAAAGTGACTAAAAAGTACCAGTTTTCCATGGCTTAAAAAAACAAAAACAAAAACAAAACCAACAAAACAAAACAAAAATCCAAAAACCTTTCTGCTCAACATAGTAAGCAGTATACAAAATGATATATTTATTTGATATGTTCTCAATTATGATAAATGTATTCAGACACATTTGTATGCATTGGAAAGAGAAACACTGAACAGTGCCTATCTCTGGCTGATGGGAATACAGGTGAATTTTATTTTCTTCTTGAAATGGCTGATATTTTCCACTTTCTTTAAAAACAATGAGGATTTAATTTTATATTCTGAAAAAAAAATAAGGAAAGAAAGACAAAAATATGCTTAGAATGCATTCACTCTGTGGGAAACTTCTAAACGCCTGGCAATTTAGTAGTGGTGTGGTCAGAGCAAACCTGGAAAACAGAGACTGTGATCCATAGACATGCTCCATTGGTTCCACTGGTTTATCTCCTCTAGCCTTGTCCCTTATGAGACCTTTATGAGAACTAAAGAAAGCTAATAAACAAGAGAAAACAAAAGAGCAGAAATAGCCTCAGGTAGTCTCTTCTGAAGGGAAAGGTTTTGTGGAAAGCCTATAACACTAGCCATTATCTACTGAGCACTTCCTATGTGTCAGTCAGCTAATGAACCAAGGCCTTTATATACTTTCCTTAAATTCCTCACAGCAGTCCTTTGACATAGATATTGTTACCATCTCATACGGATAAAATGGTAGAAGTGCTGAGAAATTAAATAACGTGATCAGGGTCACAGAGCCCAAGTGCTGCAGCTGGTATTAAAACTTCAGTCTGTCTGATGCACAGGTCCATTCTCTTTCCACTAAATTCTGCCTCAGCATCTTGGTTAGTGCAAGGATCCCAAAGGGCCATTTCCTGTCCAAATCTGTCCAGCTGAAGTATTTTGTTTGGCTAACCCATCATTTCAAGTACAGTTTCAAGTCTTCAGCCAGGATGGGTAAAACTCCTGGTCCTTTTAGCTATTTATGTAAGCTGTCTTGATCCTAAAGGCATTGCCACCAGTTTGGGGGGTGGGGGGGAGAGGGGAGAAGGCACCTAACATTTGCTTATCACCTTCCAATGGTTAAAAACAAACAAAAAACAACCAAACAAAAAACTCTTCATTCACTTGTTCTCCCTTTTTAAATACAATGAAAAATCCCTTTCACCACTATCATGCTTAGGAATATTGACAGAATGATTGGGTCAATATGTAGTAGGCCCTTTGAGGCCTTCCTAAACTGAGCATAAAGTAATTATTTTATATGACAAGGTGACTTATTCTTTCTTCAGCTCATGATGATATGCTATTTATGGCCTCATTAATTATCCTTGCTGAAAAGTATTTACTTTCATTTACTCAACCAAAACAGAGATACCATCTTCATATGGCATATGGATTAGTATCATGCTTGTTCTCCAGTTCATTACACCATTATCCTTTCAAAACAAACATAAATGTCAAGTGAATACTTATTCTAATGTTTATATACACACTCTGAAAACTTATTCTCATAGAGTGTACTCTAACATTATGACTTAAAAAAAAAGCTTACCAACAAAATTTTATCAATAATCTTCAAACAAACCTTTTTTTCCTTTTTGAAATAAATGTTTTCTAGGTTACTAAATTAAAACACACTGAACTATATCTAAATTGAAACTGCTAAACTGAAATAATTTTTGCTCAAAAATTTTAGGTTGTCAAAAGTTGTACTTACAGCTAAATAGACTTACATAAATTTTGCAGATACATATATTTATATAGAATATTGAATTGGAGTGCATGAATACATATATACATATATCTATATCTATATACATATACATACATATATATGTGATAAAATAGTAGACTAATTGTTTCCCCTTGAAAATTCCATGTTTTATCAAATCAGTGTAAGATTACAGAACAGTAGATCAGATAATGACAAAGACATACAGGTACACACACAGATGTGAGAGTGTAATTATGTATGTTTATATAATATATACATTTATATATTTTCTTATATGGGATGAGCACAGTTTAGTAAACATCTACTGAGACACATTTATATGTCTTCTATAGTAACAGGTCTTGTGCCACGGAGATATAAAAATGCAAAAGATACAGTTCTTGCCTAGTCCCTGTCTTAGTGAGAAAGCCAAGTATATTAATAGACAACATCATTATAATGTGGTAACTGTTAGAATAGAAATAGCCTGCATTAAGATTGTGAAGCAAATACCCCAAATTTATGAAATCCATGACAATTTAATTCCATATGCTCATAGAGAAAAACTAAAGAGTTTGGTATGTCCTCTAAGTTAACTCAACATGACTGAGCACAAACATAACTTGGAGAAAGCACATACTTACCAGCTTCTTATCTGTCCTGATATACACTCCCACTCAGGGCTGGTTGCTCTCAGCATTCAGTTTCATCATGACCTTTTTTATGTTAAAATTATATCAACATTATTATTTTCAGGAAACCATGAAGCCCAAACTTTATATATCCTAGAATCTCACCTGAGGCTTTTACATTCTTGACTTCTTAAAGCCAAGGATTCTCATGCCACAGCATGAGATATGTTACATTTAAGAAGTAAGGTGAGTTTGTTGGAAAGTCACCATCATATCAGGAAATCACACATTTGTTTTCTCACAACTTTTTCATCTGTAAAAAATGGGGAGTTAGAGAGGACAGATACTTTTCCTCAAAATGCACAGTTAAATAGAGCTCACTGCAGAGCCAGAATTCTCACCCACCTTGCCTGCACCTAGAGTCTATGATTGTGCTACCACATTCCATGCCCAACAGCCCAGTTGTAAGAACCTCTCAGGGCAAATGCTAAGATTTGTTATGGTCTACTTGATTTCTTTCAAAGTTGGAGCAAGGTGTTGGTGAACCCATAGGTGGGCAGAATCTTGCGGGATGCTGGGCTGTCTTTAGAGTAGCATTGCGGAGGGCTCCCAGAATTAGTCATCAGGAGATTGAGGGATTTGTTTTTTGTTTGTTTGTTTGTTTGTTTTTCACTTTATTGGCCATCTAAACTTTACAGTCTTTTACTTGTCCGATTAGTAAAAATCATCCTGCTAATTCTACCTATCCTAAGTATCTCATAGGTTTGTTGTAACAATCAAATGAAGTGTGTGAAAACATTTGGCCATCTCTAAGATGCTATGCAGATGACAGATACTTATATTTTGATCTGGAGCCAGGCTGGGAGAAGCAATTTGCAAATCTATTAAAAGAAGTGTGAATTCTCTGTTCTAACTTTATATATACATATTCCAGAAGAAGAAAATTAACAGTTAAAATTAGCCATAGGATTCCTTCTGCTACCAAATGCAGATTTAGAGCCATGCGAGAAGCAGCATATGAAAAGAAGCAGAGAAATGAGAAAAAAAGGAAGCGTTGGACTCTTAACAGCTTCGGGCTGACCAATGATTAGCTGTACGATTTTGAACAAGTTGCTTTCCTCTGTGCTTCAGCTTCTGCACTGAGAAAATGGGAATAATAATATACTGACATCACAGAATTGTTTAAGGACTAAAGAAAAATCATGAGGGATTCATTCTTAAAGGCCTAGCTTCCTAACACTTTGTGACTATGAAGAAATCACTTAATTATTCTAAGCCTTGGTTTCCCCATCTGTAAAGTAAACTTAATGATACTTATGTCAAAGCAATTTTGTAAAGCTAAAATGAAAATGTTTTGTAAACCATAGCCATATAAAGATAAAGGATTTATTACAGCATGTTGTTGATTCCTGATACTAGTGCTTGCCTAATGTTAGAGTTTCACCAACCTTCATTCTTAAAGAACTGTAAAGTATCTTTTCTGTTTATACTCTCAGGAATCTATGTACTATACGTGGCCTAAATGTCTGGGAACAAATAACAGTATTTTATTGTATTTTAATGTAATGTCAGAAAGCCATTTATTATATATATTCACTAATTCTTCCAGACTTTATAGCCATAGGGTATAGAGAAACCTCGTATACAACATGTGCTAGTTGTTTCAAATCTTCAGAGGGAACTTTTTCCTTGAGCAATTTTAACCCAGGAATATCTATAATTGAGATTTTGATGATGATTAGACTCTGAATTGCTAGGCCAGCAATGAATAAAATGAGAGACTACAATGAATAAAGTTCCCAGAGGTCCTTCATAAAAATCTGTGTGTGGTGGGAGCAGGGGGGACAGGATTGGGGAAGACTGTAAAAGGGGAGAAAAATGGGACAATTTTTTTTAAACATTTTAAACATTATAGTTACTGTAACTTGCTGAACATCTGACTTAAAACCAGATAAAATATGAAATTATTCACATTATAAAAGTATTCATCACTCTACTTAGGATAACGGGAACCTGGAAAGTAAAAATACTGTCTTGTTTTCTGATAAAATTGACTGATAAACTGAAGATGAAGAATGTCAAGTCACTAATGATAACTATCAATAAAAATTTAAGGCAAAGAAAATATGCCATTAAAACAACAAAAAGAAATTTTACTTGTATGGTTCATTACTGGACATTTGGCAAATTTGACAGCAAAAGGCCAAAATGGTTCTTTCCTCCATGAGAAGCAGTACCTCATTAAGATAGATTAATGTTTAGAATTTCAAAAACCTCAGGTCTTAGCACTTATTCATTTAATCACACAACTAAAAAAGTCCTTATGGATGCTTGCTATATAAAAGATTCCAGGCAAGTCACTCCACTGGGATTTCTGAGCTTCCTGTGTCACTTATCATTAATACCTCTGAAAACCACTGTGCTACTAGGTATGAAGCACTGAGCCTTGTCCTTGCCTGGGGTGTGTCTAATGATATAAGAGGGGAAGGTCATGGCACTGTGCACTTTGGGATTTCATCTTTAAATGGGATTCTAGACAGGAAGAGACTCTCCAACAAAGAGGCATTAAAATATTCCGATTTCCAAGACATTTGGAGAGACACAATCACAACAGAGTAAGATTGGTTCTCCTTAGGTGAAAACACAAAGTCAGGTTAGAATAATGCCATTCTCTCTCTCTCTCTCTCTTTTTTTTTTTTTTTTTACTGTAACCCCTAGTAAGAGGAATAGTTTTAATCTGGACAAGACACAAATACAGTACACACACACACACACACACACACACACACTCACACATAAAGCTTGCATGTGCACTCAAATAAGAAACAAAAGTTTCATGAAACTATATTTACTCCAGCAATACAGTAAAAAATAGAACCCAGGTTCCTGAGCCTCTGAGACTTTGATATTTTACTTCATTTGTACAGGAAGATTTGACTCCACCAAGTTTTGAGTTTCACAACCTGAATCATGATGATCAGTTTAAAAACACTGGATTACAGCTGATATTCATAACTACTATTTACGATGCTCTCATTTTGTGTGAGGCAATGTGCTGAATATTTGCTCTCATCATAGCATTTGGTCCTCAAAGCAACCATCAGAGATGAATGTTGTCAGAGCTATTTCATAGACAAGGCATCTGAGATGAGAATGTGGCTCTGGTTATATAGCCAGGAGACGGAAGAGCAGGGACTAGCAGTCAATCCTTTCCAAATCATACTTAGAATTATACTTCTTATACTATCAAAAAGCCAAAAGAATTCTGACTAGATTAGCACAAAATGCTGTTTCTGTACAATAAAAAAAACTAGCAGAACCTAACATATGTTCTGTTTTGTCTTTAAGATCATTGTGCATATCTACTATAAACTCAATGCAGTTTTTCTTAGAACATGGGTTCATTTTTTTTCAACAAAGCTTGTCATTATTATAAGTAACCAATTGCAGAGCTTACTGTATATTGTTATATTTAGACACTCTAGTGGGATGAATTCTAGCTGGTTACAGAATTTAAAGGCACTTTAGTATGGTAATCAGG
Organism: Leptonychotes weddellii; assembly: GCF_054177405.1. NCBI lineage: Eukaryota > Metazoa > Chordata > Mammalia > Carnivora > Phocidae > Leptonychotes > Leptonychotes weddellii. The sequence goes on from NC_138372.1 coordinate 143,528,321, forward strand.
CTTTAAGATGGTCCAATGATCCCCTCCTTCTGGTATTCATATCCTTGCATAGTCCCTGTCTTACATTCTACTGGAGTTGTCTATGTGACCAACAGAATATGGCAGAAGAGATGATATGTCACTTTGATAAAAGACACCACAGCTTCCATCTTGCTCCCTCTCTCTCTCATCACTTTGGGGGAAGCCATGGTATCAGCAGTCCCGTGGAAAGGGCCACCTGGTGAGGACCTGAAGCCTTTGGCTAAAGCCAAATGAATGACTTTGGAATGGATTCTCTAGCTCCAGTCAGGTCTTTGGGAACTGTAGGCCCAGCCAATAGCTGGACTATACCCTCACAAGGAACCCAGGGCCAGAACCACCCAGCTAAGATGTCCCCAGATCCCTGATTCTCAGAAACTACATGAGATGATAAATGGTTGCTATTTTAAGGTCCTAAGTTTTGGCCTAATTTGTTAAGCAACAATAGATAATTAATATAAACAGAGCCTAAACTTTGCAGGATACTATCTCAACAGAGTTTTTGTCTGCCTGTATTTAATAGCAAAAAAAGCAGTCCAAACTAACAAGATACTCAAATTGCAAAAATTAAAAAAATAAACTAAATCATGAATGGTATAGGAAATAGTTCATTATTACGTTTTCAAGGCAAACTATACAGTCTAGAATAAAAGCTAGTGATATAATTTATGAATCACTGATATTCCTAATCCCAAGTTAATATAACAATGTCAGCCAGTCTATTAATTAATCAGTATCCTCTTTACCCTATTTTTTCCAATCATTGATTATTTTAAGTATCACTGGCCCATCCCACTTAAAGCTGAATTAGAAAAAAAGAACTGAAATTCACATATGTTGAGTTCTACTACTATTTGTAGCTTATGGCGGGGCTAGTCTTTATAATTTGAAAAGTAGACGAAGTGGGCACCATCATTCTTCTTACTTCCCCCTTCCTCTGGTGCCTAGGATTCTCATGCTATCTTCCAGCTTCCTAACCCCTTCTACTATGGAATTCACCCAGGTCTGCTTTTCCTCACAATGACTTCTCATTGCACTAATCTACACAAAAGCATGAATGAATGATTTCCAACTTACTGCCCTTTTGGTTATTTAAATTTTTTAAATGATACTTGTTTACTCAATTAAATCCTGACTTTTTGGATCATAGGGATCAATATAAGCTGAAATGAAGATTTTGTAATTGAAAATACATCTATCTTACCTATGTCATATGGACCAAAACTGAAATTCCTAGGGAAAAAAAATATCTAACTTGCTTTATGATGGTAGAATTTTCATTCAATTATTTATACATTTAAATACAATTTTTCAACTTCAGTACTATTGACATTGAGGGCAGTACTATTAACATTTTGTTGTGTGTGAGTTTGTGGGAGAGCACCCTGTAAATTATAGGCTGTCCAGCAGCATTGCTGGCCTCCACCCACTAGATGCTAGTAGGACCCCCAGCTGTGACCATCAAAAATGTCTCCAGACGCTGCCAAATGTCCACTGAGAGTCAAGATCATGCCCAATTGAGAACCACTAATAAAAATAATTGCTATGTTTCTGAGCAAGTATGCATGTGAGTTTACTAAGGGGACATAAGAAAATAATTTCAGGAAATGTTGTGGGCTTATTTAGGAAGTGACCACTCTCCTGGTACCTCTAAAATTGCAATCATACCATAAAGCCAAATGCGTTTGTCTAATTCTTACACTGCATTCTTGAGTAAAAGGCAGAGACTGAAACTACTAATTTTATTTTAAACTTTTTAATTCTATTATTTCACTTATCAGATAACTGAAATTTGGCCATATTTACAAACACAAACACACATTCTTATGCTCCAAGGTCTGGAAAGCATCAAGGCTGTTGTCTCCTGAAATGTCCTCTCTTTAAAGACGAGGGCCCAGAGAAAAGAAGGCCTCGTAGAGATTCAGTCATTCTGTAAGGATTAGAATCCAAGTCTCTGACCCTCTAACTGCTCTTGAGTGAAGTGGAAACTACAAAAGATACTTTCATCTGGTTAGCAGCTCACCAACACTACACATATTTTTCTCTGTGCTTCTGTGTTATATATATATACTTTGAGGCACCAACCAGAAGACATAGGCTTGATTGTGACCTCTGCAAGATATTTGCATGACCTAGGGGTAAGGTTCAATTTCTCTGGCTCGGATTCCTCATCTGTAACATGTGGATGATACCAAAGTATTGCAAAGGCTTTATAAACTATCACATGTGATTTCAATGTGAATTACCTTATTGTCATGTTAAAATGTTGGAGATTTTTATACAAATAGTAATGTGAATGCATACTAAAGTTTATCTTAGATAGAAAAAGTGATAATTCCAATGCTGTCAAAACTAAATTTACAAAGTGCTTCTGTTATTGCTGTGATAAGGTGCTAAAAATGGCCTCTTTGACAAAGCGTAAATCCCTTTCCATTTCCTAACTATTCTTTTCAGTATCTCAATTCCCTAGTCTCTTAAGTGGGAATTAACTTCAACACTATTTTTAGTCAAGTACAAAATAGATCTTCTTCATGAATAGGAGACTGCATCTGCAGAAAGTTTGTGAATTTTGAAGGAACACTGTCTTTTAGCCAATGTGTTTGTAAGTCACAACACTATATTTAAAATCCAGAGGTTGAATTTTGATATATACTAGAACATGAAAAATAGACAATTGACCACTGTGGGAATTGGACAGCAGATGCAGTGTCTAAGTATAATTATGTTTGCTGTGTTGGAAGATTAAATGAGACATAGATTTAAGGGGTGAAATGTTGTTGTTCATGAGAGATAATTCACAGAAGCATTTCCTCTCCAACAAGATACTATTTACCGCTTGAGTCTGGAAAAAAAAAAAAGTTTGATATGTTCTACCCTGATGGAAGTTTTCTTCTCCAAAGGCTCTCTTAAATACATTCTTTAGTGCATCATTAATTTCTGATGGACTGAAAGACTTGTTAGATTTCTCTAAATGCCTCACTTTTCCTTAGGAAACAGCCTAGACTTTCAGGAGAAAATCTGATTTACTGTATCTTATAATGTGATAGAAGGACCTAATTAAGAATATAGAATTAAATAGATGAACATAGTGATTATTTTTTTATGGTCTCTCATTATTCTCTTAGAAGAGATGACCTAGTTAAAGAGAAATGACTTGGAAAGACACCACCAGTGCTTAGTACCCAACTCCTGAAATGCCTTATTCTCTAGCGAAAGTCAGCTGTTTGGTTCTCTTTCCAAAGAATTTCTGAACTTAGCACTACTTCAGTTGGCTGCTTTAAGAATGCTGCCCTTAATTCCCATTTAAGAAAGTGGAGGGTTAGGATTAATGTTTCTTTTTTTATATATGCTGCCTTACAAAACCCTTTCCATTTACTCATAAGTTTGCCAGCCTTTTTTTTATTGAAAGGATTAAGACCAGATTATTTCCATCCTAAAAGTGTGATCAAATATAGTTGTGGAAAGCAAAAAGGAGACCAGGAGAGCCAACTGCAATAGACTGTAATATGATGCTACAGACTAGATTATCGGGTATATTTATCAGGAAATTATTATAAGATTATAAAGTATAATATTTACATTTAATTATAATTTACACAATGGCAGTTCTCATGAGGAAATATACTTAAAAAAAAACCAAACAAATTAAATCAACATGCTCACATGCACTGTATATTCTGGCCCAAGGTCACCACAGTAGTTGGACAGGTTCTGTCATAACCCAAGGGCACTCAGCCATTGGTGTGAGTGGGGGCCAAAATCAATCCACATTTAGCTGTGTAAATTTTGGTGCTTGGTGCAGGACTGGGGTATTTTCTAATGTTCTCAGACACATTAGATGGGTTAGTGGTGGTCACTTCTGGACTATGTGAGGTCTCAAATGGCCTTTCATCTAATGGTGCAGGTGCAATTTTTCCTTTTTAAGAACACTATCAGAGAAAAGGGAAGCTCTTGTCTATAGGCCAGATAATTGACTTGCATTTCCCAACCTGACACTCAGTCCCCAAAAAGGGCTAAGGAAACCTATTCTTCACTGTTAGAAATTCTGGTAGAAATTGGGGTGGTATCATGGTATGTAGCCAGGGGAGTAAGAAATGCTTATATCCTTCTTTTGCCTAGTCCAATCCCTGTCCCCTTGAAGTACCCTAGGAAAATATAACTCAAGGGACAGTGGCAAAAAAAAAAGAGAAAGGAATCCAAGTATATCATTAATGAAAGCCAATAAATCATGGAAAAAGAGCAAGAGAAGGGAAGATCAAAGAAAATCTATAGAAACAACCACAAAACACAAATAACAAAATGGCAATACATATCTATCAATAATTACTTTGAATGTGAATGGACTAAATGCTCCAATCAAAAGACATAGGGTGACAGAATGGATAAAAATACAAGACCCACCTATATGCTGCCTACAAGAGACTTATTTCAGACCTAAAGATGCCTGCAGATTGAAAGTGAGGGAATGGAGAAACATTTAACATGCAAATGGATGTCAAAATAGACTTTAAAACAAAGACTGTAACAAGAGACAAAGAAGGACACTATATAATAATTAAAGGGATAATCCAACAAGAGAATATAACAATTGGAAATATTTATGCACCCAACATGGGAGTACCCAAATACATAAAAGAGTTAATAACAAATGTAAAAGAAATAATTGATAGTAATACAATAGTAGGAGACTTTAACAACACCCCCACTTAGATCAGTGGGTAAATCATCCAAATAGAAAATCAACAAGAAAATAATGGCTCTGAATGACCAGATGGATTTAACATACATATTCAGAACATTTCACCCTAAAGCAGGACAATACACATTCTTTTCAAGTGCACATGGAACATTCTCCAGAATAGAGCACATATTAGGCCACAAAACAAGCCACAACAAATTCAAGAAGATCAAAGTCATACTATGCATCTTTTCTGAACACAATGCTATGAAACTAGAAGTGAACCACAAGAAAAAATCTGGAAACATCACAGATACATTGAGGTTAAATAACAAGCTATTAAACAATGAATGGCCCAACCAAGAAATCAAAGAAGAAATAAAAGATTACAGAAAACAAATGAAAATAACAACATGATCCAAAATCTTTGGGATGCAGCAAAAGCTGTTCTAAGAGGAAAGTTTATAGCAACACAGGCTTACGTCAAGAAGCAAGAAAAATCTCAAATAAACCACCTAACCTTACACCTAAAAGAGCTAGATAAAGAAAAAACAAAACCCAAACCCAGCAAAAGGAAGGAAATAATGAAGATTAGAGCAGAAAGAAATGATACAAAAAAATTTAAGAAAACAAAACAACAGTGACAATAGAACAGATCAATGAAACCAGGAGCTGGTTCTGTGAAAAGATCAACAAAATTGATAAACCTCTAGAAAGACTCAAAAAAGAGAGAGAAAAAGAGAGAGAGAGGACCCCCCCAAAGCAAAATTACTAATGAAAGAAAATAAATGACACCACAGAAATACAAATTGTAACAGAATATTATAAAAACCTATATGCCAACAAATTGGAAAACTTAGAAGAAATGGATAAATTCCTAGAAACATATAACCTACCAAAACTAAAGCAAGAATAAATGGAAAATTTGAACAGACTAATTACCACCAATGAAAATGAATCAGTAATCAAAACCTCCTAATAATTGAAAGTCCAGGATCAGACAGCTCCACAGGTGAATTCTACTAAACATTTAAGGAAGAGTTAATGCCCATTCTTCTCAAACTATTCCAAAAAATACAAGAGGAAGGAAAACTTCCTAATTCATTCTATGAGGCCAGTATACCAACACCAGGTAAAGATACCACAAAAAATATCTCTCATGAATATAGATGCAAAAATCCTCAAGAAAATATTAGCAACAGGATCAAAAAACATAGTTAAAAAAATCATACACCATGATGAAGTAGGATTTATTCGTAGGACGCAAGAGTGGTTCAATATTCACAAAACAATCAATGTGATATTCACAACAATAAGAGAAAGAATAAAAACCATATGATCATTTCAATAGATGCAGAAAAAGCATTTGACAAAGTACAACATCCATTCATGATAAAAAAAAAAAACCCTCTGCAAAGTAGGTCTACAGGGAACATATCCCAACATAATAAAGGCCTTATATGAAAAACCCACAGCCAACATCATACTAACTGGTGAAAAACTGAGAGCTTTTCCCCTTAGGTCAGGAACAAGACAAGGATGTCCACTCTCACCATTTTTATTCAATATAGTACAGGAAGTCCTAGCCATAGCAATTAGACAACATAAAGAAATGAAAGGCATTCAAATTGCTAAGGAAGAAGTAAAACTCTCAATATATGCAGATGACACGGTATTAGATATAGAAAACTCTAAAGACTCCCCCAAAAAACTAGAACTGTTAAATTAATTCAGTAAAGTTGCAGGATATAAAATCAAGGTATACAAATCTATTGCATTCCTATACACTAATAATGAACCAGCAGAAAGTGAAATTAAGAAAACAATTCCCAAAAAAATGAAAACAATTCCATTTAAAATTGCACCAAAAAGAATAAAATATCTGAATAAACCTAACCAAAGAGGTGAAAGACCTGTACTCTGAAAACTATAAAACACTGATGAAAGAAATTCAAGAAGATGCAAAAAAAAAACTGGGAAGACATTCCATACTCATGGATTGGAAGAACAAATATTGTTAAAATATCTATATTACCCAAAGCAATCTACACATTTAATGCAATTCCTATCAAAATACCACCAGAATTTTTCACAGAGCTCAAAGAAACCTAAAATTTGTATGGAACCACAAAAGACCCCAAGTTAACCACAGCAATCTTGAAAAAGGAAAGCAAAGCTGGAGGCATCACAAATCCTAACTTCAAGTTATATTTCAAAGCTGTAGTAATTAAAATAGTATGGTGCTGGCATAAAAATAAACACATAGATGAGTGGAATAGAAGAGAAAACCCAGAAATAAACCCACAGTTATATAGTCAATTAATCTTCGACAAAGGAGGCATGAATATACAATGGGAAAAAGTCTCTTCAACAAATGGTGTTGGCAAAACTGGACAGCCACATGCAAAAGAATGAAACTGGACCACTTTCACCATCCACAAAAATAAACTCAAACTGGATTAAAGACCTAAATGTGAGACCTGAAACCATAAAAATCTTAGAAGAGAGCACAGGCAGTAATCTCTTTGACATTGGCCGTAGCAACATTTTCCTAGACAGGTCTCCTGAGACAAGGGAAATAAAAGCAAAAGTAAACTGTTGGGACTATATCAAAATAAAAAGGTTCTGCACAGCAAAGGAAATAATCAACTAAAAGGCAACCTACTGAATGGGAGAAGATATTTGCAAATGACATATCCAATAAAGGGTTAGGTATTCAAAATATATAAAGAAATTATAAAACTCAATATCCAAAAAACAAATAATCCAATTAAGAAATGGGTAGAGGAACTTAATAGACGTTTTTCCAAAGAAGACGTATAAATAGCTAATAGGTACTTGAAAAGATGCTCAACATCACTCAGCATCAGGGAAATGCAAATCAAAACCACAATGAGATATCACCCCACACCTGTCAGATTGGCTAAAATAAAAAACACAAGAAACAGCAAGTGTTGATGAGGATGTGGAGAACCCTCGTGCACTGTTGGAGGGAATGCAAATTGGTGCAGTTACTGTGGAAAGCATTATGGAGGTTCTTAAAAAAATTAAAAATAGAACTACCCTATGATGCAGGAATTACACTCCTGGGTATTTACTGCCCCAAATACAAAAAATACTAATTCAAAGAGATACACGCACCCCTATGTTTGTTGCAGCATTATTTACAGTAGACAAACTATGGAAGCAGCCCAAGTGTGTCCATCAATAGAGGAATGGATAAAGAAGATGTGGTGTGTGTGTGTGTGTGTATATATATATATATATATATATATATATATATATATATATTTATATATATATAAACATTATTCAGCCATAAAAAAGAAAGAATGAAATCTTTCCATTTGCAACAACGTGGATGGAGCTAGAGAATATAATGCTAAGTGAAATAAGTCAGTCAGACAAAGACAAATACCATATGATCTCACTCGTACGTGGAATTTAAGAAAAAAACAAATGAGCAAAGGGAAAAAAGAGAGGTGGGGGACAGAGAAAGACCAAGAAACAGACTCTTATATAGAGAACAAACTGATGATTACCAGAGGGGAGGTAGGTGGAGTGGGGGAAATAGAGGATGGGGATTAAAAAATACACTTACCATGATGAAAAAAATTAAACAATGATTATAAAAAACTGCATAGCATGCAAACCGCTGTAAGTTGAAGTGCTTTGCATATAGGGTTGCCTACATGTCATGTTACGAATTACTTTATAATACTAGCTCTAAAATACAGATGATAAAGTATAGGAAAAAAAGGAAGGAAGAGTAGGAAGAAACAAAGGGAAGGACACCCCAACTGTGGAGGGTATTTAGTGTTAGGCTAAAGGAAATCTGAATTTCATCCCACTGAGAAAGGGAAAATCTGAGGATACAGGATTTCAAATCTGACTTTGGGTCCTCACTAAATGGCAAAATTTTTAAAAGTCTGTTATAACAACCGAGAAGTTTATTTCCAAGCTATTGATATATGATTTGTGAGTTAGTGCATTATGGAAAAAAAAAGTATTTCTAAGATTTTTGAATTTAGAGTTTAGGAAATTTTCAGTCTTGAAGTACCTATTCTACAATGTTCCAAAAGATCAGTTACAATTTCCCTCCTCCCTCCCTTCTTCCCTCTCTCCCCTTTTCTTTCTTCCTTCCTCCCTTCCTTCCTTCCTTCCTTCCTTCCTTCCTTCCTTCCTTCCTTCCTTCCTTCCTTCCTTCCTTCCCTGCCTCTGTCCTTCCTCCCTCCCTTCTTCCTCTCCTTCCCTTCTCTTTTCCTTTCTTATGTTTAACCTACAGCACTTAATTTCAAAGCACAGCTTATCACTGACCACACAAATTCTTATAAGCAGGGCTCATTTTTAGTTGGGTAATGAAGTGTAAGGATGAAGCTTAAATGATGCAATATACCCGATGTCCAGCCTTACAAAAATAAATAAAGGAGCATTTGTTTCATTTCACTTCAATACACACTTTTGCAAGGGAATGTTCTATTTCTTTTGGCACACACAAAAAATTCTAAGTATACATCAACATCTTTCTAATGTCGAAATATAGCTTTTGTTTGTCATTTACTCCAAAATAACTATATAATAAACATACTGGAAATTTTGGGGTGCCTTGTTCAGAAGTGAACAGGCTGAATTTCCTCACCAGATGCCTCATGACATTGGCATAAGCATAGCAGGAAATTTACAAACTCCCAGTCATAATCCCATCTGGATGAATGTGCTATGTGTACTAGCCAGGTCAGCCCTCACCTGCAGGTACTGAAACTTAATCCATCTAGGGACTTCCTAAAGATAGCAACCCACTGGAGGAGAAATTGAAGGACTGCTACTCAGGGGGACTATCTTAGGTATTTTGGTCTTTGGAGAAGTGGGAGAAAGGAAGATGTGAGGGAAGAAACTAGTATTTTTGAGCACTGATTATACAAGCAGGGACAAAGCTAGGCTTCGCCAATTTAATCCATTTACTCTTCAGAGCATGCCCCATGATGTAAGTGTTGTTCAACTGGTTTCCACAGCAGGAAACCGAAGCTCACGTGTGTGAAAGCCAATGTTACATAACACGTGGTGGAGGTAAGATTTGAACCTGAAAAATCCTGACTCAAAGTCCAAAGCTTTCAATTACACAATCTTGTCAAGAATATAAAAACAGTTAAGTGGATTTCACAGAAGAAAAGATGACCCAAAGATTAATATTTGTAAACCCAAACTAATCTTTTTGTTAATATTTTTGTTAAATTGACTTAATCCTTAGACGGCATATCCATCCAAAACAAGCGTTGATGTTGTTCTTTTTAAAAATCACATCTGTTGCCAAAATTGACTCTGTTACATTGGTATATACTGCTACTTAAGATGTCCCAACTGACCTAGGAGCCTGGCCAAGTGGGTAATTGAGAAATTATCCACTGGACTTGTAACAGTAACTAGTCAATCTCGATAATTTGCACTATAAAATATGACTTTTCCATATGAAGTTTGATGCTGAATTGAGACAGATTCACTACTCAAGTAAATCAGCCTTTATAGGGCTTAAACACCCTTGAACTTTTTTAGTTTAAAAAAAAATGGAAGGAAGTGCTACTTACTTTTGTTTCTGTTGTTGTCACTTCATTATTGTTATTTTAGGAACTACTTGTTTTAACCTGCAAATTCCTCTAAAAATGACTATTTACATGTTTTGAAAAGAATGTATGCGGTAAGGAAAGCACAGCTGAAAATTTCACCATACTTAAATATCCAGTGAATATCATATGTATAGTATAAAGCAAACTGCAGATGCCACTGATATTAGTTATCCTAAGAGAAAAAAGGTGTGTGTGTGCACATGTATGTATATATGTATACACATGTATTTGTACATCTAACCTGCATACATATATATATATATGTTAATTCATTCAAGGCCATCTGTAATTATAGAAATTATTCATATTTTTGTTAAATTTTCCATTTTTACAAACCCTTGTAACTTTATTTTTCTTATTTTAATTATAAAAACAATGTTATAAATATTGAGATCAATGCGTACTTAGGGATGAGGGATGGGAGTGATCCACTGTGAGAACAATGTTATTTGATCACTGACATTGTTTAAAATTGCTATTGCCTGATGATGGCAAAATGCAGACTAACTTTTAATTGGTTTTCTTATTAATTTTAAATTATCTACTAAAAGACACCTGGAGAAACCACCTCAATTGACTTACTGCGGTATGCCACTGACCGAGGGCCTTCTAGGTGAAAATCACCTTCTTTAAATGTCTTGTCTCCTCATCTTTAAAGTTAAACCAGACGTGCTTACTGCATAAGCCTGACGTGAAAATTAAATCAATTACATTTGGAAAGTGCTTAGAAGAGTGATCTGCATAGAGTAAGCATTATAGCACTGTTTGCTGAAATAAATAAATAAATAATATTTATGAAAAGCTTGAGTTATGAGTCTCCAATTTTATAGATTAGGAAACTGAGTCTCAGAGGGAGTTAAAAAATTTATTCAATGTCAAAGTGATGAAATCATGGTTTAAATTCAGGTCTACCGATACTAGACCCATACCTACTCTACCTTGTCCACACACAACAGGAGTTTTACGTTACTCATCCTTCTACCACCAGATCAGTTCTTTAACTTATCATTGAGTATTGCAGATATTTCCATATTTTGCATATTGACTTTCCAAATTATTAATTTGCATGCATATTTTTAATCTAAAGTTTCATGTTATTGCAGGAATAGGTACGTTGAGGTGTGATAAGGTAAAAGCTGATACTTATTAAGGAAAAGTAAATTTTACTCAACCTTTTAAGCTATAAAAAGCATGAAAATTAGGTTGTTATTGTTGTTTTAAGAAAAAGAACATTTTGTATTGAAAAAGTGTGCCTTTCCAAGAAACCACTAACCAGATGTTGGGGTCTTGAGATATCCCAAAGGGAAACTGGTAAAAAAATGAAGAAAGAACTACTTCCACACAAAAATCTAAGAAAGTACACACATATTTTATAACTATGAATATTGTTTGCAAAAATTTAGCAAATGTGCTTTATCATCAAATATCAGAATCCTGGAATACCCTAGTTTTGAAAATATGGTTTAAAAGAGAAGGAAAACACAAATAGCCAAGAAAAATTACTAGGACAATGTTAATGCAATAATTAGGTGTAATATAGAGAGGGAATCCCAGATATCTAAAGTCTATTAGACACATGTGCCAGGGACTTAAAATCTGTATGTAGAAATGAAGTGTTCAGTCTTTGATTTTATTTGAAAAAGCAGCATTTAAAGGCTATATGATATATTCATCAGCCAGTTATCTGTCATCAAATGTTTACTGAGTGTTTATTATGTGCAGAGTACTTTACTATATACATATATACATATGTATTTATTATGCATGTAAGAGAATACATACACATACACACACTAGAAACTAGATGCCATTTTAACTGTTCTGATTTTGTTTTCACTCAATTTACTATTTCATTTCTTAAAGTGATTGTTTTTTGTTTTTTATTTTCTTTTGTTTGCTGTACATTAGATTTCCAGAACTTATTTGGTAATTGTGTGTGTGTGTGTGTGTGTTTTCTGGTAATTTTTTAAATAGGTGATATAGATACAGTCAGTGTGAGTTCACGCTCTATGAACTGTATCTCCCATTATTAAGGAGATTATTTTTTTAACCAACTCATCTGGTGGCATGTCAATCCTTTCTTATTTTATCAAACAGAAAATGTATCTCAAAAATAGATCATTATTCTGAGAGAAAAATCTTTTCCACCCTATATTTCACCCAGCTTATCTACATATCTTCTCTACTAACTTGGGACAGAGCCAGAGGGCCTAAAAATGAGTTTTACTCACCATGGTGATCACTGTGTAAGGCAGAGTGCCCTAATGGACTCCACCATTCACTCATTCATGTTTAAGGGGTTTTGCTTATGTGTATATTGGTTTAATACTTTGTCGTTGGCAAAAGAAAAGCAAGTTGGGAAGTGTATTAAGTGCTTTTCCAGATGGATTTCGCTAATTCTTAGGAAGGCCTGAAGTTTAGATAAGTGGAGACTGTAGAAAAGTTGGATTCTTCCTGTTCCTAGTTTCCTTAGTGTTTTAATTTCATCTCCTAGTGGGCAGCTTTTTGTTTTATGTCACTGGGCAAATGGCCATTGGCTCTCTTTTCTGGTTTTATTGGAAGTTTCTTCAAATGGCTGTGGTAAATTTCAATGAACTTTTTTTATCATGCTCATTTCATTTAATTTGCTGGTTGGGGAGTTCCAAGTCAAACAGAAATTTCAGGCAAAATGCTAAAAGGGAAAAACCTGAATCCAAATCAGCAGGACTTAAAAGCAACACTGTGTGTGCCGGGAACTTGCCCAGAGATCAACCCAGTTGGATAGTGATAGGCAGCTGTGACATTACCTGTCAATGTTTGCTTCTCCAGAGGTTCCCAAGAACCACTTCATGCTTACTGAAGCTCTACTTCATAGCTTGGAGCCTGAGTAATTGGATATCTTTGAAAGAGAAGATTAGGTGCCCTCATGAAGGCGCCTTGCTGGGTCTTGGCAGAAATGTGAGGGCAGCCTTGAAGAGGAATTACACTCACGAAGTCCCCTGAATTCTCTCTTTGTGAAACCCCATCCCCTTTGTTGCTTGCTTCTGGCAAACTGAGAGCATCCTGAGAATGGGTCAAGGATCTCTCTAAGGAATCCCTGCCAGCAAGATTGAAATCACATTTCCAAAAGCAAATGGTAGCATTTTTCAACATTAGACTGGGGACGTTATGACAACTGGCTACAGACACTGTGAGCATGACAGGAATAGGAGATGTCTTTTGTCCAAAAGACAAAATATGTCCTACAGGGTATTAATCTTTAAAACTAGCAAAAGTGGGCACCTGGATAGCTCAGGTGGTTAAGCGTCTGCCTTCAGCTCGGGTCATGATCCCAGGGTCCTGGGATCGAGCCCCATATCAGGCTCCCTGCTCTGTGGGGAGTCTACTTCTCCCTCTGCCTCTGCCTCTCCCCCTGCTCATGCTCTCTCTCTGTATCTGTGTCTCAAGTGAATGAATAAAATATTTAAAAATAAATAAATAAATAAATAAATAAAACTAGCAAAAGTTTCTTGGTTGATTAAAATAATGCTGCTTCTCTGCTTGTTCCACCATTTATTCATGCTCTTTTTCTGCTCTACATCTAGGTGGTCAATGAAAATTTTCTTAAGGCATAGAGGATTGACATTTAGGAGTCCTAAAGTCTGAGGGACAGACTTAATTTGTTAGGGATTGTTACTCTAAATGATTGACTCCATTATTTATTTCTGTCTCCGTATTCTGAATTGGTCCAAACAGGTCCATTATTATTTCAGACAAAGGAACTTAAATTTTTAATTGTATAAAATGGTAGAAATGTATCAATAGGCCATAAATCTAAATAAATTAAAAAAAGTAAAAAAGGGATTTTGACATATGCTTATAAAAGGTTCACTTCCTTATTGCACTTTATTATTTTCTTTCAACAAAGTAAATTGCAAGAACACAGAATAGTTTAGTTAATTAGGAAAGGACATCCAAATCAAGCTGAAGCATGTGCGAATCCCATACCTGTTGTAAGATCTTCTGTGATTTTCCATGAGTTGGACACTGTAGCAAGTTCCCAGTTATGCATGTCTTTACAAAGCTGTTATAGATACACTCCCACCATGGAAGATTTCAAACTACTAACTGATGTCACTAAACACAGAGTTCGGAAAAGAATCGACTCTTGTGAGCCTGTACCAACCAGCATCAGCACATTATATGCCGATATACCTGGAGATAGGAGGTAACATAGAAGTTCTCTACCCTGGACCCCTAATTTTTTGAAGTAGGAAATGGGCTTCAAGGTGGAGTAATTTATGTCCAACCAAACAAGAGTGGCTAAATTTAGAATAGCTATCCTACATTATTTCCAGTTCAGGGACCTTTCTAGTACACTAAAATATAATGAATGAAATCTGCCTGCGCATCTTTGTATTTCATTCTGAACAATGATAAAAGAACAACAATGAGTGATTATATTTTTAAATATAGAGATAATAATAGAAGCGAATATACTGCAGGAGGCACGGGTGCTTACTAAAAACCATCCTTACTTCTTCCCATTGTACACGCCTCCCACATCTTCTATCCATGTCGTTTGGAAATTTTGGGTTCAAATTCACACCATACAGGAACTGATTGCTGCTCAGAGAACTAAACCCCAGACTTCTCTTTGTCTAACCACAGTATACCACCAGGAATTTTGATGTGGCATTTCTCATCTCAATATGAGGCACTTCTATTTTAGTGACAACAGAATATGGCCCCTTCATACTTGATCTAGATCAGTGATTCTCAAAACATGTTCTGCAGGTACCTGAGGATTCCGAGACACATTCAAGGAGTCTACAAGATCAAAATTATTTTTATAATAATATTAAAATGTTACTGGGCTTTCTCATGATGTTGAGATTTTCCTTGGTGCAAAAGCAATATGGATGAAACTGCTGGTGACCTACAGCAAACCAAAGCAATGTTACCCATCAATATCCGTCAGTATGGCACTTTTCACCACCACAAATTTGCATTAAAAAAAAAGTTTCCCTGGGGCGCCTGGGTGGCTCAGTCGTTGGGCGTCTGCCTTCAGCTCAGGTCATGATCCCAGCATCCTGGGATCGAGCCCCGCATCAGGCTCCCTGCTCAGTGGGAAGCCTGCTTCTCCCTCTCCCACTCCCCCTGCTTGTGTTCCCTCTCTCGCTGTGTCTCTCTCTGTCAAATAAATAAATCTTAAAAAAAAAAAAAAGTTTCCCTTTTCAGAAAAATGCACTCAATGAAGCAGTAAAGATTATTAACTGTTTAAAATCTTAATTCTTGAGTACATATTTTTAATATTCTCTATGAATACACAGAAAAATGCATAAAGTACTTATGCTGCACACTTAAGTATAATGATTGTCTACAAGAAAATTCCTCATAAGTTGTGTGATGTTCAGACTGAATCTGCCTCTCTGTTTATGGAGCACCAAGTTCATTTGAGTGACTGACTGACAGACAAGCTACAGTTACTCAGAGTTGGATATCTGGTAGCCATTTTTTCAAAATGAATAAAATATGTCATTTAAAGGAAAACAACTGGAAATATTTGTTGTGAAAGATAGAATTCAAGCTTGCTTCTTTTTTTTTTTGTTAGAGCTTTCAAGAGAAAATAAAAATATTATAAACACTGTGTTCACCACTGTAAGCCAGACATTTTTCAATATATAAAGACTCTTGTAACGTGTTAAGTGTGAATATTAACAAAAGTGATTTTTAAATATTTTATGATGAAATATATCATGTTTGGATGATCTGTTTAATTCAATGAATCAGTATCTTCCAAATGGCTAATGCCTAATGCTACAAGATCACCTGGATGAAAGATCTATTCAAAATGCAAGAGAGACCAATGTATTTTAATATAATAGAGTATAAAAATTTGTTGACATGGATTTAGATTCCACATTCGAATGAACATAAAGAAACTTCCACGAGTTTGGGGGTAGTACCAAAGAAGAATATTCATAATTATCTGAAGAGGTTATTAAAACACTCTTCCCTTTTCCAAAATGCCTCTGTAAGCCTGCATTTTCTTCATGTACTTCAACAAAAACAACATATTGCAGAAGGAGATATGGGAAGCCAGCTGTCTTCAATTAAAAAGATTTGTAAAAATGTAAAACAATGCCGCTCCTTTCTCTAAAAATTTTTTTTTATTAAGTACAGTTTTTTGTTGATGTTTATGTTAGCAAGTAGTAGGTTTATTGTAGTGATTTTAAAATAAAGAAATACATACGTATTTTAAAAATGTCTCCATTTTAATTTCTAATATAATAAATACCAATAGCTAGTACCCATGCAGACAATCGTGTCTCGGTAATTTTTAAGACAGTAAAAGAGCTCTGATATCAAAAGGTTTCAAAACCTCTGATCTGGACCTACTGTTCCGAAGAGATATAATTTAGGGGTTAAAAAGGGGATATAGTGAACTATGTGACAGACATTCATTGATGGTTTCCATTAATCCCTACTCTCCCTTTAAGTGCATGCTGTTTCTAACATCAAGAGAGAGGAGTCTGTTCCCTTTCTCCTTTAATCTGGGGTGGCCTTTTGACCTGGCTTTCCCAGTACAATGTGGTAGAAGTGACATTATGGGATTTCCAACCCAGGTTTTAAGAAGTCTTACAGCTTCTACCTGAGTATCTTGGAATGTTCATTTTTAGGATACTAGGAAAGGGGCCACATGGAGAGATTGCATGTAGTTTCTCTGGTCATTAGACCTAGGTGAGTCCCCGGCTAATAGCCAGCAACAGCTGCCAGTCATTGAAGGAGGCTCTCTTGGATGATTATTAATTTATCACAATCATAATTATGAAGAATGTATGGTGACCTCAACAACTCTGGCAAACGTTCTTGAAAGAACATATTATACAAAATGTCTTGGTTAATGACCAATAGACCCAAAAGGAGCCGAGTTCCATTTTGCAAATAGAAATTTATTCTGAGCCTTTCTTTACAAAGCTTCATGATTGTCCACTATCATTTGAATAAACAAAACTGCCTGATTGTACCATCCTGCACACCATCCTAATGGACTTTATAAAGCATAGTCTCTAGAGTAGGCCTCCTTATTGCAGAATTTTTAGTGCACATTCTTGAATCTGTAGAAACTGACGCTGTGTCCTGGCAGGAGTTGGTGGTACATCTAAGTTGACCAGTTGAGAGTGTGAAGCATTTCCTGCTGCCAAGAACTCTTTCTGCTTCATATGGATCATATTTGTACTAGAAAGTACTCCTGTAGAGTACTAAGAAGAAACTAGAAAGTTCCTATATGATTTAGTAGAGATTATATGAAGAGTGATAAATGCTTCCTCTTTAAATCTTTTAAATGGTGCACAAAATGAGTATTTTTATGGGGAAAGAGGGAGAGATAAAAATGGAAAATAAAAATTGTAATGTATTACTCTAAGAGGTAGGTTATATAAAAACACGGAGGAAGAGGAGGAGGAAAAAGAGTGGGGTGAGGAGGAGAATATTCATTGAGCACTTTATTAAATTTATAGATTTATGAGGTAGGTACTATTATTATTCCCATTTTACAGAGAGAGAAACTGAAACAATGAGCTAAATTATAGTGAACATGGTATATACTCCAGGTACAAAGGAAAAAAAAAAAGAAAGTACTCCTTTAATTTCTGTGATGTGAAATTGTGAAACACAGCAGGTAGAGCACTTTCAAAGGTCATTAGACTTTGGTTCAGATGAGGCTGCAATATTCTGTTGTTTAATTTGCAGATACAGGTCTAAATGACAGCCCATAGAGTGGGAATACATTCACTCACACGATTAAGACAGTCTCTTTGGATTCAGAGGTCAAATATGCCTAACATTTAAATTCCCTATAGTTTATAGTCATGATGGCCCAGTATTAATATGACTTTCTAGAATAAAAATGTGGTGACATAAAAATGGAGAATTATTATGCGAGAAAGCGAGATTCTTTTTTTTTTTTTAAAGATTTCATTTATTTATTTGACAGAGAGAGACACAGCGAGAGAGGGAACACAAGCAGGGGGAGTGGGAGAGGGAGAAGCAGGATTCCCGCTGAGCAGGGAGTCCGACGCGGGGCTCGATCCCAGAACCCTGAGATCATGACCTGAGCTGAAGGCAGATGCTTAATGACTGAGCCACCCAGGTGCCCCAAAGCGAGATTCTAATCATGACTTTGCCACTACCTCGGACCGTGACTTTGGGTCTTCAGTTTTCTTATGTATAAAATGGTGAAAACATGTCTTCGACCTACCTCATGGGTTTGTTCTGAACATGGCTAGGCCTACATATGCTATGTTTGAATGCCCAGCATCAGTCCTTTGTTTTCTTTGGGAATATCTAAATCTACCATGCATTACATGTTGGATTTTAGTTATCCAAAGTCAGGTTAGCCTGGGAATTGAAGAAAAGAATCATTCTGCAGGGGTTTGGGAGAGGTAAATTTGATATGTAAGGCAATTACACTTCCTAATAATGGATGTGGCAGAACTTTGACAGGATAGCAAATTAAAGAGGATCCTTAGTCTATGTTAGTTCCATTGCAAATCCTCCTCTGGAGACTCTTCCATGTCCAAATTTGAGAATTGGCTTAATTTTCCTGGACATCTTTTGTCTGTTTTAGCTTACAGTAAGGCCAAACAGAGGATAACATATAATAAAAACAATTACATACTGCCAAAGTAAACCTCTGTGCAAAAGAGGAGGTTTGTAGTGCTTTAGAAACATTTAAAATATAATTAGGAATACACACACACACACACACACACACACACACATATATATAAAATGTACAGAGCAAATCCAAACAACAGAGCTGTAGAAAATTGTTGTGGCTACTCGCTTCATCTAAAAATAATTTCGACCTAGGCAATGTGGTAAGGGTGCTGTAATATTCTCTTGCACATTTTTATATGCCAGAAATATTGCAACAGAGTTTTTTTTTCCTAAAAAAAAATCTTGTTGCAGCAAGCGCTCTGAGAGTACAAAATCAGCATCTCATGCTTCCTACTTCCTTTTCAAAATGTGTTGTAAATTACAAATTTCAAAGGCTTATACCTACATTCAATAACTGCATTCCCTTTAAGGCCAACAGATCAAATACACCATAAGGTAAACTACCCATTATAATTTTTACCACGTCATCTGCTCTTCAATGATTTCAAGAGCTCCTTATTTTAAGTCATGCTCAGAAACTTATTTCCATTATCAACCCACCCATTTAATACATATATTGCTATTGGAAGAGAGACCTGCAAGTGTAGACTTAAGTTTTATGAAACTGAGCACATTGCAACCTAACATTGACCCTACGATAAATAAGAACATACACTTGCTTATGATTGGAAAACAGGACCTATTTCATTATGACCAAGAAGGTTTGACAATTGAGTTCAGTTTGGTTCACAACATTGAACTGAATGCTCTGAAGCTTATACTGTGCTTAGTACAGAAGATACTTAGTGATATCAGTTCCTTATCTCCAGGAGGTTCACAAAATGATCAGTATTGTTGTTAATGTCCAAAGCAGGGTAACCAAAATCATGATGTGAGATTAAATCATCAGAGAATCTATCATTTGAAGATCCTGAAAAGAATCCAGAATAAATCCCGAAAGGATTGCTTAGAAAATGGTGCAGAGGGGCGCCTGGGTGGCTCAGTCATTAAGCATCTGCCTTCGGCTCAGGTCATGATCCCAGGGTCCTGAGATTGAGCGCCGCATCAGGCTCCCTGCTCAGCAGGAAGCCTGCTTCTCTCTCTCCCACTCCTCCTGCTTGTGTTCCCTCTCTCACTGTCTTTCTCTCTGTCAAATAAATAAATAAAATCTTAAAAAAAAAAGAAAGAAAAAATGGTGTAGAATGATCAGAAGAATAGAAGGAGGTTTTTAATTTTCATTTATTTAATAAACACATGCACAGCAATCATATTTGGCATTATTTCAAATGTTTTACAGATAATAACTGATGTAATTCTTAGAACAACCTTCTGAGGTATGCCCATTTTGTAGACTGAGAAACTAAGGCATTGAGAGAGGTTGACGCCTCTGCTATTTATTCTCTCCACTAATTAAAAAAAGATGGGCATAACAAAGAGCTCTTTTGACTCAGATTCCTAATGTATAATATTTTCTGTCATTAAATTTTTTTTAAATGGTTGTATTTTCCAATTGGCATATCAATTGCCAGGTACCACTGAAATGAAAATTTAATTGAAAAATTAACTACTAATCAAAAATTATTTTAGCTCATAAATATACTTACCCAAGGCCAAGTGCAGATTCCTCTCCATGACTATGGCCTCAGATGATGTGTGTCTTCACACCTCTGGCTCCCATCATAAAGTGGGCTTGGTCTCCTGAGCACTGGGGAGCAGCTTTCACGGTATATACAACAGTCTAATTAATGTCTCTTTCTCTGGCCCCAGTTCATCTAGAAGCCTGGCTTAGTCTTTTTATTTTCTAAGTTATTTTTTTATTAATTTCAAAATTCATGTGTTTATTATAATGGGTACAATAATGTAAAGACGTATTTTCTAAAAATAATCATCTCTTCCTCTCTGACACTCCTGGGTTAATAGCCTGACATTCTGGTATGCATAACTTCACAACCTTCTCTAAGTTAGTATATATAAATATATGCATATGTATTTGCTTTTTAAAACATACGCACACAGTTTTACAAAAGTGGGATCACACTATACACATTACTTTGCAATGTACTTTCTCAAAAGAAAACCACAATGGATATCCATCTGAGTCAACCAAGAAATATAACTCATTTGTTTTAATAGCTACATTATATTTAAAAATGTAGATGTGTTGAAATTTATTCAATTATTTTACTCTTGAAAGAACTCCAGCCTCTCTCTAGTCCCCTCGACAATAATACAATAAATATCCTTGAAAATAGTCTTGTACATAACTGTATGCTTACTGGTACTTTTATTTCAGTAGGAAAAATTCCCAAAATGGTATATAAAATGTCAATCTTGCCATTTCTTTTCAGAATGATGGAAGTAATTTGCACTCACTCCAGTATGTTAGAATATCTCTTCTCCCACATCCTCAAAAGTACTGGGTATTATTCTGCCTTAAAATTGTGACAATCTAACGGAGGAAAAATACTATATTTTACTGTCATTTTAATTTTTATTTTGACTAATAATGAGGATAAACACCTTTTTAATTTAAGAGCCATTGCAGTTACATATTTACTGATATGCTGTTCTTTTGATTATTTTTTATCAGTTTTCAAGCAATTTTTGTAAATCAATCTATTTTTTTATCTCGTTTCTATCACCTTTTGCCACACAAATATATCTGTTTGAAGCATGTGGCCTTCAGGTTTTCCATTTCTCCTATGAATATCTCCCCCACTCCTATTCTTCTCCAAAATCTATTTTATATTTTAATAGTATTATTTACAATTACATTTTTTCAATCCATTTGGAATTAATTTCATGTGTGGTGTGAGGTAATTTTATTCCCTTCCAGAAGGAGAGCTGGTTTTGCCAAACTGTCCACTTAATAAATGATCTTTTTTCTCATTGGAACAAAATGCCACTTTTGCCTTATATTAAGTTCCCATATATGTGTGAATCTATTTTTGGTCTCTTTATTCCATTCTCTTGAACTCTTTGTCCATTTCTAAGCCAAACTGTATTGTTTTGATTATGGCAGCAACATCAGTCTTCTTATTCATTGACTAGGCCCTAATACTGCATAATCATTGAATGTTTGAACATGATGTGCACAGTGTAGAAGAAAAAAAAATTAGTGTTCACATCGGAAGTTATATCCTGAAATTTTCACACAAATCACATGTTACTTTTTAATTTTTTTCCATCAAAACTTGCTGATGTCTTAACTTTTTACCTTTAAGTATTTATTACTAGTATTATTTTTTGAACCTGACAGTGAACATTCTATAAAAGGCAAAACTATAGGGACTAAAAATAGATCAGTGACTACCCAGGATTTCAAGTGGGGAGAGGGGACTGCCTGCAAAGGAGCATGAGGGTACTTCTTCGGACTATGGAAATGTTCTGTATCTTGACTGTGGTGGTGGTTAAATGACCATACACATTTGTTGGAGCTCAACAAACAGTACATTTTTAAAATGTGCATTTAATTGTATACTAATTTTATCTCAATAAATTTGACTTAATATGTATGAATGGGAAATATGTCATTTTTCTATATTTTGGTGATAAAACCTAATCTATTTTCTGCAATTCACAAAGCTGGAATCCAATTGTGACTTTGTTTCCACCCCCTGTAACAAAACAAACTCAGAATCTTAAGTGAAGCCACTGATGCATTTAGACTTTGTCTTTTGAAGAAAGCTGTATTCGACCCATTTTTAACTCCACAACAATTTGTGGAGACCATCCATCCTGGGGGGAACAATTCACTCTCTTACATAGGTTCATAGATTTTATTACAGTTCCCAATAAGCATTCCAGGACCTGCGAAAGATACTGACATTTTCCTAATGCTTGGGGTTCTCAGTAGCATCTAAGCAGTAAGTTTCCACTTAAGGAAACTAAGGCAGAATGCGGTTAGGGTTAGCAGAGCTACAGTGTTCTCACTCCCACTTTCTCTACTTTTGTCAGTGCATTTTAGGGAAAACTCTTCTTCCAGTTGACTCTTACTAGAATACACAAGCAAGAAACTAGACCATCTCTCAGAAACCAGAGGCCAAAAGCAAGAGAAGATTGATGAGCCTTTCTGCTGAGAGCTAGCCCCAGTCTGGGTCCCAGACAGAAGGCCAGGAGGTTCAGCGTGGTAATCCATTGAAACAGCCCTGATGGTAGCTCCAGATTTAATGTTATCAGGGTTTATCCTAGAGGAGTTAGTTTTCAGAGTCAGAATAAGGAGGAGGGGAGGGGGACGAGGATAGGTTTAAGAGATATCGTGACAATGTGCCTGCTTTTTCTCACTTGTGAAAATGTAGGCTATCTGGAGGTAAACTGATAGAAGCCATCTTGAATTAACAGATTACCACTAATACCTTTTAGCCACTTATATAAAACTGCAGAGTAACTTTATGTGATTTTTATTCCCAGCACCATTCTACTCTTCAGCTGATTTTACTATGCCTTCTCTTCTGTGTTAATATTTATATTATATTAAATTAATGTTTGTATTCATTATTTGGACAAGATAACTCAGCATATTAAAACCATATGAAATATTAATAACAACTGCAAATAAAATGGCTCTTCCTAGAGCTTTCTTAAGGATTTTTTTTTCCCCGTATAAAGCCCAAAGGTGATCAAGTTTGGCAGAGTGCCCTGGTATTTCTTTCAAGTGGGGTCTCTCTCTATAGATTGGAGACTATCAAGGTGATACTAATACTAATAAATAATAAAGTAATAAATGTTATCAAGTAGTGTACACAAGAGCACTCTAAATGTTGGAAATGTTCAACAGGAGTGAGCTGCCTTCAGAAAGGAATTCCTAGAAATGTCCAAGCTGAACCTAGCCTGCTTTCTTTTGTTCATTCAACTTTCCTTTATTGAGCACCTGAAGACTCTTATAAGGCATGTGGTGGGGGTGCCTGGGTGGCTTAGTCGTTAAGCATCTACCTTCGGCTCGGGTCATGATCCCGGGGTCCTAGGATTGAGCCCCGCATTGGGCTTCCTGCTCTGCGGGAAGCCTGCTTCTCCCTCTCCCACTCCCCTTGCTTGTGTTCCCTCTCTCGCTGTGTCTCTCTCTGTCAAATAAATAAATAAAATCTTAAAAAAAAAAAAAAGCATGTGGTGAAAAGATTTCATGGTGGGAGATTGGACTCAATGACCTTTAGGGTTTCTTCCATTTCCATGCTTTTTAATTCCAAGTTTCCACATTTTCATTCAACATTTCCAGTGGAAAATATCAGGCCATGTACAATACACTGGTTTCATAATTTTACCTTGTATCGCTGAAGAATTTCCCACCATATCTTTGCCAATTAAAGATGACATTAAACACTTTTATAATTTGCACTGATTTATGAAAGTCATAACAAAAATGGTAAATGTAAACATCTACTGCAGTATTTTACTCTGGGTTGAACTGTAAATCAGGATATTTTATAATATCTACAAAAACACTGTCACTTCTATGCTTCAGGAAGTAAAAAATATATGGATAACTATGTATGTGTTTCTCTGAAACATACAAATTTAACTCTTGTATCAGTGTATACCATTAAAAGGCATATGGAACTGGATACTTAGCAGCAGAAAGAGTTGCCAATAAATAAATAAATAAATAAATAAATAAATAAGCAAGTCAGGATGTACTTGTTAATTATTGTGTGCCCAGAGCTGTACTTGTTAATCATTGTGTGCCCAGAGCTAGAAACTGAGGATAAAATAATTAGCTTCAAGGAGGAGATCAGAGTATTTTGACTCCTCATTCTTTAGCGAACAATCTCATTCTCCAGCATTAGAACAGAAGTTTTTGTGCTGCTATGCTGTTAGGAAAAGTATTTGGTTATTGGGTTAGAAAGCACTCCAGCATCTGAATACTACAGAGAAAATCTTGTCTCTGTAGTTAGTATTTGATCTGTTTATACTGAAGGTAGTAATAGAACAAATAGGGAAGGTAACCTGATAAGAACATCAGTTAGTAGCAGCAGCTAAGGCTCTTGTCTACTTTGGCGACATAACCAGGGGTTCAGAGATTGACCAAATATCATGCTGGGAGGTTCAGGACAGGCATTTGTTTATCTGTGGTATGCCTATATATCCTATCTAATTAGCTGAATTATTTTTCAGTCATCTCCACATTTTGCCCTTTGTACACACCGAAGTCTAGATTTTCAACCACAAAATAATAATTTAAAATGATTATAATAGGCAAGGCACCATTACCTTTACAAATGGGAGATAATGGAGATATGTCAAGAGATTAAATTCAAATAAAACTAAAAATAGCCCCTTTTAAGATTTTTTTCAAACACCGACTACACACAGCCATTGCTAACAGTTTTATTTCCTTCTAAATATCCTATGAGATGAACTAAAAGAAGGCAGAAAAGGCTGATTGGCAGTTGTGCATCTCTCCTGTTTACCTGGTAGTAAGGACTGTCAGGCAAGGCGACAAATGCTAGTAACAGAGAGAAGGAAGGGACTATGGCCAGAGAAGAGAACTACAGGCCTATCCTTGGGAACTACAGTACTGCTCTACCTTAAAGGAGTACTTAAAAGCTCAACGAGGCCATTTCCATCACTTGCTTTCAACGTCTTCAATAATGACATTAGTTTCTTGTAGAAGGAATATATAACTTTTTGTTTGTTTTTGGTTTTTTGTTTTAATTTAGCAGAGGGGTATTACAAAAGCATCTTTCCTAGAGGAACTATGCATGCCTGTAGTTGTTTCTCACCTCCCTGTCCTCTGGAAACACCCATTAAGGGCAATGGGTCAGACACATCTGAAAGGCCGATGGCAAGCAATATGAAGATGACGAAGCTGGAAAATTTTAGGCTCAAACAAAAAAGCCAGATGCTTCTGACCCATACAAACATTTCCTTTGTCTTATGGTGACGTGAGGGGCTCCCTGTCTTAACAAATTTCCCGTTATCCCCTCTTTCTATGAGTCACAAGTCTGTGATAACTCACAAAAATACCAGGTGTTTCAGGAACATGACTTTATCATTAACATGGCTCCCAAGGACCACTTCTTTTACTGCTTCCAGATCACTGAAGCTGTGCTACAGGGCCAAGCAGCACTACCCTCTTCCCACCTAAAGTCAGGTCTAGGAATACTGAGCAAGGTGATCAAAGAACTAGTTAGGTTTCAGAACCAACCATTCCCTTTGGCAGTTTCTCATTTGTCCCTACCCCATTCCAGTCCTATGATCTTGCTTTGTTGAGGTCATACCACCAGTCCTCAAAGGCCACATGGAAGCCCAGTTAGCAGAGTTGTATTTACACACTTAAAACATTTCATTCTGTTCAACAAACCCACTAAATGCCCTAATTGGCCAACTTGCCCATGCATGGGAGGGCTTTGGTTTCCTACGATTCAAATACCAAAGTTGGAATGAAACTAAATCGAATTATTATCAGATTATCAGGGTTTGGCTGACTCTTTGCCCTTCATCATGAGACAGATGAATTCTCCTGAACTGGCTTGCTACCAAGGGCTGACAATAACTCTATTATGGGAGGGATAGAAGTGTTAAGCATCCCTGGAGGATTTCTATATATTTTAGGCAAGCAGCTACCTGAATACCTATAGCTTATTAATATGTCCAAAGGAATAGAAATAGTTTTCACAGATTTAGTTCTTATTTTGTGCCTCGGCTGTGATTCCACTAAAGATTGTTTAGTTTTACAATTGTTTATTGATCATAAGACACATAGAACACAAAACACAACCTAACATACTAATAAGCTGTGACAATTTTAATAATCCATTTCATTTTCTCATGAACTGCCTGAATTTGAGATGGTAATGGAAAATTTTTACTTTATCCAAGTAAGTGATTTTAGACTATGCTTACTGCTACAAAGTATCACTTTTTAGTTGTAGTTTAGTTTATGAGCTTAAATGTAGTTTAGCTCATTTTAACAGTTGTTGATACTAAGGAATTGGTACATGAAGATTCATTATGCTATGTGTTCTACTTTTGGGTGTGTTTGAAAACTTCCATAAAGTTAAAAATATAATTTAAATTTGTTTTTTTAATTGTTTTTAAACCCAATTATTTCAAGGGAGGTATTAGGACTTAACTCAAAGATGCGCTTGATTACAAAGGCAAATGTCCTATAAGCTTTAAAACTCTTTACAAGTTTTAAATTGTGAAAATTCCTTGTGAGTCAAAGAGACAAAGATTTTATATTTTTTGTTGTATTCACAAGCATGAAAAGTCTTTTGAGGGTTCATATAATCCATTTTCTGGTCTCAAAGCAGATTTAAATCAAAATTGTTCTACAGAGTAGTACCTAGGTTTTGTTTTGTTTTGTTTTCCCTAGCTTTCAAATTGAAAAAAAAAATTTTTTTTCAGTGGAAGCTAAATATAATTCATGTATTATTATAAAAAACAATGTTTCCTCATTTAAGTCTGTTTCTTGAGGGGTGGGATAGAAAAAGGAGAGGAGAGATTACCATTAGAAAGAAACATAATCTTTATTCTGCAAGGAAACAGTCTGAGAAGACACTGGGGCATTTTCAGTATTCAATAATGATAGCTGTTCTGGGAAAATCATGAGAAAGATTCTTTCAGAGTTATTTCAGTAGCTGTAGTATTTAAGCAAATTAGGAAGTAACAAGATCAGATAAAATGCAAATGAAATTAGAATATATAAAACACACAAATTAAGAAACACACACTTTTCAAAGCCTCCATTGGTGTCCCAAAACATCCAGGTCAATTTTAGTTTGGATTAAATTAATTTAAAAGTTTTGACAAATATATAACAATATGTTAATATTATACTCAGTGGCTATAAGTAGGGACCAATATTCACACAGAGCAGTAATTACTGGAGACAGAGGAGGGGACACAACTTCGTGGATGAAGCTTTTATTTCATCTTCTATTCCAGAAGCTTCTCCTCATGTTTTCTGACTTTCTAACGTATACCTTCTCCATCACCAATAGCAACCTTTTAGAAGGTCAGTGATGGTAAGGACTGTGATAAGCTTAGGGTAAATCTTTAAAAGAGGGCAGTATCTGATATTCTAAAAATTTTCCCCAAAAACAAGATTCAATTCCAATGATATTATATATAATATGTTAGGCAAAGAAGTTATCAAAACAAGTGATCATAACTTTTATTGTACTATCAAAAACCACTTGTTGCTTTGCATATTAATCAGCATGAAGAAATAGCACTTCTCTCCCAAAATTGTTTATCAGGCTCTTAATTCTGTCTCATTAACAAGTTCACCATTTCAAATATAGGTGATGCATTAACTTCTAGAGATGAAACAGTAAAAGGCTTTCAAGATCTTTTGTAGACAAGGAGGGTATGGCTGGCCCAAGTCTATTCCAGTGATTGGCTGAGTCAGGTTCCAGCCTCACTAAGTCTCCCCCCATGGAGAGTTCCAAACCCTTTCCACGACATCATCATAAGAATGTGAATCCTGATAACTTATATGACAAAGTGACATGAAAGAGTCAGCACAGCGGTCAGACACACCAGCAAATACCACCATAGCTTTGAGATGTGATCTCACAAGATAATGTAAGAGGATAGGTACCACACTGGTGGGGTAGAAAGGGCTTAGGAAATGTCAGGGGAGCTAAGATGTAGCCACACCCAGACTGGCCCTCCTCCGGGGAGAGTCCAACATAAAAAGTAGGAATTCAAGTAGAAGGTCTTTTCTCTCCTTCCAGACTCCCAATTTTGCTCAAAACACAGTAGAGCCATCTGCACATCATTAGAGGGAGGATGGGAGCTCTTTCTAAAATATGTAAATATTTATTAAAATACATATTAACTATTGTTCATCTACTACTCTTATGGTTTATTTACACTTTTTTCTAAGTCCTTTCCTGAGGTAGGACATTGATACTCCAACCCCCACTTGTAGGATGTCAAACTGGGAAAGAGGGGAGTTTGTTCCTTTCAAATTCATCAAATATATTTCAAAGATTTTATTTATTTATTTGAGAGAGAGAGTGAAAGAGAGAGAGAACATAAGCTGGTGTAGGGGGAGGAGACAGAGAGACAGGGAGACGCACACTCCCCATTGAGCAGGGAGCCTGACGCGGGGCTCGATCCCGGGACTCCAGGATCATGACCTGAGCTGAAGGCAGATGCTTAACTGACTGAGCCACCCAGGAGCCCCTATGCAAATATATTTCAAAATATATTTAATAAATTAAGTCCCCATCCCAAAGAGCATGCTGCATGGCTACCACTGAACATATTATGATCCTTCAGACAAATTGACAAATTCAATAGTATTTTGTTTTGTTTCGTTGTTTTGTTTTGTTTTTTTTTTTTGTAATGCTCCATGAAAGCAAAATGTTTTGTCTGATCTGTTGCCTGCCATATTATGAATGCCCACAACAATGCCTGGTATATACAGGTCCTCAGTAAGCAGTTAATGAATAAATAAATGGAAGTTTTTTTACAGCAGTGGACAGCAAGCATCACAGCTGTCTGAAAAACAGTAAATGTCAAATCAGAGCTTCCTAAGCAGGAAACAGTATTAATATGCTCTTCTCACTTCAAATTTCTTTTTAAAATAAGTTGGAAGTATACAAATTTACAGTAGGTCCTCCTAGAAAACGGCTGATCTTCTTCAAAAACACATAAATGTACACCCTACCCCCACCTCCAATATAAAAACGATTGATTTTAGCATCAAATACCAGTTTTTAACCTTTAATCCTGCTGTGAAGTGTTGCTTTTTGAAATGTGTTTCTGGTGCTCCTGCAAACTGTTTTGTGGCTTGCTGAAGGCACAACCTTCTGAGTCCATAAAGTTGGCTTTTTGGGGACCAAGACAGAGAGAACTTATCCAAAAGTCTTCATTTTAAGCCCCTATGGTTCATATGCAATTGTTCTAGTGTTCAGCAGTTCATTCTGGGTAATCCATTAATATTAACTGATCATCTGTCACTATAATAAATGTGAAATATGCATTTCTCTTCCTTGTCATTAGTTATATTTTAAAAAGTTTAATATTCAGAAAAAAACTTTCCTCTTCCGTTTTTTTTTTTTCTTTTTCTAAATAAAACCCATCTCACAAAACCGCTACCATGCAGGAGTTATCAAAGAACCACTGTAACAATCTTGGCTGTTTCTACAGGTTGGAACAGTCATTTCATTTTGGTAGCCCTACACACTGTTGAGTAGATTAGAGAGATGAGATAATGCACTAAAGATCTGAAGCAACCTGCTTTTAACTCCTCAAAAGGATAATACATAACTGAGGGCAATGAGTGGGTTGATTGATAGTCATTAGCCAAAGGGTAAGATAGCTGAACTTCACATAAAACTTCCATTAAGTTCAACAGTCCTTTGATGCAAGACTATTCTATGTGCACTTAATAATATGGTGAAATTCACTGTAGAATTCAGATTTGTATATACACAAAAACTAATACACATGTTTACATAAAATATCTCATGTCTTTGTATGCTCTCATTGCTTATTTTATGGATTCTAGTTCTCTGAAAAATCAGTCTGAAAAGATCTTTAAAAAAAGCAATCTACAATTAATGTTTAAAACTATAACATCCAGGAAATGTGATGTCCTTGTTTTGCCTTAATGCTTATACTGGAAAAAATAACATTCTATCAGTGGTATCCTAACTTTGCTTCTCCTCCATCCTCTCCACATCTAGGATTTTAAAAGTAATGAAAAGATTCAATCAGACATTGAATGATTATTTATCTGGGATGCTATGGAGATTCCACTATAAGAATTTATCTCGGGAAAACACTTGGACAAATTGACAAAATTATATGTTTAACAATGAACATTTCAGTTTTGTTTGAGATGGTGAAAAATTGGAAACAATCCTCTATCAGCCGGCTTGCTTTTGGCTGCAAGTAACAGACTATTTGACTAAGGACTCTTAAACAATAATAGTTTATTAGCCCCTAAGAATTCTTGTGGGGGCAGGGGGAAGAAAAGGGTTCCAGCATTAATTCAGCAATTTAGGAATGCCATCAAAGATTCAGAATCTTAATCTTTACACCCTATTATCCTTGGCATGGTCTTAGTCTTTATTCTTCATGGTGACAAGAAAGCTCCTGCAGCTCTAGGCATCCTACCTCACACTATCACATCCAAAGTCAGAGAGTGTAATAAAAGCCCAGAAATAAACCCATGCTTATATGGTCAATTAATCTACAACAAAGGAGGCAAGAATATATGATGGGGAAAAGTCTCTTCAATAAATGGCACTGAGAAAAGTAGACAGCTACATGCAAAAAAGGAAGAAAAAGGACAAGGAGGAGGAGAAGAAGAGGAGGAGAAAAGAAACTGGGCCACTTTCTTACATTATACACAAAAATAAACTCAAAATGGATTAAGGACTTAAATGGGAGGCCTGAAACCATAAAACACCTAAAAGAAAACCATAGGCAGTAATCTCTTGGACATCAGCCTTAGCAACATAGTTATGGATATGTCTCCTCCAGCAAGGGAAACAAAAGCAAAAATAAACTAATGGGACTACACCAAAATAAAAAGCTTTTGCTCAGTAAAAGAAACCATCAACAAAATAAAAAAACAATCTACTGAGTGGGAGAAGATATTTGCAAATGATATATCCAATAAGGGGTTAATATCCAAAATATATAAAGAACTTATATAACTCAACACCAAAAAAGAAATAATCTGATTAAAATGGGGAGAGGTCCTGTATAAACATTTTTCCAAAAAAGATAAACAAATGGCTAACAGATACATGAAAAGATGCTCAACACCACTAATCATCATGGAAATACAAGTCAAAACAAGAAGCTATCACCTCATATCAGTCAGAATGGCTACCAGTATCAAAAGCACAAGAAATAACAAGTGTTGGCAGGCATGTGGAGAAAAGGAAAGCCTCATGTACTGTTGGTGGGAATGCAAATTAGTGCAGCCACTGTGGAAAACAGTATGGAGGTTCCTCAAAAAATTAAAAACAGAAATACTTTGTGATCCAGTAATTCCACTACTGGGTATTTACCCAAAGAAAACAAAACACTAATTCAAAAATATATATGCACCCCCTATGTTCATTGCAGCATATTTATAGTAGCCAAGACATGGAAGCAACCCAAGTGTCTATTGATAGGTGAATAAAGAAGATGTGATGTGTGTGTATAATGAAATATCACTCAGCCATAGAAAAAGAATAAGAGCTTGCCATTTGCGACAACATGGATGGACCTAGAGGGTATTAAGTGAAATAAGTCAGGCAGAGAAAGACAAATACCATATGACTTCACTTAGATGTGGAATCTAAAAAACAAAACAAACAAAAACAGAAACAGACTCATAAATACAGGAGCAAATTCATGGTTGCCAGAGGAGAGAGGGTGAGGTGAGAGAATGGGTGAAACAGGTGAAGAGGATTAAGAGGTACACACTTGCAGTTATAAAATAAGTCACAGAGATGAAAAGTACAGCATAGAGAATAGAGTCAGTAATATTGTATGGTGTGACAGATGGTGACTACATTTAATATGGTGAGCACTGAATGATGTAGTCACTATGTTGCACACCTGAAACTAATCTAACGTTGTATGTCAATTTTATTTCAATAATATGTTTTTTTAAGTCAGCAAGAGGAAGTTTCTCTAAGTATGTCTATTTTGTCCCTAGGAAGAAAACCTATTCCAGAAATTTTATTTAGCCTCTTTGACCAGTTTTGGGCCTGTGCCCTATGCCTTAGCTGAGAGACTAAGAAACTGAATAACTGGCATTTTCAGCCTCTGTTAAGGGAGGCAGTATTCGCTGACAAGGAAGAGAGAGAGGCTACTGCTCTGGCAACCAGTTAGGCCTGACAGAAACCTCAATGTCTAAAAATAGAATATCCATCTAGTCTAATCCTGTGCTAATATAAATGATAATATGGGTAAAGGGTACATTACATGAGGGAAAAAAAAGGCACAAAAAATTTGATGTACACAAAGGATATATACCAAAATGCTAACTATAGTTACCTCTTTGTGATAGGATTAGGGCGGTATTTTTACCTTCTTTGTATTTTTATATTATTTAATATTTTTAAATTAACATAAATTGTTTTTATAATAAATGACTGTCTTCAGTTTTGAAAAATGATATAATTCAAAGAGAAAAATTATTTCCTATCAAAATATTAATGTTCTTTGGCTCAGGTTGGAAGGAGAAAATTGAGCAGTCAAAAAATGAACAAGACATTTTAATCCAAATTTATTTTGCATTATGCGAAGAAGTAAAAAAAAAAAGACAAAACAGAAATCAAGGAAAATGGTCACTGGAGGATTTTAAACTGGAAAAATAAAAATGCTTTGTTAAGAGATGATGATAACAACCAAAAGCATCAAAGAAAGGGCTGCTGCAACTTAATATATCGGAGGCATTGCTCTACGGATTTCTCCTCTTATGAGAATGCCTCTCACTCTTGCCAAGATCAGCTTTATGTTGGCCACAAAAATTAAAAGAGTCTAAGGGAAGAAGGAAAATACTCTTATTGTGGAGAAAGTAATTCACAGTTTTAACAGCATGCTGGTATCTGCCAATATTTTAATATTTGGTTAAAAAAATGGCTAACAGTTTTCTTGGTTATTTGAACATTTTAAACCATTTTAATCATATAAGTTTTATACATAAATACTTCTCACTGCAAGAACTTCAAACCACCAAGAATAAAAGTCAAAAATGAAATTCCTGTTTCATTGCCTCCAATAATCCTTGCCTTTTTTCCCTCCAAAGAGATAACCACTGTTAAATTTGGGATTTATCGCTTCAGCAATTTCCTATATATTCAGATTTTTTAAAACCTCAGTTAAATCATACTATACATATTATTGTGCCCTGAGCTTTTTGAAACGTAACATGTCTTGTGTATATGTCTATGTCATTACATATAGATCTCACAAATTTTTTTATCAGTTATCAAATCTATTTAAACAGGCTTTTGATTGTCCCCAATACTTTGCTTTTATAAAAAATGCTGCATTGAACATTTTGTATGCCCAATTTTGTTCCTGGCTTGGTTGTATAGTGGTATCAATTCTTAGATGTGAAATTGCTAACTTTAAAATGTATATAGATTTTAAATTTGATAGATAGTGACACTGCCCTCCAAAAAGTCCATACCAATTTCACACTCTAGCCAGTGGGGTTTGAAAACGCCTGTTCTTTCTCATTTTCGGCGGCACTTAACATCAACATATGTAGGAGAATATCATTGTTACTTATTCATATTTCTGTGAGTAATAGGTTGAATTTCTCTCATGTGTTTACTCAAATGAACGCTTATACTAATAGCAATACCTTGGATTTATATTGGACCATTATTTCCTGAGAATACATGGGTTGATTCCTAATTATATTAGCCATAGTCATCTTTACTTTATAGAAATATACTCTCTCAGGTATTTTACACTTTTTAATTACAAAAAAATATTTGTATATTAATGATAGTAAATTTTTAAATGCAGAAACATAAAGAATAAGGCAAACATAACCTATAGTTCTACCACCTTTAGATAAGAGATTACTTTTTCATATTCTATGATACATAATTATATATGTATATAACATGTATATAATATATAAAATAGCTACATTATATGTATATCTGCATAGAAGACATTTGTTTTTATTTTATTTATTTATTTATTTTTTTTTTTAAAGATTTTATTTATTTATTTGACAGAGAGAGAGATAGCGAGAGCAGGAACACAAGCAGGGGGAGTGGGAGAGGGAGAAGCAGGCTTCCTGCCGAGCAGGGAGCCCGATGTGGGACTCGATCCCAGGACCCCGGGATCATGACCTGAGCCGAAGGCAGACGCTTAACGACTGAGCCACCCAGGCGCCCGAAGACATTTGTTTTTAAAATTGAGATCATACTGTATATATTTCATACTCTTTGTTTTGTACAGTATATTATAAATACTATATTAGATTTTTATATTAATTAGTCTTCAAATTATGGCTGTCATGTGGTATCACAAACTTATGAGCAAGGCCATTATTTTGTGTTGAGCTTATAAATTATTTAATTTTTTCTTAATTTAAAATAAGATTTGCTAAATATCCTTATAGGTAAAATTTTATATTCCTCCCCATTCCCCTCATATAAATTACTATAAGAAAAATTATTGGCAGGGTATAAACATTTTTAAGTCTGGGATTTCTACTTATATTTTAAACTATGTGTATATGTGTCCATGTTTTAATAATTTATACTCCCACTAGTGATGTTTCAGAGTGCTCATATTTATATATCCTTGAAATAACAGGTATGAAACATAGTTTAATCTTTTATAATTTAATAGATTAAAATTTTGTTGTTTAATTGACATTCCTATAACTACAACTGATATTGGACATTTTATCATATGTGTTTGAGCTTAATCATTTGTATTTATTCTTCACTGAATTCCCTAAACATATTCTCTGTGCATTTTTCAATTTAGCTGTCTACATTTGCATACTGACTCATAAAATCTTTATATAATAAAGACATTTATATTTGTCTCTGGTTTCTTCTATTTTTTAACATTTATTTCTTTAATAAATCTGCCATACACATAATATACAGATTTAACTTAAGCAAAATTATATGACAATATAAATGGAAAACAAATATTGGAAAAAAAAAAAAAATGGCCTACTTTAGAAATCTTGAAATATACATGGGCAATGTGCATTTTACTGTGACATTCTCAAATTATTAGAAATGACCATCAATAGCCAAAATTATAAAAAATTCCTCTTTTGAGTGTCCCAGAATCAACTTACATCAGCATCAGTAGGCTCTGTAAGAAAGTTTTCAGTATATTAATGAAATATACAAGTACATATCTTTCAAGCCTGAAGTTTAAGTTCCAGAGCAAGATACAGGAAATTCAAATGATGCTTTGTGAACTTCAACAAGATAGTTAACTTTTCTGTGCTTCCTTTTCCTCAATTATAATAATACAGATGAGTAATAATACTACCTATCTTATAGGGTTTTAAAAATAATTAAATTATGTAATTTATGTGAAGCATTTAGCATTATGCTAAGTTGGAACAAAACTGCTACTCCATAGATCATAATAGTCACTATTTTAGAATTATTTTTGTAACTTACAAAGGAATTTCTCTACCATTAAATTCTACAACAAACAAAAAGCAGTTTTACATAAACTCTGGCTTCTTTGGGAAACCCGTTTAAGTCAGTTTATGTCTGATGAAAGCCTGCAATGTATTGGTCTTTCCAGAAAGCCTGAGCATCTTTGAAGTGTTGGTGACTCAGATTGATGTGTTCCTTCCTCTTTGGTGTTCATTCTTAGCCCTTGGACAATTGAAACAGAAAAGACATGGCCTGAGGGCATTCTTTTCCACAATGGTGCTTCCACAGATTTGACCCAGGCCATGCATATGGCTCCCAGTAGGCGGATTTTATTTAAATGAATGAGATTGTTCTATGTTTAATTCATGATGCAAGAATTTAAAAGCACATTGACAGGATAGAGCAAAACATAACTCAATGGGGATCATATTTTTATAAACTGAATATTGCCCCTTATAAAGTTGATATACAAAATACCAAAATGCGTAATTTAAAAACAAACCTCATATTTAGAGCTGTACGTAAATACCAAAGATTGATTAACTGCTTTTGAATTTCCACCACTACTCTGTTAAGTTTCGTTTCTGTTCGTAATTGACAAGGCTTCATGCACAATTTAAAAGCACGTTTTCAGAAGAAAGAGGATGGAAGCATCATGCTTGAGCATCCCAAGAATCTGGCAGCCTACCTAGACCTTCAAGTGCTCTGCTCCCCCAGCCCGTTACATGGAAGAAGGTAGTTAGCTCTAAGAGAGGAAAGAAAACACAACATGAAAGTCTTCTCACA
Source organism: Leptonychotes weddellii (assembly GCF_054177405.1). NCBI lineage: Eukaryota > Metazoa > Chordata > Mammalia > Carnivora > Phocidae > Leptonychotes > Leptonychotes weddellii. The sequence goes on from NC_138372.1 coordinate 143,565,109, forward strand.
AAAACACATCTGAGAAAGCTCAAATGAGTGAATAATAGAAAACAGCCAACACTCAGAGGCTTGGGGTTGATCACTCGGTTTGTTTTCTTTCCTCTCCCTCCTACTGCCTGCCTTTTGGTCAGTTCTTTGCTCCTTGGCACCTCTAAGAGAGGGGGTGTGTGTGTAGGGTCAGACAGGGGAAGGAAGAAGATCATCAGTCAATTTTGCATCTTGCTAGTCACTCTAGAGAAAGGTTATGTTAAAACAGAAGAAGACAATGAGGATTAGGGATTATCTGTGACTTTCAAAGACCATTGTTCCTCCATTATTATGAAAACTCAGCAGTGGGCTGCAGGCTCACTCTATTCATGCACATGGGGAATGTGAATTCAGTAAGCATTCCCATACAGTCCAGAACTCACAGCTCTGGAAGTAAGAGTAATGTACAAAAATACTATTCTCTTAAAAACAACAACAACAACAAAAAACAGCAATATGGGTCAGACACAATTAGAGAAAGCCAAAGTCCAGCTGTTCTCAGGATTTATCCAATATTAGTAACATTGTGGTTTTGGAATGACAATATAAAATGTGCGTTCAGAGGTGTTTTTCCATTTAATTCACTAACTTCTAAATGTTTGCTATGTTATCCATATGTTTCTAGTTTGTGTACATTGAATATTTTAAAACTGCCATTTTGTAAGAGTTGTTTGATGTTCAAGAAGCCTCTTTTGTTGTTGTTAGAAAGCAGAAATCATGATTTGTAGAGAGAAATTTTACAAGTTTGAAAAGATTGCTTTTGGGGTTTTGCTTCACTTCCTTCCCCTTGACGTCTTTTAGAGAGAAAAAACGTATTCCTCTCTCTGATACTAAAAAGATTCTTCATGCTCAAAATAGAAAAACAGAGCAGGAGATAGGGTTGGGAGGTGACGGCTCTGCTGTCTTTATGAACTGCTACTGTTCAAAATCAACCCATCCAACTCCTTTAAAGCACAGCTTCAGCAATGAAAGATGTTTAAATAGTGATAATGGATTGCAAATAAAGGGACTCTTATCTTTGGAATTTTGAAGTAGACACCAGGAAGCAGTGCAAATTTAGTTTAAGGCTTACCCCCAAAGCTGAACTTTCATCTTTTATATGTCAGTCTGTGCTTATGTGTTTCAGGAATACATAACAGAGCTTTAGAAGCCTGGCTAATCACATATAAAAATAAAACTTATAGCATTTTATATAAAAACAAGGACTTTGAAGTAAGATTATCTTTTTTTTTTTTTTTTTTAATTTTCCCAGGAGCTCAGTGTCAGGTGAATGAAGGAAAGAGGTAAGAGTAACACATACATGGGTCATGGATAGCAGAATAATAAATCTTACTCCATCCATTAATTCCTTCATCCACTCACAAGTCATTCATTTCTTCATTCATTGTTATTCTACTATCTGTAGCTGCTCCTCAAATTTGGAAAGATAAAGTAAGCATGATGGTAGATAAAGCTCATTTTTATTATAATTCATGAAACTCCTCTCTCTGATTAATCCAAAGGCAGCTGATAATAGAAAATTGAATGCCTTTAGAAGTGGCAAAAAAGATTCTAACATGAGCAAAAGAATAGTTTCATTGAATAGGACAGTTGGGGATGGGTGAAATAGATGATGGGGATTAGGAATATGCTTGTCATGATGGGCACTGGGTGATGTATGAAATTGTTGAATCACTGTATGGTACACCTGAGAGTAATATAACAGTGTATGTTAACTATATTGCAATTAAAGTATACATACATACATACATACCATAAAAAAAATAAATAGCCCCACGTTTTCCTGTTACTAAACCAGTGGCCCAAAGCCAATTCTCTCATCTCTGATTGATATAACATCTCACTTTTCCAAAAAAAAAAAAAAAAAAAAATCATTCTCTTATGGAGTTCTCAATATTTTTCAGTCAGATTTTGTTACTGCAGCTCATCTCTTCAGCTTGGATTCCCAGGATGCCAATGGGACTCTGACCAATTGGTTCTGGACACCATCCTCCAGGCTCTTTGGTCCCCTGATCTGGCTCAGAGACTCTGTCCTGCTCTGCTAAGGCCCTCCTGTTCCAGTATACACTCAGCTCAGTGCTGCATGGATAGCAATCTGGCTTTTTCCTTCCTTGAAATAGGTTTCTTCCATCAAAAGTTCCTGATTCTCTTAGTGCCCTACTTTTACTCTTTCATGGGCAAACTCTCTTAACACATAACCAGGGCCAATGGGATTATAATATTTCTTCCTGCTAATATCTCAACCAGGGTCATTTTTCATATCAGAAATGCCTTCTCTTGAAGACCTTTCCCTTAGCACCCTACTTACTTACTTCTAAACTTTCAGAACCCCCACATATAATTGTTGTATTTATTTTTACCTTCTTTACTCTCTAAATAGACTTTGGGCCTCACAGAAAGTGGGGACATACTGGTTGTATTTACTTTTGGATCCTCTGCATTTTGCATAGTACCTGGCATGCAATAACTATTAAATATATATGTGCTAAATAAATTCATTCACTTAACCATCCATCTATCCATCCATCCATCTATCCATCCATCCATCCATCCATCCATCCATCCAAGAATTATTGATCCAGATGTTGTGCTGGGCAATAGAGAAGTTATGACAGACCCAGGGGAAAATAATTAGGGCCAAGTGGCCCTCTTGATGTCCTTCAAATCACACTTCACTGGCAGCAGCTTACACCACTTGTGCAGGCCAGCCCTGGATAAAGGTTAGAGGGGTGAAGCACGAGCAAGGACAGAGCTCACAAATCATTGGCTCCTGACACTTGCAACAACTCTGAAAGCCTTTAAAACTGTTACCTTCAATTTCAAGGCTCTAGTACTCACCCTGCTAAGAAGGTTTTTGACACTCTAACCCCATAACTTCCTCCTCCGCCTGACTCAGAGCAATTGGCAGATTTTAGGATTGATGGTCTAGAAACTGGGGAGAAAGTCCCCAGGTCAGGGTCCTAAGGCTCTGGAATTCCCTCCCTCCCAAGCTCTACTTTCGTCTACACAGGGCAACATACCAAAAGAGCCTTCTTTCCTCCTGCAGTCCACCAGTGACAGATGAATACCCAAAACTTCACTGTTTTGTGAGCTTGTCTTTCCCTCATTCTGCAACTGGGCTGTAACTGCTTTGAAGTGTCCTATCTAAAAATCTAGGTGCTAATTTGAACCTTAGAACGATCTAGAAAAAGGAAACCATAAAAAAAGAATTAAATTAACTAAAATCTTCTCATGCTATGTTAATTATACACAACAGTGGCTTTCAGATTATGTACCAGAATATCAAATGATCTGACACAGTGAAGAAAAACAGAAAATGTTCTAGCTTCTCCTGATAGTACAAATAAACACATCCAGCACACTGTAAGTTTAACTGTTACATATTAATCAAGGTGATACCTTATTTTTTAAATGAAACTTTATATTTCTCAGAAACTTTTGTCAGTTATCATTTATCTCTTACAAAGTATTATTAAGCTTTCCAGCTTCATAATGTTATGTAGCAGTTTGTACCAATTAATTCTCATTTCAATTTTTTGTACCCCTATACAACTATTCCCATTTTAGAGATACAATGAGAAAAACAAAACTGTTTCAACTGAATAGATTTGAACAAAATTACAGAATATAAAATTGGTAAACAAGGCTTAAGACCCCCAAATCCTGAAGTCTTGATTCAACTATTCACCAAATAGTTAAAGATCCATTTTATAGCATGCATAATACAACAAAACTCACATAATTCTACCATTTGTTTTTGCCCAAAGAGAAAATGGCTAGATATGTCAGTGGTGAAAAAGAAAGGAGGCTAATCTATAGGTTTCAATCTCTTAAAAAATGGCTTATAGATAGAGTTTTGATTCTTATGTTGTCTCCAAGTTATTTCAAGTGTTGCCATGTGATTTTCAAAAGTCATAGAAACCAACTAAATATAAGTCATATTAATATTGAAAAAAGCATTGCTTGGTATGCATTAATTCTAAATTCGACAAACGTCTCTTTAGTTCCTTATGTATTATCTCACCTAAATATCATTCAATAAAATTGATAGGCTTTTAAAAAATATTTACTACATATATTCAGTACAAATAATATAAAACTATGTGGGCGCCTGGGTGGCGAGCCCCACATTGGGCTCCCTGCTCAGTGGGAAGCCTGCTTCTCCCTCTCCCACTCCCCCTGCTTGTGTTCCCTCTCTCACTGTGTCTTTCTCTGTCAAATAAATAAATTTGTTTTCTATTCTTTGTAAAGACAAAGAATAAAAAATAAATAAAACTATGTAAAGTATATAAAAACACAAAACAAATGAAAATTAAAAACTATGTAAAAATTTGAATGCAGATACGCAAGTGAAAGAAAATCCTATAGTTATTAAGATTGGAACAATCTTTTGAATGAAAACCAAAGCACAATGGAATCAGCAAATAGATTCCTATTGATTAATAAAGAAATATGTGCCAATTTATATGGGTTATGATGTTTTTAATGGCTATTTTAAAATAATCCAGCTCAAATTGGTAAAAGCAATTAGGAAATACACTGGCTCAGATGATTCAAAGTTCAAAGCCAAGACCAACTTCAAAATTACTAGATACAACTACTTGGATATGTAATCAAGAACCCATAATCATTTTCTCTCTTCTTTCTCACATCTACAGTTAGGCTTCACCCTAAAGCTAGTTCTCCTGTGGCTGTCTGGTGGTAAGGGCCACTGGAGGGAACTCCATGCTTCCTTGCATATGTTAGATCAGAATGGCCCCACCTTGACATTACTGAGACTAATGACATTTTGGGACAAATAATTCTTGTGCTGTCCTATGCCTTGTAGGATGCTTAGCATCATCCTTGGCCTCTGCCCACTAGATGCCAGTAGTATCCCCCAAGCCATAACAATCAACAATGTCTCCAGACATGGTCAAACGTCCCTCGGGAGGCAAAATTGCCCACAGCTGGGAACCACTGCTATAGAGAAGGGCTCTCGAGGTGATTATGAGGAAATTTTCCCAGAAGCCCTTGGAAAACATCATCTCAGACTAAACTGACTTAAATTGCATGGCCATACCTAAGCCAATCATGAAGATCAGGAGAAGTTTCATTAGAATTATATCTCAATAAAACTGGGGAGAAAGGGGGAAAGAAAGAAATACTCTCATTGGGACTAATTGGGTCAAATTCCTGGTAATAGAAAAGGGGTCAGCTTCCCTTCAATCCTGGGGGCTAAATAAGGGTGGATTCCTGAACAAAACCAGAATTCTATTAGGAAGAAATAAAGGATTCGGAGTAGGCAATCAACAATATTCACAAAACAGTTCCTCAGAACAAACAATATTTACTCTGATATGTATAGATAAAAGAAATTACTCAGGTAGATCTTTGTAGACGAAATACTGGGAATTGTGATTAATTCATTTATTTAAATCTTATTGAGCATGTTCCATATGCCAGGCCACTAGGTGCTAGTGACAAGGTGATAAACAAGATGGATTCCCTGCCTTCATGAAACTTATGGAAGACACACTTAAAAGAGGTCATTACAAAAAGTATGGTGAGTATTGTCATCAGATACTATGAGATTATAACCTCACCCTGCCTAAGAATAAAAGAAGGCCTCTCGAAGGATTGCCTGCCTTATTCACTCTATTCCCAGCAAATGGAAAAGTAGATGGCTCATAGCAGATTCTTATAAATACTTATTGAATGAATGAATAAATGGATGCCAAAATATTAAGTTCCTACTATGCATCAGGCACCTTTCTAAGTTTTATGGACAAAGCAGTAAACAAATTAGTGAAAAGAAAGAGACCTCAATCAGATAAATAGATGTGGCCAATATATTAAACAAGCTTGGCTTGTGATGTAACTAAGAACATAAGTATTTTTCTGTTTCACTCTTTCTCTTTATTTAGTTGAAGAAGGAAAGTTTAACCAGCCTGGATGACATAGCATATGACCCGTCCATCTACTCAGGTGATTCAGGCTATGGTGACTTTAAGCTGCAAATATAGTTTTAACCCAGACATTTGAGTGATCAGTTCAAGGTAATTACTGAAACTTTAAATCTGACTTAGCATGAAATCTTTTTCCCTGACTCTCTCGGAACAACTTCAGGCTGGAAGGCAAAGTCCTGATTCCTCTGCTTTCCCTACTTCCCATCCTCTAATCCTTTGTAGCTGTTTTGTTCCTGACTCGGGTAAAAGTAAAAACTAACAAAGCCAAGAAATGGGGGTCTGTGGAACATTGTTGAGACTAGAGTGAAGTGAGTGAGGTACTTGCCTCAGGCACAAAATTTAACCAAAAACTCAGGAATCAAGTTAATAATCTTTAATGAGACATTAAATATTAATTATAACATTGTTATTAAATATTATGCTAATATTAATGTGAAGCTCCTTTAACAAAATATTTTTAAATCAAAAATAATTTTTAAAAATCCATGATGAACAAAGTATCACGAACAAAGAAAAAATTTTAAATAAAGACAGCATTGGTGACAGTGTCTTGGTGAGCCATGCTGGAGCCTATGGAAAAAGGAAAATTAACAGTAAAATTAAGTCAGGGCAGTGAGTCTTGTGAAAGCTGGATGGATTTTAGACGTATGTTATAGGTAGAATAGTAATGATTGGGGATTGACTAGATATGGTGAGATGCACAGTCACTCCAATAATTGGGAAAGGAACACAGGAAGATAAGCAAGTTTGGTAGTGAAAGTTAATTCAGAAAAAAAATAATGGTCAAGTTGAAATTATGGCACCTGAAAATGTTCCATCTGATCAGGATGTCCAAAACAGCCTTGATACATGGGTATAGGGTTTATGATAATATCCTTAAAAGCATTAATTACTCTGTCGGGAACCCTCAATAGATCCTAAAGGGAGAATATTCAATGGAGTCAATTCTTCAGGATCTGGTGGGAAGAAGTAAGTGAGGCCCCCAAAACAATGGAATCCAATTACAAAGCTTCTGGGAGTTCACTTTGATTCAGATTAGAAAGCAGATTAAAATTCAGATTTAAAAACAGACTAGCTAAAGAAATGAATGGACTACATGTCCTTACAATTATTTCCCATTCAAATGTTTCATTCAATCAACCTTTTGATGAAAATTAAAGAGGAGACAGGTTGAGGTTGTCACCTTTGGAACAGGGTGAGAGTTCAGGCATTTGTGTTGCAGATTATGGGCAGAGGAAAAATCAACTGACTAGACGGTTTTTGTTTTTGTTTTTTTTAAACATTTCAGGAGTCTAAACTTTTTGTCAAGGCTCTCCTATGAATAGATAGTGAGGTAGTTATGGCTGTGATACATTTCGCCGCAAAATTTTTAAACAAGATTTCTCTCTCATGACTAAAGAAAAATCTCAGTTCTCTTAACAACAAAATACCTGGTTATAGACAATGCTGACAGAAGCACACCCTTTAGGAGCGTTAGTTGCAATATGCAGTAAAGTACTAAATGAATTTACCAAATATACAGACAAGATATGTAATAAATGAAATTTATGGAAATAGTGTAAAGAATTCTGTTTTACAGAAATCGATCTTAAGCCATTCTATCTGATAACTGTTATGTAACAGAAACTCTCAATCACTGATGATAACTTAATAACAAAAATTCATGCATAAATCATGAATGAGGGTATATTGGGGAAGAGATACACATTTTAAAATGTGATAAAATCAACATTTTAGGGGCGCCTGGGTGGCTCAGTTGGTTAAACGACTGCCTTCGGCTCAGGTCATGATCCTGGAGTCCCGGGATCGAGTCCCGCATCGGGCTCCCTGCTCGGCAGGGAGTCTGCTTCTCCCTCTGGCCCTCCTCCCTCTCATGCTCTCTGTCTCTCATTCGCTCTCTCTCAAATAAATAAATAAAATCTTTAAAAAAAAAAATCAACATTTTAAAGCATCAGTCAGTTTCAGAAATTATTTGAGGCTTGATTTTTCACTTTGCAATTTTTACAGATTATATAAATTAATGTATAAATGATCACAAATTTACTCTAAGGTGTTATGTGATATCACTGTGTCACAAATAATTAATAATTGTACCAAAAGCTAATCTTCATCATGGTTTATTTAAATTCTCATAACTGGGAAGCTGTGACTAACAACTTTTAATTCTTTTCTTTATACCTCTAGGGATATAAACTCTCAAAATAATTAAAAGTCAAATAAAAACCTCTTTAAGTATTTTGATTGGTCCTATTTATTAGCATTTGGTGTTGAACAGCAGATTTTAATTAACCATACACATTAATTAATGAACCACAGAGATGAATTCACTGATCACTTATTTCTTTGGAAACTCACTGTTTTGCTTGGATTTCAAGTACCTGCATTAAAGGCAATTTTCCAAAAGAACTGTTAGCTTTTTTGAACAATTTCCTTTGTTAGTCTCTGTGTCAAATGTTTTTTTAGATTGTCTTTTCAATATTTAAATATTTTCAGGCTATGAATAATAAGTGATATGTGAGGCACTTAGAACGATTCTTATTGATTTAAAAGCAATTTATTTCCCAGTAATACATAAAATATATATTGGAAGGGCACTTTTAGAATGGAAAATTTTCAACTCAGAAATGCATATAACTAAGATGAAGAGTATTGATTATCACAGGATTATAGCAAAACTTTCAACTTGAAAAATCTAACACAATCATGTAAAAATCACAGAAAAGTATTAGCATTTAGGAAAACATTCAACTCAAACATCAACATTCTCTTCAAAAGGAGAATGTTCTAGAAACCGCTTTTTGTAAACAGGAAATGAAAACCAAAATCCACACTGACTTTGATATTCTGGCCAGTAAAGTAAGATGTGAAGTAGAAATAAGCAGAATTCTTGAATGGGGTAAGATAAAGTTATTGTTTGCAAACTGTTCAGAAATTTATTCATTCAATATCTTTATACTGATTGTTCCAGGCACTGTTCTAGGTGATAGGAACACCATGATAAATCTGACAGATAAGGACTGAGATCCTTCCCATCTTTATTCTGTGATTCACTATTAGTTCTCCACTAAGTGCCATACTGCTCTGTGGGACCTCAGTATAATTAAAGATAACAGAGACCAAAAACAATAGGGGCATGAACAACAAAGGACGTTATTTCTCTTGCATGTAAAAGTCCAGACACAGCTGCTTAGATCAGAAAAGGAAGTTCTGCTCAATGAAGTCCTAAGAACCTAGATTGTTCCCAGTTTTCTGCCCGGTCATTCTTTTAAATAACCCTCTTTTTTCATGGTCTTAGAACTTGAGCTATCACATATAAATGTCAAAGAATAAGACAGAGGAAGAAGGGAAGAAAAAACAGAAAGCACAAAGTCTACGGTCTTTAAAAACAATTCCCAGAAGCTACTACGTCATGTTTCTTGCTAGCTTCCCATTCATCAGAATTTAGCTACATGGCTTGGCTTGTCTGAAAAAGAAATTGAAAAATGTAAATTTTTCTTTGTTTTGTATTTTCTTATAGGGCAGCTAGGAGTCCAGCAAAAAAGAAAAAAACGAAGATTGTAATTCAGAGAAAATGGGTTACTGGGGTAGAAAACTAGCAGTCTCATTCACATTAGGCAACCATAAAATCATCTTAACATTGACCTCTGAGATGGCATACAATGCTTCCCACCCCAAGTGCCCAATTGACCACTAAATTGCAAATGAAGTATAATACAACTGCAAATATAAACTTAAAGCTTTGAAAGTTTTTGACTACCCTATTTGTCTGCTAATGGAAGAGAAGTCTATGAATAGCCCCTGGATATGAGAGGAGATTTAAAGAAAGTAAAGGGTATAATGGTCATCTTCCACAGAGCTGCAATTCTTTAAATTTTATCAAACCGGTTACAGTTCATATTATAAACTTCTTTGAACACCCTAAGCAGATAATCATAGAATGCAGGCCTAAAATACACTGCTTATAACCTCTGAGTGGTTGCTAAACTATATGGTTGTCAAGTCTAGTTTTCACTGCCTTGATAAGGAATGTGGTTGCATCATTCCAAACTAGTATAATTTAAAGACATCTTTAGTACTACAAAAGCAGTAGTACTAAAATTAGTTGCTTGTCTGTGATACTGTTTACCATGACTATATGGTAAAGTGTACATGGACGTATCCTACAGGAGGGGTTATGCCTAAGTGAAAGGGTTTTCTCAGAGAGTAAAACTTTAGAACAAGACTATTCATTTTGAATGATCTGGCATGAAAGAACCCAATAACTTCTAACACTATCTAGGCTTGTGTTTAGAGTCAACTAAGATTTCTTTTAGTGACATTGCAGTCTGAGTGAAAACCATTGATAATTTTATAAAATGAACTTGAAACCTTTCAAAGACCATACTCAAATTTCCCATCATAGAGTTTTGTATATCAGATCAAGTGTGTGAGTTTATTAAGGTATTTTCCATTGCCAGAAAAGGTTTACTTTACCCATTAAAACTCCACTCAAATGGGTATCAAATATCCTGTGTGTCCTGTTACATGATATAATTTAAGTCTGAAAATGTCCATGCTTTGCTTTAACCAGAAAGTTAAAATCTTTCTCAATGGAAGCAATAGAGTATATCACTGATAAAGTGAAGGTGATCCAGTAAAGGGTCATGACTTTCTAGACAATGGGAAAAAAAAAAACAAAAAACAAAAAAACAAAACCAAAAACCTTGTCTTCTCCCATGTTATGTAGCATCAATAATCCAGCCTATTTTAATTTTAACACATCAAATCCCTTTCAAGCTTTGAAGCCAACCTGTCCACATACACAGTACTAAGTAGCCATGGTGGGCTCTCCTGTTCAATGTATCATTAGAGCTATTTAACAATTGTGTACAACCGTGTACTAACCACTGAGGGAGACAAGTAAATGAATAAGATGTCATCCCTATTTTTAAAGAGCTAACAGTTCAGGACAGGAAGGAGTATAACTAGAAAATACAAGAATTCTGACTCAAAATCCCTATGACCAATGTCACAATAAAAAGTTAGATGAGGAAAGATCACATTTTAGAATACATAAGAAAGCTCCTACGATGAAGGTAGCATTTGAAAAATATCTTGAATGGTAGGTGGACACAGAAAGAAGGGCTTCAGGGAGGTTCTGTGAGATGGGGAGATGAGGGCTCTATTTAAGATATAGTAAGTTGTCAGGTGCTTGGCCCATACGGTACGAGTAGGAGCAAAGTAAAGAAAGGATGGACAGGTGAGTTGTTACCATACACGTGAAGGACACTGATGAGGGAGTGAGGAAGGTTACTCAACTTATAATCATGAGGTAGCCATTATAGATTTTTGTGAAGAGGAAGACATGACAGATCTGGACTTTGGGGAGAATAATCTGGAGCATCCTCGTTTTTTTATGTAGAACTAAGTGAGAAAAGGGCAGTATTTGCCTTTGCCAAATCTCTTCTCTTTGGAAAGATGGCTTCCAAGTTTAGTATTCTACTTCAAGCATTCTTCAATCTAGAAACCTTTCCAGATCAATCTTTTCTAACCCCCATCATTTCCGGTCCTGGGAAAAGAATTTGTATCTGTCCACATTTAAATGTTACATTTCCTCAAACAGATAGTGAATATCCTAGGAGCAACTAAGTTAAAGGGCGCTGCCGGCAGCCAGAGTGTATCTTATCTCATCAAAGAAAAGCTGCAAATTCATCCAGGGGAATCAAGTCTGACCAGGAAGTATCTGAAGGACGTTATTTTCTCTGTTCAACAAAATGAGAAAGTTAGGAGATGGAGCAGATATGGTCTGTGACTGTGAATTTGATCAGGTAATTTCAATCCCAAACTACTTAAACATAAGCTATTTAAACAACAGCAGCATTTTTAAATTATGTAATTCTATAGTGGGAAGGGAGGGCCTTGGCGGGGTGGGGTGTTGGGGAAGAGAGAGTTTTCCCTAGAATCTTGTAAAAATGATAAATACATCAAGCAAAGTGAATAGAATTGTTCTGTCTCTGCAAATTGGCATGTACATGTTTACCTTCTGACCTCAGCTCATTTACTAGCAATTACAGTTTCACAGCATCTTTGAGACTGAAACACCATAACACACTTTTCCTTTTTTTTTTTTTTAAAGATTTTATTTTTTTATTTGACAGAGAGAGACACAGTGAGAGAGGGAACACAAGCAGGGGGGTGGGAGAGGGAGAAGCAGGCTTCCCGCTGAGCAGGGAGCCTGATGTGGGGCTTGATCCCAGGACCCTGGGATCATGACCTGAGCTGAAGGCAGATGCTTAACAACTGAGCCACCCAGGCGCCCCCACATTTTTCCTTATTTTTAAGATTATATTTTTAATTAATCTCCACACCCAACAAGGGGCTAACACTTACAACCCCGAGATCAAGAGTCACATGTTCTACCGGCTGAGCCAGCCAGGCACCCCCACATTTTTCCTCTTTATGTGAGATGTGAATGAAGCAGATTATTTGTTTTTGATATAAGAAGGAAGGTTTAGACTTTTTTTTTTTTTTAAGTCAGAGAACAAAGCAAAATATGCAGCAAGGATTATTAAATCAAATCTGATGGAAAATAGTGATTTATTTTATCTTCTGTAGACAATCCCCTTTCCACAATTTTATCACTTTCCATGACAACTGTATTTAGCTGAGCATAATGTAAGTTTTTCAAGCTAAAAGAATTACAGCTGCTTTTCTTTAGACAACATCAACAAAATCTGATGAAAGAACTAGAAAAAAATGGGCACATGAGTGTCTATGTTCTCTTGTTTGTGATGATACCAAGTTGCTTAGTAATTACATGACATTCAACTGAATTTGGTATTGGCCTGGGATGAACCAATGGATTTGATGACACACTGAGTTAATCTGGGATGGCAATTTCCATGCTTCTCTATTTAGTTACTTGAAGAAAATAATAAAAATATAGTGCAATATTTACTGATACATGACAAAACTACTTGAAAAATTCAGTAAGAAAGATAATAAAAATTAAAAAGACTAATGGCTTTTGAAGGTATAAGTAAAATAGCAGTTCATATGTACATGACACTGGCAGAAAAGATGAAACAACATGTGGCTCATGCAAAATAGGAATTTGGGATCCAGTCTAGAAGCTTGTATTCTGTTCACATAATGACAGTCAGCTGAGGCCAGGAAGGGATAAAATATTGGACTCTGTCACTAACCATAAAGCTTTTCCTTTGGAGTTCTAGCTCTTCCTTCAGAGTTCCTGAATTAATAGAGCTTTGTTTCTATTCAGACAAAGTTGTAAAACTGTCTGAAGATAACAGTTCTCTCAAAATGAAGGGAAAAGAATCCTGCTTCTGGAATTACTTGTATTCTTTTTTTTCTTTAAAGATTTTATTTATTTATTTGACAGAGAGAGAGCTCACAAGCAGGGGGAGCAGCAGGTAGAGGAAGAGGGAGAAGCAGGCTCCTGGGAGAGCAGGGAGCCTGATGTGGGGCTTGATCCCAGGACCCTGGGATCATGACCTGAGCCAAAGGCAGACGCTTAACCAACTGAGCCACCCAGGTGCCCCAATGTATTCCATTCTTTGTACTGAAGGCAATTACATATCTTTTACTTCTCTTCTAATATGGAAGGTTTGGTAAGTATCATAAGCCAAGAACTAATTCATAAATTTATTACTAATATATTTTCTAGGTCTAAAATCAATCACCCCCCCCATTTCTGCCATGCACACAAGTGAAAAAAGAGGGAGAGAGAAATAATATGCAAACTGACCCTGGAAGAATGCTTCAACATAACCAAAGTTTTGGGTTATTTCAAACCTTTTCTTGGGAGTAGAAAAGATCAAATATCTAGGTTTAATTAATTTCAGAAGGTTCATAGGGAAATGTTTCTTATAAGCATGCCATGCATTCCACTCCTATTCTATATCAACCACTATACTAAGTACTTTACATGCATGACTATGTTTATTCTCTGCAATGAACTTATACGCTAATATGTACCCATTTTATAGATAAAGAAGAATCTTAGGTTTAGACAGGATAAGACGGGAACCAAAATTTCAACTTGGGTTTGTTTGACTCATATTCCCAAATGCCATTAACCATGAAGCTTTCACAGAATCCATACCTTACTTGGTTTTGCATACTGATTATTGCTCACGGCTCCTAGTAGTTTATTTCATAAACAATTATTCACCTGACTTGCCATCTTATTATTATTTGTCTATAATTATCCACAGGCAAAAAAAAAAAAAGGACTTTTTCCTCTGATTGCTAAGACTGGACATAATGCCTGTCATCAGCAGTCAAAGAAAAACACCTGGGCTTTGCTTAGTCCCAGTCCAAATGTATAAAAAAGTTTTTAATCCCTGGCAGAATTAGTCATGAACTATAAATGGCATAGCCCATGAGTTCTTAATGAAAGAATGGATAAATAGGTAGATAGAGAAAGAAAAAAAAAAAGAGAAGCAAGCAAGGAAGGAAGCAGATTGCCAATGTTTTTTTTTGGGAAGAAATCAGCAAGCTTTAATACTATGATTGCCTCTGTCCAAGCAAACATCACATGTTCACTGTTAGTCATTAGTGTCTCCTCCATTTACTTGACTTTCCATTCATAAACTGGGTAGAGTACATTGTTAAAGCAGTGTACAATCAGGTGGAGAAGAAAAGCCTCAGGTTTCACACCCTCTCAAATGCATAAAACTCTTCTTGTCAACTCTGGAGGAACTGGGAATTGGCCCAAAACTTTTGTTACCAATCTGTCACTTAGATCATCATTCTTACATGGTCCATGGAGAACGAATCACTAGATATTTGGTTTAGAAATGTCCTTTCATTACATAAGAACACACAAGTAGTTCAAAATTTAAGTTTTTATTGTCTTAATACTTTTTAACTCCGGAAATATGCCCTTCAATGTAAAAACATACAGATTTGTACCAAGTCCCTAGGGAACCAATCATTAAAAGAACAGATCGAATATGGAAATTATATTTATTCATTCATATTCCTTCTAACACTTATACTTATTAATACATAAATTAGAACATGTGTAAAAAATAATCCTCGAATGTTTCATTCTTTATATCCCACCAGAATATTTCTTCCATTTGGAATTTTTCTAAAGATAGTCATAAATTCTGACATTTCTATTTTGTTAGTGCTTATAAAAATAGCAAGACAATATTTTATTTTATTTTGACAGGGATAATAAAACACTGCATATTATTGGATATAATTTTTTAAATTTTTCTATTATATATCAAGAACTTTAGAAATGTATGGAAAGGTAAAGGGCATATCCTTTATTTATCTAGTAGCTGCCAGCAGTTCTCATTGTGAGTAAAAAATTGTCTTTTTTTCTCTTGTCAAACAACAATGGAAGCAGTATTAGTCACAGTTTGCATGGAAATCTGCCAATAAAAGAAAGCTAAGTAACATTTCTCCCCAAGTCTAATAAAAATGTCCTGTGGCCTTTTGTGAGGATATAAAGTATGACTCAAGATACCAGCCAAAACAAAGTAAAATTGGAGGAAAGCAAAGAAACAGACAGTAAAGTCTCACTTTTTCTGTACCACTTACAAGTATGCTAAAGCCATGTTGAAGAATAAGAGAAATGCAACTTCGGTGTGTCTGTCAATCCTCTCTTGAGCTATGAAAATGAAAGAAAACCTCCTTCCCCATCATAAGTGTACAAAAGAGGAGTCTTGCTGGTAAGGTTAGCATCTGTCAATATCAAGGAAGGTACAACAGCAAAGCTGCTCTTTGAATTGTTTGCTTAATGAGATCTCCCAGTGAATGGAGTGTATCTGCAGCTCAGGGTTTCACAAGGAACACAATACTGCATATGGATTATTTTAGATAGGAAGGGGGTTAGTTTCAGTAAGCAAGTAAGAAATGGAAAGTAAGAAATAGAAGCTTTATTATTATAATTTGGGTGTTGCATTGAAAATGACTGAAACAGTTTTCTATACATTGTCCATAGGCTTGATAATTCATATATTTTATTCCAGCCATCCGATTTTTTTCTGGGACATTCTTATTTGTACTGGCTTCCATTCATTGTTTGTGTTCCATTTGTGGCCACTGCTATAGAATTTTAATGAGTTCCATGTTAAACACCTATTAAAATTCATTCTTTTAGAGTCATTCTATAGGGAGCAAGCCCATACATACTCCTGGAGTTTACTAATATTCCCTACTACAAATGAAAATAATTTATTCTAGTTTTTAAAAGTAATTCCAAGAAACATACAACAACTACTTTGGTCTACTGAAAACTCCATATTCAGTTCCAAACACTCAACTTCCAACACTAATTCCAGCTGTTATAATTTATTATGCACTTGTATGACAGGCAATCTGATGTGCCCCATTTAAACTTGTCAACAACCTGCAAGAGAGGTATTACTTCCTCTTATACAGATGGGAAAACTGGGGACCAGAGAATTTGAGCACTTGCCCAAGGATGTGGAGTTATAATTCCAACCCGAATCTCTTTTTCTTTTTTTTTAAAGATTTTATTTATTTATTTGACAGAGACAGAGACAGCGAGAGTGGGAACGCAAGCAGGGGGAGTGGGAGAGGGAGAAGCAGGCTTCCCGCTGAGCAGGGAGCCTGATGTGGGGCTCGATCCCAGGACTCTGGGATCATGACCTTAGCCGAAGGCAGCCGCTTAATGACTGAGCCACCCAGGTGCCCCCTGAATCTCTTTTTCTATAAAATTCAGGCTCTCTCATTATACTACATCATAGTTGCTTCACAGCAACTATGTACATAAAATAGCTTTCTTCTTCAAATATTTTATTTTATAGAACAGTTTTAGGTTCACAGCAAAATGGAGAGGAAGGTACAGAGATTTCCCATGTATCCATTATCCCTCTACCCCTACATAGTCATAACCTCCCTAGATATTAATATCCCCCAGCAGAGTGGTGTATTTGTTACAACCAATGGACACACATTGACACATCATCATCACCCAAAGTCCATAGTTTACATTCAGGATCACTTTTGGTGTTTACATAAGCTTGGACGAATGTATAATGACATGCATCTATCATTACAGTATCATGCAAAATGTTTTCATTGCCCTAAAAACCAACTTCAGATTTTTAAAATAACCTTGCACAAAAGAATAGACATATTTCTAGGAACCATTAAAACTCTTATGGCTAAATTCAGAGAATATCTCATGGTAATCTTGTTTTCTTAGTCAGGCCTCAGAAATCTTGATTCACCACTCTAGAATATCTTCTTGGAGGCTCTTAATAAAAGTTTTTAACATGATTACCTGCATTTGTTAATTTTTTTTCAGTCTCAAACATTCAGAAACTTCTAAATGTCACACTTGGAATATGAAACACTTGGACTTTATGACATAAATTTTACATCTAGAGTTTCCTTAGTCTAATTTAGAGTTTTCACCTAACCCAAAGAAATCGCTAAATTAACTCCTCAAATCAGCATTTAGCTATTACTTGGAAAACTTTGAAAGCATGGTTTTATTCAAATATACATACCTAAAAAACTGAATCTGCAGGCAGTTCTAAATGTCATGGTGAAAAACTCTACAGTAAATACTTTTGCAGGGAAGCTTGCAGGCTATATATATATATATACATATATATATATATATATATGTGTATATATATACATATGTATATATATATATGAATTGAGCCATGCATTTCTCATATGCTCTCCCATTTCACAAATGGAAATAATATTATTTTTACCACAGGCTTTACAATGCTTTAAGTGGATGTTCTGGAGCCTGCTCATACTTCTGTGAGCCAGTTGTGCACTCCTCTTCTCAGGTCCGTGTTGCTACCATCAAGTTGATAACTTGAAACTGGCCATGGTGGGAGTATTGACCCCATGGAAATTGACAAAGACTTCAAATGTAGCCAGCCTTGTCCTGTCCCCCACTACAAGCCAGTGGGAAACATTTATCAGCACAACACTGATGAAGTGAGAGAATACATTACAGTCGATATGAAGCATGCCTTTGTTCCTCCTGGTGCAGGGAGCATTGGCTGTTGATGGCTCTCAGCTGTACCCCTCTGTGAACAGCCCTTAGCTGAAGGGAGTTGTCCCACACAAGATTATACCCCTTCTTCATTGGATAGCCTGGTTGATGTGGGGGTACAGAGACCTGAGCCTCAAAAAGCCATTCCAGCTCCAGAGCCTCTTGTAGGATCTGCTAAGGTCACTGTTTCAACTGCATCACAGTTGAACTTCTCCCTTTGCCCAGGCCTGCTGGACAAAGGTCCTGTTGCTTCTGAGAGCAAGCACCCCAAAACTGCACAAAAATCTCCCAGTGACTATTTTCCAGGGAATCTGACCTGAAACATAAATGTAACATTACCTGGCACATAGGAAGTGCTCAATAAATGTCAGTTGTTAATAATATATTTGTAACCATTCTTTCATTATACCTTAGTTCCTAATCTAGTTGGGAGAGATAGGGGAAAATGGTTTTAGGTACGTCTTCCTCATTTTCAGTTCTTTAAAAAAGAGTCTGCTATGGACAAAAAATAAAACCCCAACAAAATAATGGTTGCCGATAATCTTAGTTTACTCTTCAAAATGATGGATCTGAATAAAGTATACACATTTGAACCAAGTCAACACCTACAAATTGAATGGATTCTTTAGGGATTGTATATAGTAAAAATCTCTTTAAGAGTCAGAAAAAAATGGCAAAATTTGACTAAACTAATAAAATAATTTTAGAAGCTCATCAAATTTAGATTTCTGAATCTTAAACAGATGGAACTTCTAAGATAACCGCACTCAGGAGTCTTTAATTGTAATACGAATGCAAATTTCATAACAACACAGTTCCGAGAGGGACGAGTAAGGAGCTGTTTCTTCAGTAATCTGATTAGCTGAAAAAGCCTTCTTTGCTCAATTTCAAAGAAAAAATTGAATGTGATGACCACATTATTCCCCGCATGAGACTGCATAGGACCAAAGCATAATGAATCCCTAGAGAGAATTCAATGCAAACCACAGCTCAAAAACACTGGGCAGCCATTCACAGCCATCCAGTAAAGTAATACTCTGTGTACATTCTTGGTTATGCATGAATATCATGATGATCACTAAGGGATTAATTATTTTATTTAGAATCATAATATTTCTTAGAACACTGTGAGGAACTTAACAAAATTAAGTCACAAGAATTCACATATTGGTCATATATTAAAATAAAATCTCTCTAACATATTAGAAAGACCATTTTTAAAGTTTCCATGCATTGAGAAATCACATTAAAGGAATATTGTTTGGTATCTGATTTCTAGCATGGAATTCAGCATCAGTTAACAATATAATGGCTACATGCTATTATAGGAGGATACAATCTTGATTTTTTCCTATTTATTTGCTAATTTATTAGTTTACTCAGACAACTCTGGACAATACATTACAGAAGGCACTGAGGATAATGAGATAAATGAGAAAAGTTATCTCTCTTACAAATCCCATAGTTTTACAGAAGAGACACCCATGAAAGACACACATGAAAGAAATAAATTCAATTTTGTAGATAATATCACACTGCTCCCCTAGAATCTTTATCTCCATTAGCCATCCCAGCCTCCTCTGTTGAGGGTTACCAGTCACAGAACCAAATCCCCAGACACATCAGTCTCAAACTGAATCTATGAGAGGTCTATCATGGATTATTCCAACCAAGGTTTCCTACCTTTTGGATCTGGAAGGATGTGAATGGGAGGCTACAGGCAATTATTTTCCTAGTAGGTGAATAATAAATCCAAGGCAAAGAGAGACGAAATCGGTCCCATGCTTTCGTCCATAAGATGCCAAGAGTTGGTTTCTATCACTGATCCTGGAAGCAATCTGGGTATCTTTTCAGAATAAACTTGGATCAAGTTTCTCCAAATCTCAACAAAAAGTGCTCACTATGCAGGTACCAGGAGTGGTTTCAGGTTTTATGGGGTCTGAAGCTTATACCATTTGGGAGTTCTCTTAGAAAATGTGTAATTTAAGAAACAAAACAGAGGATCATAGGGGAAGGGAGGGAAAAATAAAACAATGAAATCATAGAGAGAGACAAAACATAAGAGACTCTTAACTCTAGGAAACAAACTGAGGATTGCTGGAGGGGAAGGGGGTGGGGTAATGGGGCAACTGGGTGATAGGCATTAAGAAGGGCACATGATGTGATGAGCACTAGGTGTTATATACAACTGATGAATCACTGAACTCTACCTCTGAAACTAATAATATACTATATGTTAATTAATTGAATTAAAAAAATTAAATAAATAATAAAACAAACAATAACAATAACAACAAAAGAAATGAAACTTTGAGTTTGAATTAACCATACTGGCTATTATAAACAAATTCCTTACTGAAAGTATTGGTTTATAAATTACATCATATCCTCAAACCTCATTAATTTTACCTTACAGATATTGAGCTTCGTAACATGTTAAGCGGTGTACAGAACAGTTACTAAAATAATGTCTTATAAGTAAGAAAGCAGAGAATAGAACTGTTGACTTTGTCTAGTGCTATTGCAGTACCCATGTTTTCTAGTTCCAATCATAATCTTTCTTTTTTAAAGATTTTATTTATTTATTTGAGAGAGAATGAGAGAGAGAGCACATGAGAGGGGGGAGAGTCAGAGGGAGAAGCAGACTCCCTGCTAAGCAGGGAGCCCAATGTGAGACTTGATCCCAGGACTCCAGGATCATGACCTGAGCCAAAGGCAGTTGCTTAACCAACTGAGCCACCCAGGCACCCCATTTTTTTTAATCTTTAAGATAACTTTATTCAAACTAAAAAGGGAAAAAAAAAAGAATACAAAACTATAAATGCACAACCAGAGAAAAACATGATTATTTCAAATGAGAAAGGAAAATATACCAAGTTACTGGATTCTTGGAGAGCTACCTCTTTGTTAATTTACCAGACATTGCTTATACAGAACTGCTTCCTACTTGCAAACTGGCCTCCTTTCCCAGATAGAATTCTCTACAACATTCAGCAACTCCTAGGAGAGAGGCAGGTGCAAGTGAGGGGACCTGATGCTCAGACTTCACTAGCTTCAAGGTCAATCTGCCTCCATTGGCACATGTGTCTAAAGTACAGTGGGACAATAAAGAGAGAAGGGGCAACCCTGGGTACTAGGAAAGCTTTCTCACAGAGATGAGCACCCACAGGATGGTTAATCAGCTTTCTAGAGCAATGGAAGTGGGTGGGGCAAAGGCTGTATATGCTCTTTGCACTATGTTATGGCGTCAAGAAATAATAGCATGTTAAAGAAAGCTTACTTAAATGTGAAGAAAAGGTGATGTGGAGGTGGCAAGTTGGAGAATCCCTCTACATATAATCCTAGAATGTGCCTATTATGTGGTTTTCCTTCCATCTCTGCTCTTCCTCTTTCTTTTTACTTTTGGCCTCCAACCTTCTAGGAGGCAGGATATAAAGCCCGGCTTCCAGAATTTTTACATACAGCATTTGCTTTCTACTTGGGGGACATTTCACCAAATTACAATATTTTGTCCTTGTCTTTAAAATAAACATAACACCCAAAAAAGGAGAGGAAAAAAAGAATAGCAAATGGCAAGTCTTTTCTCTTTTACACCAAGACCCTTAAGACATTAAGAAGCTCAACAAGAAGAACAAATGCTACCTTTCCCATATAGTATCTATGTCACCAAAATTTCACCAGCATGGTGCTGGATAGAGTGGGATGGAAAACCAGAGAAAAGTTTTTAAGCAGAGGAAAACGACACTCCATATTTTTTAAAAATTAAAAAATTAAAATCAAATAAGCTCAACTTTTCACAGAATTTACATAAGAATTCTAATATTGGAAAGGAATGTGAGTCCAAACTGCTGCCCATCCACTCTCTTTTCTTGATTCACAAAAACAAAACAAAACAAAAAACTTGGATATGGTGATTCCTGGTAACCATCGTCAGAATCAGCTGCTTTAGTCAATAATACAGTTAAAACTAAAGAAAAAATGTTGGTCCCTGGTTCCTAGAATTGTGAAGGGCACTTTTGTGTGTATTCTGGAGGAATGGGGGCTTGGGGAGGCAGTCTGTGTAAGTTCCAGGGTTGAATTTTGTTTTGAAATTTCTACGGCAGGAGGGTTTAGGATCCTGTAACAATTTCCACAACATTTCACTGTTAGACCGTAAGTACCCTACCAGATGTCTTGCCCAAACTGTGATCTCAATTCAAGCATCAGAGAGCCAGCTGTGAGCCATTTGTGAAGCAGAAGTTGATGTCTACAGAATCTCCTCATCTGTTCTGTACTAGACCAAATATCTGTTGAAGCACTTCTTCCTCCCTTTGCTAAGATTTTCTAGAATAACTGTAATCGCCAATGAAGATCTCTCTGCTACTGAATTTTTGAAACTGTATGTATGTTGACTTATTTTAGACTCTCTGCTGGTATTGTGCCTAGCTGTGGCCATAAGGGCAAATCCCTATATGGAGGAGTCAGCATCTTCTCCCAACAGGAGGGCAAGGGGAAATGGGTTCTTATTCCCAATGTCATATATAGAGAAGATGCAGTTCCCAAGACAGGACCCTGGAATTGGGAAGACAGAAATAAAGGTAGGCATTAAGGTCAAGTTGCCTAAAGAGGTCTACCCAGCAAATAGATCCAAAGAGATCCTCACATTGCTGATTCAAGAAGCCACATTTTCAAAGCCAACTTGTCCAGTAGGTGAATTTTCAAGGACCAGGAAGGACTATACTTTCCATTTGTCCCCGCCCCCCCCTGCCGTGGCCTTTATCCACTTATTACCATGAGACTTTTAAATGCAGCAATAAGCTTTGCATAGTGTAATATCCTATATTAAAAAACCAGTCAAAACAAAAGCAAACAAAATGGTGCTATTATCACATGTGTCAGAGAAAACACAGGTTTTTCCCAAGAGTCCATCTTCAGCTCTTCTTCTTTGGTAATTCCACCCCTCTTTTTTAATGATATCATAGTTTCCAGTTCAGGTCTCTCGTGGATTTTTTATTGTGGTGATGCTGGAAGTTGTTTTCTTTTGCTTTGTCTAGTGCTGACACTGAACAAGAACAATTACAGACACCTGTCAGATACATTTTTAAGCAAGGGCACACGTTCTGAGAGTGACTGACAATAGCCATGTCACCAGTAATAACTAATCTTTATAAGAATCACATTTGTCATTTTGACCTCTTAGCTCATTCTTTAAACAAGTTGGCAAAATTCTGAATCCACACTGAGGCATTTTAGAAAGTATTCATCATATTAAGTGTCGGCCTTTAAATTCTCAGGTAAAGCGGAAAAGCTATTCATTCAATGTTGCCGTTCATGTACTTTTTTTTTTTTTTGCTTTTCATGTACTTTGAAAATCTGGACTTACTTCCAAATATGCCAGAAAAAATTTCTGATATAATAGAATTTTCCATTTTAAATCATACACATCAGGTCATGTTACATGGTCTTAGAGTTATTAAAAACAAAAACAAAAGGCAAAAAAACAATTTTAATATTGAAGCTGTTTTAGAGAATGAATAACCAGGTTAGTTAAGGATAACTGGCTATTTATTACTCTAATTAATAGATGCTTATATGTTACAACTTCAAGCTGTGAGATGCTATGGTACCCCTTACAGGGCCATGAGAGAAAATAGGGGATGAATCATTTAAAGCAAGAAGAAACACAGTGAGCCACATATAAGGGGCAACTGGTTACTGCCATGAGTGAAACCAGGACTTACTAGGGAGGCTTTCTAATCAGCATCTCATCACTTAACAGTTCAGTTAACAAATTTGGACCAAAAAGCAACTGAAAACTTCATCTCTAATTATCAACCCCCCTTGAAGCTTAAGTTCCCAAAGGCTTTGCTAACAGAATGGGTGTCACTAATCAATAATGACACTGAGTGAGACACTTCCAAGGAGCTCTCTTTTTTAGAGATGTTCGTTAACCCAGCAGGAAGAGTCTACAATGAAATGCTTCTTGCTTCAGGGTTAATTATTTGTCTTTTCTCCCCAAAGCCAACGGGAGCTGGAAGAAAGTATGAAAGCCTATTGCTGAATTCCAAGAGGGCGAAAAGAATCAACTCTGCTGGATTCCCAGCAACTAGTTGGTTTTGGATTGCTTTTGTCTTGGTAAGAGAAAAACTGCTGGAGTATGGTCAAAGGATAGTCATTGTTTTATAATGTAAAGGAGTTTTCTATAGATTATATTATTTTTGAAATGCAGGCCTTCACAAATCTTTTGTTTTAGGACACTCGGAGAATATAGTGGTTTGTTAAGATCTACATAAAAGTAAAAACAATAAAGAGGTAACAAAAATATAAGCCACACACCTGGGTCAATTAACTGGGTTACATTTCATTTCTGAGAAAAAAAAATCCATTTGGCATGTGGATTAAATTTTTCATTTAAAAGTAACAGACTAGGTAGTCACACACATATAAATCAACTTCTTGGGTTAGAATCTTGCTGCAGGAATGTACTGAAAGAATTTGTGTCCCTTTTTTTGTTTGTTTGTTTTAGAATTAAAATTTTTAACTTCAATATATAGGAAAAATATCCTTGAAGAAATTTTAACTCTTAAGGTGATTATGTTTTGAGAATTTCACAAAAGTCATGAATGTGATAATTAGTTAAAATTAAGTTTACTATTTTCTCAATAGAAAGTCAATTTGAGACAATGGCCTCTGTGGGGTCCTGATAATATTTCAAAGAATGCTCTGTGCTTTCTTCTGTAACATCATCAGGTTAATTGTTAAGTACTTACTGTGCATTTTGTAGCACCTTCCCCATTTTACTATCATTTTTGACATGCCTCAGGTTGACATGTCTCAGTTTCCACTAGACTTTGTGCCCCTTGAGGGCAGAGCTCATGCTTCTTCAGCCTTTCTTGTCTAGAACTTAAAATATTTTTCCTAGATTGTATCAGTCTTTGTGGCAAGCTAAATAATGGCCTCTCCAAAGATGTCCACATCTTAAACCTCAGGACCTATGAGTATGTTACCTTACATGGTAGAATGAATTTTGAAAATGTAATTAAATTAAAGATCTTGGGATGGAGTCTTTTATCCTGGATTATCAGGGTGGGACCCGTGTAATCACAAGGACCTAAGAGGAAGGAGGCAGGAAGCGCAGCATTAGCAGGAAAAGATGTAACCACAGAAGCAAGTGGTTGGAGTGATAAGACGAAGCAGTAAAGAAGACAAGAATTGTAGGTGGCCTCTAGAAGCTGAAAAAGGCAAGAGAATGGATTCTCACCTTAGGACCTCAAGAAGAAACCAGACTGGCCAAAATCTTGACTAGGTTTCAATATTTTGTTACAGCAGCAATATGAAACTAATACAGTCTGTTATTACTTGGTGTATTAAAGCCATTTATTCTCCTTGAGTTCCCCTTTGATGAACCTTGTGGGGTCACGTATTCTTAGAAGAGGCAAAATGTGAGAGGTGAAAACTTTTGGGCTCTTAACTCAAACTTCCTGGGTTCAAATCTCAGCTCTGTACTAATTAGTTGTCTGACCTCAATTTCCTTTAACTCTCAAAATCTCAGTCTCCTCATTGATAAAATGGGGATAATAGTAGTTCTTACATCAAAGACATAGGTTTCCTCTGAGGAATAAGGGTTTTTTTTGTGTGTGTGTATGTAGCACATTATTAGTATATGGTAATTGGTCAGTGATTTTATTTTTTAGTAGAAAATATAAGTATATAAATATTGACTGCCTAAATAAATTACCTCAGAAAAACAGATTCTAGTTAGAAGTCACTTATTGCTTTGTCTACAAAGCATATGTGAGGAAGAATTTTCTGAGTGTTCAATTTTCTGATGGGCTTAGTAACTGAGGACAGATCCAGAAAACAGGTAAGGCAGGCCAAGATAAATGCAGCTTTATTCTGGCTATGTCCAAGTACCTATAGTTTTCTTTACATAGTGCATTCTCCCAGGCCCCTTGCGCATGCCACATGCCCTCTGCCAGGAATGTCTTCCTCCATCTTACAACTAACAAACTTCTTTATCCCTTAGCAAGAATCTGCAGTCTCTATGAAGTCTTCCCTGACTCCTCAAGCACCTAGCTATGACCTCTTAATTTTCCCAACATACTTTCATAAGAATTGCCTTAAAGTAGGCATCCACCTCCCTACAAATTCTTCCAGGAAACTGCTTTTCTTTTTTATCTCAAGAGTATCATGCTAGGCTAGGATATAATTCAAGAAATTCAAAGACTAGAATATCTGATAAATCAGACTTTGAAGGTGATCTAGTGATTTAAGTTACTTTAAACATAATACCCCTCCCCAATTACAATTATCTCATAATAAATTTGTCTTAAAATAAGCCTTCTCGGCCTCAATATTTTAATTTAGAAGAGGAATTATATTGGTACATATTTCAGCAAACTCTGGCAAATCAATTGAGCATAGATGTTGACTTGAGGAAAAAAAATCATAGTACCTCTCAAATAACACAATGAATTGCAATAACAGCCTAGTATTGCAAACTTTTAACTGCATGATAGATGTAATGATGTTTAGGATTTTGTCTTTTTTTTTTTAAATTTACAGTAAGGTTATGCAATTAAAACAATAACAACTATAAAATCCTCTAAAAACAGAAATCAATTTCACTTTCTCCAGGGACATTATAAGATATAAATAAACCTAATTCTAAATAAATTATTTTGGGAGTATGCCCATTCTGTAATGATGCTATAATAGAAGTCAGGTGAGGCAACAGGATTTACTTGCCTGCCAAATTTTCTGAAATATAGTCTGCACAAGTGTTTAACTCACCTGTCAGATTTTAAATAATATGCATTTAATATGCGTTAGACATTTCATAATACTGTTAATGACAATCATTTATTTCAAAGGAGATATATGTCTATATAGAGAGAAAGATGAGA
This sequence comes from Leptonychotes weddellii, assembly GCF_054177405.1. NCBI lineage: Eukaryota > Metazoa > Chordata > Mammalia > Carnivora > Phocidae > Leptonychotes > Leptonychotes weddellii. Next base: position 143,591,964 of record NC_138372.1, read on the forward strand.
ACTGCTATGTCTCGCTATCTATGTGCTTTATGGAATTTCCTGCTTTATCTGTACTTTTTATGTAGGCATTTATTTCCATAGGCATCCTTTGCACTTTGTAATTTATAATTCTTGTCCTTATAAAGAGAGGTCTTACAAAAACAATAATGTATTTATTTGTTTAAAAAACCTTCCACTTAATTAATATTAATATTTCACATTCATGTGGAATAGTTCTATTTTTCTCTCTCTCCATTTTTTAAGATAGTTTTTAAAAAGCATTGAATGTTCTTAAATAGTGTTTGAGTACTACCCAGTTGATGGGGGTGTGGTGGAAATTAAAGGTGTTTTTTTTTAATAATGATTTCCAAAACACAGAGTTTATACGTAAGGGGGAAAAGAGCCAAAAGTGAATTTCAGACCTTCCATTTAGTGTCACATGATTTTTTTTCATTACACACAAAGTCCAACAGCTACCAAGTTGCAAATAAATGTTGGGGAAGGAATATTCTATTACAAGTGGGTTGGAATGGGGAATTCTTCCCCGAGTTCTTCCCCAAGAAACCAGATCTGCCTTATGAAATAGTCCTGTGGCTTTCAAAATCCTGTGCAGAGAAAGGATATATCCTAGGCACAGTATTTAACTAGGTTATTAATAAAGAGATATGGAGTAAAGAATTAAAAATGAAAAGATTGCCTCAATCCCCTGTCATGTGAGATGAAGAAGAAAATTGTACAAATAAACACACTGGACAATATTTTCCTCATCTGGAAAACCAGTGGATTGAAAAAATTATTTTTTAATTCCTTTCAGTTATTAGAGTTTATGATTTTAAATGGATGAAACAGTATATTAACTTCCATCATAAGCCAGGCTCCTATGACCAAGTCTACAAAAAAATCTCACCTTGTTAATGTTTTTCCTTATCTGAAACAGGAAGTTTAAATGTTTCAATATATACCTTTGTACAAAAGAGACATATACACAAAAATACCAACTACTTCTGGCTAGAGAGCTGAAAGTGTACGTTTCATCTAGATGTCAGAGCGATTCCAGGTCCAACAATCTTCAAAGGCAGGATTTCAAAGATCCCCTTAATCATTCATAAACTTATATATTCTTCTTAAGCTCCTACTATATTGAAGATACAATGAAAGGTGATAGGAACACATAATTAACTATGACAGAGCCCTCATCCTTCTATATAATCATTTTGAATCAAAAATGAGATATTAAGTGAGTACAAATGGAAAAAGAGGAAATCTGACTGAGGAAAGGGGTGAGTATTGGAGAAGGGGTCATAGAAGCATTTAAGCTATTGTCCAAATAATAAGATTTCATGTCTAAGTAGGCAGAAGATGGGATAGCATTACACAGGGAAGGAACAGCCTTAGCAAAGACATGGTTATGTGATATGCTTGGCAGGTTTTGAGAACAGTGAGAAGTGTAGCATGTTTAACAGGCCAGATGGGAATGTGAGAGAGACAAGCAATGAGACAGAAAAAATAGGCTGGACTAAATTCATGCTAGAGAGTTTGGACTTCATTACATGGACAATTTGAAATCATGGAAGGTTTTTAAGCAGAGAATTTGAAATAATTCCTCTTGGAGTTGGGAAGAGAGAATGCAGGGGGATAAGGCTATAGGGTGATTGAGGCCAATGAGATCATTTATTGGTCTACTCAGAAAGTCCAAGAGAAAGAGATCTTAACAACATGAATTTAGTAGAGGAGATGAAAGAGTAAAGAGACTTTTCCCAAAGAAAGTCCACTCAGCTAACGCAAACTTCTAAGGAGATACAAAACCTCAAATAGCAATCTAAGTTAAAGGTTGTAGGCTAGCCTAGGAATGGCCCTGATTAGATGGCAATGACTTGTAATTAGCGTACTAAAGTTAAAGACTAAACTCTTATAGCTTCTGTTTTTGTTAGACTGATAATGTTTACTTGTAAATGTGTGCCCAGTTAGTTTAGAAAATAAACTATTTGAAAATGTTTTGTTCCCCCAAAGTGGTAAACATTTCCCTTGAATCATATTTGAACTCTCAGTTGTTTAGCAAATCATTTAGTTGTGGTGAATGCCAAGTTAAACCACAATGAAACTCATTCAAGAATCACTTTTATTTACTTAAGTGTGTATGAAAGAGATGTATTTGTTCGTTCTTTAGTTACTCTCTATCTACAATGGGGAGTGGCAGGTGGATATTAGAATAACATTACAGTGGCTGGGGTTGAAAATAGGAATGACTGCAAATGGGCACAAGGACCTTTTTGGAGTGATGGAAATATTCTGAAACTAAATTGTGGTACTGGTTGCACCACTCTGCAAATTTACTCAAAGTCATTGAACTGTACACTTAAAATGGGTGAATTTTATGGTATGTAAGTTATGCTTCATTAAATCTGTTAAAAACATTATTGGAGTACATTTATTAAGGATTTTAAATCTGCTAAATGTGATGGTAAAACTTGTAGTCATTTATTTGATAACACTCATAGAGAAATTACTAGAACACGTATGTTCTAGACAAGTGCTTCTCAAAATTTAATGTGTTTAAGAATTGTCAGTGAATAGCAAATAGGGATTCTAATTCAGTAGGTCTGGATCTGAGTCCGTAATTCTACCATTTGAACAAAGTTCCAGGTGATGCCATAAGCAGGCAGAAAAACACATCATAGTACCACAGCTCCAGGCACTGAGAATACAGTTAGGAACAAGAAGGTGATTTCTTGTTTTCATGGAGCTGGCTCCCTAGGCTGATAGTAAGGAAAACAAATAAAAGCTCAAGATAGTTTCTCATATATATTACATAACACTGAAAACAACTCTATGATTCAACATCCCTTCAAAATATTTGTATTTGTCGGGCGCCTGGGTGGCTCAGTTGGTTAAGCAACTGCCTTCGGCTCAGGTCGTGATCCTGGAGTCCCGGGATCGAGTCCCGCATCGGGCTCCCTGCTCAGCGAGGAGCCTGCTTCTCCCTCTGACCCTCCCCGCTCTCATGTACTCTCTCTCATTCTCGCTCTCTCAAATAAATAAATAAATCTTTAAAAAAAAAATACTTGTATTTGCTGCCTAACATGTGTCAGGCATCGTGATAAGCAATGGGGACACAGTTGTGAACAAACCATTCTCGTATCAGTGCTTGGTCTCAAAACCAAGACTTCATCTCAACACTATGCTAAACTATATCCTCCTTAATTTTATTGTTATATTTAAGAAATGAGAAATTTAGATTGCATTTACTATCATAGAATGCTATGTTTGTTTGGGCTTTGGTGCCCTTGGCAAGTTGGGCTATTTGTACAATCTATTAGCTTGGCTCTTTCCTCTTTCTGGGCCTCACATTATTGAAGCACTCTTGTGCTTATATGGAAGATTGTTATTTAGGTCCACATTTTTTTCTCTTCTTTGCTACCAATTTCAGTAACCTTCTGAGAATCTATTTATACTCTCCTCTCCTGGGAATTTGAAGTTCATCTTCATTTATCATCTGCAGATGTACTTCTCATGCTACTTACTTCCTTTTTTCAGTCCACTAATGATGTAGTTAAACAAAATAGAATCCAAAACTGACCCACTGAGGACAGCTCCTTAGATTCAGTGCTCATTAATGTCAATCATCCAGTCCTTCAACGAAATGTCTTAGCTTGAAGTGCTCATACCAGGACAAGAACAAACCTCTGTCATTTACACAGGATATAAATTCCCAGAGAAATATTTGGGATTTAACAACTTATTTGCATGAATATGAACAATGATGAAAATATAAAATGGGAAATTATATGCTAGTATATATTTGAATAATTAATAATAGCCAACATTTATTGAAGATGAATAAGTCTATCACTTATATTATTAGTATCTCTAATTTAAAAAATCACCTTCCAGTACAGCTATATTTCCTATCGCAATCATCACCAGCACCACTATTTTGCAGGCCTAAAACTGAGAGCCACTGAGGTGAGATGGTATCTCTAGGACTCTCTTTCCAAGCTCATATTTTTCTAATATTATATACTGCCATTATACATTGCTTTAATTAAGATTTTTATTTTTTGGTTGTCATCTTAACTGGCCTATTAGAAACTAACCATGCTACCCTTCTAATTTGGGATATGAAACTTCTCAGTACCCTCCCAAAGAATACTTGATTTGGGTTTTTTTGGGTTTTTTTTTTAAAGATTTTATTTATTTATTTGACAGAGAGAGACACAGTGAGAGAGGGAACACAGCAGGGGGAGTGGGAGAGGGAGAAGCAGGCTATCCGAGGAGCAGAGAGCCCGATGTGGGGCTCGATCCCAGGACCCTGGGATCATGACCTGAGCTGAAGGCAGATGCTTAATGACTGAGCCACCCAGGAGCCCCAGAGTACTTGATTTGGAGAATGTGAACAAGAGTATGTCTCCCCACAGAACAGCTGACTCTATAAGAACCAGTAATTTGATCTGGCCTATTACAGAGATGTTAGTAGCTACCTTGAAATGTTTTGTGGAACAAATTCCAGCTTCTATAAAGCTGAAGGAGAATTAAAAAAAGAATTAAAAAAAATACTCAAGCATGTAAATGACCTACAGTATCTGAACATACTAGTATGGTTTCAAGACAATTATATTAAATACACAAATCTGGTTTTAATGGCCATGCTTAGAAGATGGGCACAGTGCTAAATGTGTAAGTAATTATGAACTTGGCACAGTAGCTCTATTTATTTTAAGCTCTCTTTTGCTGCTTTGGTTGAGGATGTTTACTTAACCAGACTCTATTAAACATGCTAAAAACATTATTGCAGATTTTGTCTTTGTGAGCATTTTTAATTGACAAGCTACAGGAATAGTAGATGGTGGCAAATGGGCTAGAGCAGACAGAAAGAGACAGGCAGGTATCTTTTTATCTTAGACAAAAAGCAAAACAAAACAAAACAAAACTCAGTTGAATTAAGTGTTTCTGAAAAGCAAAGGACTGACAGTACTGAAGACTGGCATCTTCTATTTACCAGACACCAGGCCCTGTGTAGAGAACTGCTGAAAGCAGACCCTCTCCAGCATGCTTCCACCATTGGAACTAGATGATTAGTCCTCTTTGCTGTCAGGAAAATCCCATGCTGGTAATTACTGTATGAAATTCAGCCTCTAAATGCCTACTTAACTCAGTTGCTCTAAGAGCTTGAAAACTTCATAACACCTTAACCACCCACAATACTATCTAAGGCTAGGAAAGAAAGAAACTCTTAGGTGTATTTCACAATGCAGGGACAAAGAACTGAGAAATCATAGAAACTTCTGTCAATAATGACCCATGTGGAAACCTAATTTTTAGCTTTACTACCATTTATTTTCCTTCCCCTCCTTCTCCCCTCTCTACTCCTTCCTCCTTTGCCTCTCTGTCACCATCTTCATCTTTGTTGTCTCTATGTCATCTATTTGGGGGAGGAGGGGGTGCCTTCATTTCATTTTAAATAATTTCATTGGTATTTCCTGATAAATATTGTTTTGCCATGTACAAACATATTTAAAATACTTATTGAAAATAATTTGACCATTTTTATGTAAAATGTTAAAATGTCAAGTTCTCACAAATTAAGTTCACAGTAGAGAGGCAGCAATTTTATTCTAAACATGGGAACTGAAGAATTTTTACCATACACTAATTACTTATTAAAATAATTTTGAAAGACAGTGAATTGGCAGGCAGGGAAAGCACGTTTATCTTTACTATTTACATACTTTTCAACCTGATAGAGATTTTAGGCCATGGCTATCACAGAAATGATCTAATATGTTCTTTTGAAGTTTGTTGACAAAAACCACTCCAGACATAAATCTGTTTTATGTGGTGTGTGGTCTTGGAGGGAAGAAAAAGGTCTTATTGGACTGAAAAATGGACATCCTAAAATAGCCCTACCAAGTTCATAGCAGGACAGAATTGATAAATTAATTAACATGAGAGAATGGTTATAAGATACATCCTTTTAAAAAGACAGCATATGGTATTTAATTAACAAACAAAATCTACATCTTTAAAATTTCTTTTTATTTGAAGTACAGTTGACACATTACATTGGTTTCAGATGTACAACATAGTGGTTTGACAAGGCTATACGTTATGCTACACTCAGTACAAGTGTAGCTACCATCTGTTACCATACAAAAAGGGCACATTTTTAAATGAATTTTATTTTATTTATTTATTTATTTATTTATTTATTTATTTATTTATTTATTTATTTGACAGAGAGAGACACAGTGAGAGAGGGAACACAAGCAGGGGGAGGGAAGAGGGAGAAGCAGGCTTCCCGCTGAGCAGGGAGCCCGATGCGGGGCTCGATCCCAGGACCCTGGGATCATGACCTGAGCCGAACGCAGATGTTTAACTGACTGAGCCACCCAGGTACCCCTTTTAAATGAATTTTAAAATGAAATGATTTTTGGGGGGTCCAAATACAATATGTTTTATATAAAGTTTTTATCATATATGGGGTCTCTCATGTTCCACAGAATACTGTTCACAATACAGCTTAAGATCTAAATAATAAATTTTTATGTCAGTAACCATAGCACCATTATTTAGGAGAAATAAAGTCCAGATGCATATTAATCACTTGGGCTTATTGCCAACCATTTAGAAAACTGCTAGGCTATTGGAATACCAGAATTAATGCCATTAATTTAGAAACTGTTAAATATAGATTTCACACAGAGCAATGGAACTAAGAACTAGGGCTTCAGAGCCATCCCAGCCTTGGGGTAAGATACTTCACCTCCTCTAACCTTAGGTCTTCATCTGTAAAATGGAAATAATAATTTCACTAAACAATGTTTTAAGACTACAGTTAACAATATCATATTGTATATCTGAAAGTTGCTAACAGAGTACATCTTAAAAGTCCTCACCACACACACACACAAAATTGTAACTATGTGAAGTGATGGATGCATTAACTGACCTTACTGTAGTAATCATTTCACAATATATGCACATACCAAATCATTATGTTGTATACTTTAAACTTACACAATGTGATATGTCAATTATATCCCAATAAAGCTGGAAAAAGAAAGTTTTCAATACTTAAATGAGAAAACTTATGTCATGGTCTATGCCTGGCATCTAAATGTACTCAACAAATGTTAGTTTTTTTTACTTTAGGAAGTGTGAGTATTCTTCCCAAAAATAAGAGTCATGTTCCATCTATGTTTAAAGCTATCAAAATGCTTGATAGAGCATCTTACGCAAGTAAATACTCAACAAAATCTGTAGAAAGAAGGAAAAAGAGAGAAAAAGACCTGGTCCCAGTCCTAAACCAACTCCTGATCTAGGATGAGAGAGACAAAACTTGTATAAGTAAACATTTACATTTGAAATTTACATACAAAAATAAATATTACCCTAAAGGCACATACCACTACTAAATTACTAGAGTCAGAAAAAGAGTTTGTCTTGCTGCTCAAAAGTCATTTGAATAAAGGATTCTATGGCTCTTCATAGTGTCCATGAAAATAAGGAATGAATACAGGAAGGCAGGCTCATCAGGAGGCATTTAAAATAGTCTGGGTGTACAGGGCATGACCAGACTGAGGCTGGAGGGATGCAGAAGTACAGGAATGAAAAAATAAAAAAAACAACCACAACAAAACATTGAGTAGGAATCAACAGAATTTGGGACCAGCCTGGAGATGGTAAGTAAATGGGAATGGGCAGGGAACACCCAGGGTTTCAGCCTGGAAATGATACAGGGAAAGCAGAATAGATAGGCTAAGGGGAGGCCATGAATTCCTGTCTTTTTCTTTTTCTTTTTAAACATGTTTAGATTTAGGTGATGGCAGGACATCTAAGTAAAGATGTTCCATAAACAGAAAGAAATCTTGACTGGGAAGAATATAAAAGGTCAGGTTAGACGAGGAAGATCTGGAAATTGTCTGCATAGAGGTGGGTGGTAAATAAAATTGAGTGCTCAAGCATCCTGACTTGCTCAGAGGACATGAGCTGCAAACCACAGATTATTAAAAACACTTCCTATTTTAATTATATTTGTTTTTTAAGTATTTCTGGATTCTCCTTGGGGGTTAATATATGACCAAATTTTACACTTACCATTTAGACCTAAAAGACCCTTGAGAGATTTCTGATCCAATTCCTTCATTTTATAGACAGGCAGAAGCCCAGAGATGAAGTGACATGCTCGAGGTTATTGGGCAAATAAGTTTCCATTCGTTCATTCATTAAGTAGAAATATGCAGATATAGATGACTACAAATATGGAATGATTTAAAATTCTATACTGACATGCATTTCTATTTATAAATCGTCAATCCTTTGTGACTGTAATTCAGTCATACTTGTGTTAAGTTAAAGTATATAAGTATAAAGTATACTTTAAATGACTGACCCAAAGCCTTATATGATACCATAATTGGGAAACCAAAGGTTTTCTACAAACATTAAAATGTCTTTTAAAAAACAATAGGCTAATGATACTGAAACATAATCACATTTAGAAACACTTCCTCATTCTATGCAGAGTCAGAATAACCCATAGGAATGTAAGATGCTTTCTAAACTTCTATTTGAGGACATATGAGATTTCCGGTTTTTAAAGTTGATCCCAGCCATGTAATATGCTTAATTTGAAATGTATAATGTAGACACTTAAAACTAGAGAAAAAAGGTAAACATTGCAAGTCACTTTTTATACAATGGGTAAAACCAAAGGGAAAAAAATGAGTAAGTCTAGCAGAAACCCAGCATTGCTATAATCTAAGCTGTAGACTTTCAGTTGCTTAATTGGAAAATCACTCAATCAATTTCTTGGTAGTTATACTAACTGCACCCTTTACTCAACTGAGTAGTCAGAATGAAAAAAAAAGGCAGGGGTAGAGGCAAAGAATTCATTAAACTACAAGTTTACATTTGACTGTTTTTTGGTAATAGACTATCAAATGCTTATACAGCATATGATTGAATCTGTCCAATGACAGAAAACTGATTAGCTTTGAAGCAAGTGTGGTCTATCTTTATCTCGTTGGAAAATTCCTTCATATAATGATGTTACCTCGCAACTTTACACATACATCTCCGTTCATATTCTAGCCCTAAAGATCATTCAAAACAACCGTCATATCTCCTGTGCCCTGATAATCTTGTCAATATTTGAAGAAAGCTACCAAATTCCCTGACTTTCTTTGTACCCTGGTCATTCCTCCTATGAATTATCCTAAGCATACTGTTCTATAGTTTTTTCTCTGCTGAATCTGCTCCTTTTACTTTGCACTTTCTTTAATATGGTACAGCATAGTAGAGTAGACAGGAAGTCATCTCAGGAGTCAGAAAGATCTTTATTTAAATCTCTTCTTGTTCATAAACAGCCTGTTTGATCTTACACAACTTATTTAACCTCTGAGCCCCAGTTCTCTTATCTGTCAGATTTGAAATAAGAATAATAACTTCAGAGTCCTGTTGTGATGACAAGACGAGATCATACATGGTCCAGTGTCCAGCCCAGCTCTCACCAAACCCACACCCCTAACAGGAGTCAGATCTTTGCAGGTAAAAAGAGGAACCCCATCACCTCTTAGGTCCATATACCATGTATCAGCTGGGAACCAGGGAGAATCGAAAGTTTACTTAAATATTTGCAAGTTTCACATGTGTGTATACACACACATCCTCCATAAAGAAATCTTGAGTGCACTTTACAAAATATATTCACATCAAATATCCTTACAATACAAATGGGCAAAAATGCAAACAGAAAAAGAAAAATAATACATTCTTGCAAAAGGTAGTACAGACCAACAAAAACAAACTGGTATTGGTTATATTGTACTCCTATTTTTTTAATGTTACCATCTAACCTAGTTTCAGGTTGTACTGCTCTTTCTATTCTAATTTGTTTATTTTAAAGGTTTTATAAGTGCCACATCTGCCATTGTGTATGTTATTACCAGGTAACATATTTGTCAAGAAAGAAGTATAAGAATAAGCAAACCAAGCCCCTTAAAATAGTGTCAGAGTGTGAGCGGCTTCTCCTCTGAAAAGATTTCCTTCTGCAAGACTACGGTAGCTCTTGGGTAAACTTGATATTTCTTCTATGATAACCCTCAGTCCGTATCTTTTGGCTTCCTTAGTTTTCCTATCACCAAATATAGTCTGAAATTTCAGCCTACTGCTTTGAAAGGTGGCAATGATCGCATTTCAACACACACACACACACACACACACACACACACACATCCCGTTTGGTACAGAAGTACTGCTGAAACTGTGCATAAATTTCACTATGTCCCATGAGCCTTAGTAATTGAGCCTGTTAAGCATCTGCCTGTAAGAAGGTGCTACATTTTTTCTGCATAGGGCAAATAAGAAAACATACTTTCAACTTGAACACTCATTTTTCTGGTAACATCTGCACAATGTCTTCATGTCAGAGACCAGAATTAAATATTCTTTCCCTAATGCAGAATGCCCAGCCCATTCTTTATTTCAAAATCCTCTAGACTCATTTTCTATTAAGCATCTTCCAACCACAGACCAACATAATAGATGATTTTTTTGTGCTCCCATTTTCTACTTTATATACTTCTATGAAAGCATCTATACAACTTAAAAGCTCTAATTTATTTACTGAGCTCTTTAGCCCATAAGCTTTCTGAGGGCAGAGAAAATGTTCTAGTTGTCCCAAAGGTCTGGAACAGTACTAGCTCAACATAGTTTCCCCTCTCCAGTGAATCTCTTTGGTTCAATCATTATGGCAAAATTATGTGATGGAAATACTAGGACTAGAAATTAGGAGGTCTGAATTTCAGTCCTGGTTCTAGCTCTTAATTAGTTATTAATCAATGTCTTTGAGAAAGTTAATTAACTTCTAGAGGCACCTAAAATAAGGAGGTTGAGCTAAGTCATCTTTAACATTTTCCTTGGATTGAAAATTCTGAGTCTCAGTAATTACATGCTATAATTTATAATGTGTGGGAGTAATAAAAAATCTTTGACAGTTTATTAATACACCATTCTAACCAAAAGGATAAAATGAGATTAGGTCACCAGTATCAATGAACATGAAGTTACCATACAGGTCAACACAAAATGAACTCTGGTTAAAGTCTTAAATTTTAAGTACAGATTCAGACTATTTGGGTATGACTTACTATGTTTGATGGCAATGACATTAGGAGTGTCCAAGAAGAGTCAGTATCCTAGTCTCGATCTGTTTAAATTGCTCTCAGAATATCTCCTGTGAAGAGAGAATCTGGCTCAGCATGTCCGTGGATTATGTGTGGGTATACCATGTCTGAATCACTGGCACCAGTGATGCCAAACAGAAAACCCCAAACCCTCAAACTATTAAGTGTTGAGCAAGATATTCAGCAACACTGGGAGTTCTGAAAGTACATATTATTTTGGCTTAGGATACCTAGGGGAAAGAATAGTTTTTTTAGAATTAAACTGAACCTGGAGCATCATTATTTTTCACATGGAAGCTAGACACAGTTAATGAGGAAAAAGCAAATCACTCACTTTTCAAGGATATATTTTTGGTTTGAGATAGTAAGCCAACTTCTTCTGTTTCTGTCAGGTGGCCCAAGTGTTTGTAGAACGACATTACTGGGCACTCAAACAGGGTCAACATTCTAACATTAGGTCTTATCCCTTGTTCTCAGTGAAATGAAATAGCTCTGTAAACATATATGAATATTTTGCATAGCGAGATAAAATTTTATGAGTTTATCATCAGTAATATCTAAAAGAATCCTTAAAATTTGGTTAAGTGGGGGTGCCTGGGTGGCTCAGTCATTAAGCATCTGCCTTCGGCTCAGGTCATGATCCCCAGGTCCTGGGATCGAGCCCTGCATCGGGCTCCCTGCTCAGGGGGAAGCCTGATTCTCCCTCTCTCACCCCTCTGCTTGTGTTCCCTTTCTCGCTGTGTCTCTCTCTGTCAAATAAATAAATAAATTAATTAAAAAAAAATTTTGGTTAAATGAAGCTGATATGGAATAGAAAGAGACATACAAACTGACAGACTATGCTTATGTAAGGTTTCCTTAATATTTATGAGTTTAACAGAAACACCCCTTAGTCTCAGATTCAGGCATTATTCTTGTTACTTTACAACATTTATGAGAGTGAAAAGTCATTTAGCCCAAACAAGCACATAGGACAGTGATTTGTAGATCAGAAGATGGCTATTAATTTATCATGGAAGATAAATTCTGCCTCTACTCCTTTTCTGAAGGGCAGAGAACTCCTGAGACCAAATAAGAAACCAAAACCCTGTTGAGTGAACCATAAAGGGGAAATTCAGCTTGTCAAAGGGAGATTTACATTAAATTAACATATCTTGAGATGTTATTCTTCTTCGCTGCAAGTGTATTTCTGTCTAGACACCTAGGACTGGTCATTAGAATCAATGTACTTCACCCTGAACAGAACTGACAGTACATACTAATTTGCAACCTCTAATTGTGTTTCCTACAGGAGCGCGCCCTCCCTGTACGTGTTCTCTATACTGAATTACATCATATCCCCTATCATATCAGAGTCTTGTCTCTCACAGGCAGAAAGCTTCAAGAAGCATTTTACTGTCTTCTCCATTGGATTACCCATTTTGATGAATCCTGGTCTCATCAGAATCTTACTGCTCAGTGGATATTTTTCATTTTAATTTTATTTCCAAAATCAGAAGGAGTATTGGACACAATGGGGAGGAGAAAAAATGAAAGTGAAAGAGAAAAAACTTACATTCTTACTCACCCTTATTTTTATCCCTTGCAAATGTTTCTGGTCCTTAGAATTCCTTCAGAACTTATGATTCTTAGTTTATATAAGTTATGTGTTACTATATTTTACTTCTTTCATAATAGGTTAAGAAAAATTAAATATGATTCTCTTTAATAGGGAAATGTCATTAAAATGAAAATCAGTGTAATAAGAATTCACTTACAAATTTGAAGTCATAAAAAACTATAATCCTTGGGGCACCTGGGTGGCTCAGTCAGGTAAGCATCTGCCTTCAGCTCGGGTCATGATCCCAGAGTCCCAGGATCGAGCCCCACATCAGGCTCCCTGCTCAGCTGGGAGTCTGCTTCTCCCTCTGTCCTTCACCCCTCTCTTACTCTCTCTCTCTCTCTCAAATAAATAAAATCTTTAAAAAAAACTATAATCCAAATGTCCTTGAAAAAGTTTAACTGAAAATATATGATACTATCAATCTTTACTACAAACAATACAAAATTTTAACTTGTAATTTGATCCTGAATATATTACCTTTAGGAAGCAGATTGAAATAGTGATACAAATAATGGGATCAGCTAAAATTTTGGATGGCTTTGGCAAGTACTTGGGTTTCTTAAATATATACTATGGACCTCCTATGGTTGATTTTTTTCTCAAATTCTACTTATGTTCATATTATAAGCAATCTATATGCAGATCAGTGTCTGAAAACAAGCATCAATCAGAAATCAATAAACTTTCAAGTAACTTTTATAGAGCATGTAGTCAAAATCCTACCAGGTCTTGGAAAGGGGAATCAAATATAATTTCTATTTTCAAAAATTCAGAATCTTTAAAAAAAGAAACAGATATGCAGCATACAGTGGTATGTATGTTCTAAGGCATCACCGTCCAATAAAAATCATTTGTAAAACATAAATGAGAATTCACATATATAATCTTAAAGTTTCCAACAGGCCACATTTAAAAATAATAATTAAAGAAGTGAAATTAATTTTAATGATATATTTTACTTAACCTATCAAAAATATTACCATTTCACAAGTATGTAAAATTATTGATGGTATATTTTATATACTTTTGTACTAAGTCTTGGAGTCAGATGTGGATTTTACATTTTCAGCACATCTCAATTGGAACTAGCCACATTTCAAGTGTACAGATAGCTAGTAACTACCATATTGGACAATGCAGGAAAGAGCATGCAAGTTCTGAGGGAACATGGAGGGAAAAAAGAATAACTCTCCCTGGGTTATCAGGAAAATTGAACAAAAGAGCTGACATTTGAGTTTGGCTGGTAAAGATAAATAGGATTTTATTAAGCAAAGTGAGAATATTATGACCAGATTGTGAAGCTCTATATAAAGTTTGGATTTTGTCTTTAAGCTATGGCTAAGTTTTTAAGGCAAGGAGTAACAGAATCAGAACTTTGCTTTCAAAGTATAAATGTTGGCAGAAGGGAAGATGAATCTGGAAAATAGGAAGAGTAGAACCAAACAGTCCAAGTATGTGTCAACTGCAAAGAATATGAGACATGGATTTAAATATCATCCATATGCTTAAGTGTCCCTAATTTAACTCTTCAGCCCAGATTTCCCTACTAAACTCCAGACCTGACAATTTCATACTTGACCTCTCCATTCGGATACATAATAGGTAACTGACATAAAAAAACAAAAACTCAGCTCCTACTCTTCCACTAAGACCTGCTCTACACACAGCCTTCCCCATCTCAATCGATGCCCCTCTTTCCTTCTAACTGGCCTGTTTAGGTTGAAAACTTTAAACTTATCTCTCATTCCTTTTTTTCTTATTGTCTCCCATATCCAATTCCTCAGATCTCTGTTGATTACCGGTCAAAACATATCCACAATCTGACCACTTCCCTACTTTTACTGCTACCACCCTCCTCTGAACCATCATCATCCCTCACTGAATTGTGGTAGCTCCTACCTAGTCTCCTTGCTCTTACCCTTGTCCCTGAGAGTATATTTTCAGCACAAAAACCAGACTGGCACTTCTGAAATTTAAATCCAATTATCTCCTGAAACTCTTCAAGGGTTCCACATGTTACTCAGGGGCAAAGTACCTCTATGGCAGGTTAGACTGTCCCCAACTCTCCCTGGATCTCTGTAATAGAATTATGCATTCATGCTCTTTGCCATGTGAATTTTTAGTATCTTTCACAAGAGTAGACAGAATTCACATTCCTGTCCCATTGACTTTAGGCTTGAACAAATGGCTTTCTTTGGCCAATGAAATAGGTAAAAGAGATCATGTTTCAGTTCTGAACCAAGTCTTCAAGAGACATCCTGTATTTTTACTCACTCCTCTTGCTCTATGCTATTCACTACAAGAAGAGCATAGCCCAGATGTCTATGGACCCAGAATGAGGATATATAAGGGACAGACTTGATCCCAGCTTACAACCTGAACCCAAGCCCAATCAATCCAAGCCAAGCTTAGCAGAGTCACAACTGACCTGCTGACCCAAGTGAGAAATAAATGCTTGTTGAAGATACTGAGTTTTAGGGTTGTTGTTATGCATCATTATTATTGTGACAACTGCCTAATATACCCAACAATGCCCTATAAGACCCTTCATGATCTACACACATCTCCTCCTCCCTTCATCTCTCTTCCTTCTTTCTGGGAATGCAAATGTATGCAAATGTTCCATACAGGGTTATATGTTTTATGAGTGTTTATACATGTGATAAAATTAATCAATTTGTACATTTAAGATATGTGTATATCGGGCGCCTGGGTGGCTCAGTTGGTTAAACGACTGCCTTCAGCTCAGGTCATGATCCTGGCATCTCTGGATCGAGTCCCACATCGGGCTCCCTGCTCGGCAGGGAGTCTGCTTCTCCCTCTGACCCTCCCCCCTCTCATGTGCTCTCTCTCATTCTCTCTCTCTCAAATAAATAAATAAAATCTTTAAAAAAAAAAGATATGTGTATATCACTGTATGTAAACTAACAACAAAGAGAAAAACAATAAACAGATATTGAAAATATTGAACTCTATTTAGTAGGTTTGATTTTTACAGTGTTAATTCTGAAACTATCTTTTTAATACTTGAGTCATGAGCAAATTAATAAATATGTAGAGAATAATGAAAACCAAGTTTCTTCATTTGAAGAAGACAGATACATATTTGAAAGGAGGAAGACTAGGTAGAAATTACCCTCCAGTATCATAAAGGAATTGGGAGATAGAAGTGTGAACCAATGGTTTACACACACACATTATACAGTTAGGTGTACATTTAGATACAGAAATAAAAATATAAAGACATCATAGAACATAGAATTAGCTATAGAATGAGCCTATTTGATATAGACAGATGAATGAAAAAATAAAGAAATGAAGAAGGAAAATGTCTTCCTTAAAGGAGAATGCCAATCAATAAATGTAGACATAATAATGGATTTAGAAAATCATCAGTGAATGTAAAAGTAGTAATATAAAGTGTGATGAGGAACAGATACATAAATATTCTCAAAGTATCTCCTTACAAATATTTACTAATTACAAACTGAAAATGTTGCCTTTACAGCAGAGAAACCTGCTGGATTACCACCAGGAGATCAAAGCTAACATCACCAACATTGGAACAAGCTAACATCTTTTGTCACCTGATATAAAGTACTGAGGAAGACTATCATTTTAGTAGTTTTCCTATAAAAAGTGCATAATCTTATTCAAGAAGAAACAAAGTAAATCTAAAATTAAATGTCATTAGCCTGAACTCCAAAAATGTCAAGATCAAGGATCAAGAAACAAAGGTAAAATCTGACATTAAAGTCATTACATGGATAGAGAACAAACTGAGGGTTGCTGGAGAGGAGGTGGGCAGGGGATGGGCTAAATGGGTGATGGGTATTAAGGAGGGCACTTGTTGTGATGAGCACTGGGTGTTATATGTAAGTGATGAATCACTAAATTCTATTCCTGGAACTAATATTACAGTATATGTTAACTAAAATTTAAATAAAAACCTGAAACATAAACAAAATAAAAAAATAAAACATGAATAAATTCAATACATGGCCCTGGACTGAATTCTGGACCAAGAAAAAGAAAAGCTATAAAGGACATAATAATAGGACAATGGATGGAATTTGAGTAGGAACTCTGGACTAGATAACAGTACCATATCAATATTAAATATCCTGGTTTTGATAACTGTATGCAATTATGTTTAAAAATGTCTGTATTCTTAGGAAATACACATTGAAATATTTAGAAGTTATAGGGCACAATGTCTTCAACGTCTTTCCGAAGTTCAGGGAAAAATCTTATATATGTATATATGAGTAGGTAAGTAGGTAGGTAGGAAGAAAGAAAGAAAGAAAGAAAGAAAGAAAGAAAGAAAGAAAGAAAGAGAGAAAGAAGAAAAAAAGGAAAGGAAAGGAAAGGAAAGAAAAGAAAAAAAAGGAAAGAGAAAGAGGGAAGAAGGAAGAAAAGAGGGAGGGAGGGAAAGAGAGAGAGGAAGGAAGGAAGGACAGACAAAAAAATAGGACAAAATGTAATCAATTGGTATACCTTGGTAAAAGATATGGGGGTGTTCTTTGTAATATTGCAATGGGGGTATTCTTTGTACTATTGCAACTCTTCTATAAGTCTGAAAAAACAGCAATTTTTAATGCTTCCCACTGCTCTTAACCTACTCAACTTACCCTATTCTACTTTTTCTTCTTCCATAACACTTACTACCCTTTAACATGCTATATATTTATTATTTATTGTCTATCTAATCTTCCTAGAACAACTACAATGCAAGTCTATGAGGGAAGGGATCTGTGTCTTTTTTGGTTCACTGATAGAGTTTAAGGTACTAGAAAATGCTTGACAAAGTAGGTGCTCAATAAATCTTTGTTGAATGAAAGAGATGATCAGAGTGAACTGGGAAAGTGGTGACAGTAATAGAGAGGAAGTTACTGCACTGATAATAGCTAACATCATAATAACACATGCTTATTGAGGGTATACTTTGGGTATGTTATCCAAAGTAATTCTAAGTGCTTTACACATATTACTTATCTAATCTGCCAAAATTTCTGAGATAGGTACTATCATTATCTTCACATTACAAAATGAGAAACCTGAGGCACAAAGAGAATAAGTAGCTTTTCCAAGGTCACCCAGCTAGTAAGTGGTGGGACAGAAAGAGAAACCCAGATATCCTGGCTCCTACAGTCTACTGCTCTGCCTTTTGAGGAAAAGGGAGAAGCAGTGTGGAAATACACAGAGGCAAACCATTCAGGATCAGACACACTTGGGGCTGAGTCCTGAATTTGTCACATATCAGCTGTGTCAGTTTGAGACAGTAATTTAATTACTCTATCACCAAGTTTCCTAACTTAAAAAGATGCAAATGACACTACTACCTATAAAAGTGAGGCTTAAGTGATATAAAGTGCCTGAAAGTGCCTGGAAAATCATAATCATTATTAGTTTTACCCTCCTTAAAGTTAGTGATGAATTTTTGTTGTTGTTTATTTCTCAGGTTGGCTTACTAGATGGTGATATTGTTAAATAAGCTAGAGAACAGTTATTAATCATGGTCAATTCCCATTTCACATATTTTTCACTGTTTGGTCCCTAGCATTAATAAGTAACACTTTCTCCCTTTATTGTTTGACTCAGTATTCTATATGCATCACCTTTTTATGTGCCAGCAAATTAACCTTCTTAGGATAGTCAACATTGGTAACAAAATATCCAGGTGCAGCATAAATTGAAGAGAATTACTGCTGGTTTCTTCTTGAAATAAGGATGTCTTAGGGACTTCTAGAGGGCCTGTATGAATAGAGAATAAAAACAAAGTCGTACTTCTTCCCTGCAGTGAGCTGTAAATGGAGAAGAGTTGGAGGAATGGAGATGTCTAATGAATATGATATAATTTTATGAAATATTTTTATTTAACATTAGTGCTGCTCAGTGTGACAATGAAAACGTCAATAATGATTATTGTTCTACTTACAGTGTCATTACAGACTCCCTCCTTGGTGATATTTTTGGTCTATTATTTGCATATATAACATAAAGTAATTACCTATTTAGTAAATTACTATATATTTCAATCTGGAATATAGGTAGAGTTTTTTGTTGTCTTTATTAATCCCTTACAAACAAAACAAAACAAAACAAAACAAAACAAAACTGATATTCTCAAAAATGTATTGAAAGAACAAGACCCTGAATCTGTAGTTTCACATGAAATGCTGGGGCCCAAAGATGACATAACAGGTAAGCAGCACTGTTTGGAGACTGAGCCTGAACAGAATTTACTCATATGGGGATATACTTTGCCTCTTCCATAATTTAAATGAGTCTTATTCCTCTACCTCTGCATCAAGCCATGTAACCAGACATACCTTAGCTTGGAATCAACATATTTTCAACTCTTAGATGATTTCTTGCATTAGGCAAAAAGCGTTTTGAATTTAGGCCACACTGTAGTATTTATTGATTTTATTAGTTTGCATAAAGAACTTTCTGCAGTTCTTTATATGTATTAGCTCACATAATTCTAGTGATATTAGGTATAATTCTTTGCATATTTACCCTAGATGATGAGTAGATATTATGTGAAACTCATCCATGAAATAATTTTCCTTGGGTGAAACAAGCCTCCCTTACTTCAATTTGTTCTAATGTGATACACTCACAAAGTTTAGAAGTAGTTAAATACCTGATTTTAAAATTCAGGTTTTAATAGTGAATCTAACAATCAGTAATTGTTAAACTTTTTAAAATATAAAAATGTATTAGATTAATCAGTGTTTTGATTAAAAACACAAAATTAAATGAGTATGGCAAAAGAGTCCTATCTGAATCCAAGTAAAGTTAATACAGAACTAAAAATGACTTGAGTTCTTAGAGGAACTATATGGGATATTAGATACTGTTTAAAAGATTTCAGTTTTTCAAAAGTGGTTTTTAAAGCCATTGTACTAGATAAACTGTCTGCATTACTTCTTGTTAGTATCCACATTTCATGGTTTCTACAGCTAGTTACACATGCTAAGCATCTGCTAAAGCTCAAATTCTGCTCTAGCTTCCTGTAGAGGAGTTAAGGATTATTTGCTTTTATATGGTTCATTTATGTCTGTGGTATGTGATAAAGGTGGTGATTTCTTGACACAGCAATATAGATGGGTTTTCCCCATTAAAAGCTCTATGCGGGTGGGGGAGGAAACTCTTATAAATCACTGTGTGGTCTTGTAAATCATGCAGTGTTGTGATATATTTTCCTCCCAGGTTTGAATCAGAATAACAAGCACACATGAAATTGCCAAGAGCATCCAAAAGAAGGCAAAATCACCCAAAACAAACAAAACAATGTCTCATATTATTTTAAGAAAAAAATCCTGAAAAATTGCTTGACCCAAATGAAATATTTCTAAGAGTGTTGCCAAGAATATGAAAATAGGAATAGGTATATATGTATTCCCATTTTAAAGCAGGAAATTATAGAAAGATACTAAAGCTATGGTAAGACCAGTAACAATAGAATAAATCATACTTATTGAGCTCTAACTCTGCTTGACATTCTGGTAATTGCTTTCCCTTGATTTACTTTGTTTAATACCCATAATCACACCATGAAGTTAGCATCATGTTACAGATGAGGAAATTTTTGACTGCCTTCTGCATATTTACTAGAATACCCTGAAAAATGCACCATTATTTTAAGTCACATCTCATTTAGGTAAAAATTATTTGACATTCTATAACTCCCCTCCTCACTTTTTTTGGTCATGCCTCCAATTAGGGCCAAAGAAAGTGTCTTCATATGTGCATTTCGTAAATAAAAAAATACACTTCGGGGCACCTGAGTGGCTCAGTAGGTCTGACTTTGGCTCAGGTCATGACCTCAGGGTCCTGGGATAGAGCCCAAAGTCTGCTTGTCCTCTCCTTCTGCCCCTCCCCCTCCTTGTGCTCTCTCTGTATCTCTCTCATACAGTCTTTAAAAAATATAAAAATAAAAAATAAGAGATTAAAAATGAGAGAAACTGTTCTTCCCAAATTTATACACAAATACACATATACTACACACACACATTTTTTTAACCTTATGATATTATGCACAGTATCTTCCAAAGAATACCCTGGTCCTAAAAGAGTTCAGCTTTTACAGATATTGCCCTCTACTTATAATGAGGGGAGAGCTTTTATCAATAGAAGATTCTGGCTCACTGTTAATAATGTTGTAGATACCTTAGTACTATAGAAACAGATCTATATCTATATGGTGACATTTATTCATTTCACATTTTCTTAAAGTGACTGAAATGGGTGATTCCTTTACATAGGGACCTGGTTATTTTATAAATCATTTGGACAATAATTTGTGAGAGGTTCTGACTACAACAATCTATTGGGGGAAAAGATAAGAAAATCTCATTATAACAGGGATGTTATGGTGGAAGTCATTCTGTGCCTATGGTGATCCTTTGTTGAGCAACAAAGTAAGATCTTTCTTTTTAGACCACTGACCTGGGAGTATGAAGAAAAATATTTCTCCTGAATTCCTAAATTCTTATAACTGATATGTTTACCTTGTCCTTTGCTGGAAAATTTACTCTAAGTTTTGATTCACCACTATCAATTTTAAAGGACTAGATAGTGTATATTTCACCATTGTGATTCTGTTTTCCTATCTTTATTTTCTGTTAATCTAATTCCCAAATGTTTATTTTACACTTCATATGTGTATGTATGTATATGCTTATATATGAACATATATGTATGTGTATGGGTGTGAGTCTGAGTGCGTGTGTACCTTAGCTACATCAAGTTCCTTATAGAATGACTAGAGTAAGACAGGGCAGTAACATTCAGGAAAATAAAACCAACAATAATTCTGACATAATACGTACAATAACATATGATATTTTTAAAAATATGTATCCTACTATTTTCCATAGAGATATATACCAATTTTTCTTTTTATTTTTAAAGATTTTATTTATTTATTTGACAGAGAAAGACACAGCGAGAAAGGGAACACAAGCACAAGCAGGGGGGAGTGGGAGAGGAAGAAGCAGGCTTCCCGCGGAGCAGGGAGCCCGATGCGGGGCTCCATCCCAGGACCCTGGGATCATGACCTGAGCTGAAGGCAGATGCTTAATGACTGAGCCACCCAGGTGCCCCATACCAAATTTTCTTGCCTCTAGGTAAAAAAATGAAATTAAAGACAATGTAAGCAATGAAATTTGTTCCTATCCTTCACAATTAAGGTCTCGTGGATAGAACATGGACCATCAAGCCAAACAGATGGGGATTCCCATTCCATTTTAGCTTGGGCTACCTGTGTGAATTTGCATGAACTGCCCAACCTCCAAGAGCTTTAGTTCCCTCATCTCAAAACTGAAGAAAATATTTTCTATTTAAATTTGTCATGTAGAACAGACTCAAGAAATGCTGGTTCTGCCCTTAGTCTTCCTCATGGCAATCTCCACTCACTAGATTTTAACTAAACACACTCTAGACATTCTGAAAATGTTTAATATATAAATTACACTGAACTTATAGGGGCCTATTTTCCCTTACTGGAGTCGGCTGTATAGGGAAAAATTTACTATAACTTGACATCCAAAACGAACAAATGTTCAGTGAATTTTTTAAATGATGGCACCCAATGCTTGTAAAAATATACATATGTGTGTGTTTCTGCTTGTTGAGGAATGGGCACTCTCACATAATGCAAATGGAAGTATACATAAATTTGCCACAGACCGTCTGACGAGGTCTTGAACTTCTGTATACTACCTTTGATCCAGAAATTTGACTTCCAAGAATATTGATGAAAAATAATTAAGAATAGCCACAGAAATTTATTTACAAAGATGTTCATTACAATACTATCTATCATATAAAATTTGTTTAAAATCTATGTTCAGTAGGAGATGACTGGGTAAAGTAGAATACATTTAGATAATTGAGTTCTAACTGGCTATTATATAATGAGATGGCAAAATACATTTCTTGACATGCAAAGACGTACAGAGTATATCACTGAGATTAAAAAACAGCTCTTGAAATATCATGTATAGAATGACCCCATTTTTGGAATAAATTTGTACTTCTGTAAAGAAAAAAACCTGCGAGAGTTCACCAAAAAGATGTGAAAATGGCTATAGTGGTTTCTGCAACATTGCAAGTGGCTTTTACTTCTTTTAGCCTATCTGTATTTTCTCATTTTTCAGTGATGAACACCTGCCACCTATGGTAATAAGAGTCATTTGCTGAAAAACAAAGAACTGCCTAAAGTCTGACTCAACTTCTGTTCTGTTTTATGCTTCACTCGTGGTACATTCTAAGGCAAATGGTTCAGAAAAGAAATGAGCACAGCATGCTACTTATATGGTGTGGTCTGCAATCCCCCTTTTTTTTTTTTTAATAGACGTACTTGAGTGACCTTAAACAACCTAAATATATGATAGTTGAGTTTTGTGGAAAGGGTGACTAGGCTAGTGAGATGGTATCAGCACCATTTAGATTTTATCCTTTCTCTCACTCAAGACACGCTATTGGACAAGACCATTCTGTTTGTTACCACAGAAATCACTTTCCAGACAAGTCATTTAGAGCAAGTTCTGAGCCAGTTTTCTCTCACTTCTGAGTATCTTGGAGTGTTAACA
This sequence comes from Leptonychotes weddellii, assembly GCF_054177405.1. Taxonomy (NCBI): domain Eukaryota; kingdom Metazoa; phylum Chordata; class Mammalia; order Carnivora; family Phocidae; genus Leptonychotes; species Leptonychotes weddellii. Next base: position 143,615,333 of record NC_138372.1, read on the forward strand.
GGCACTTTGATACAAACCTTCAACTCTTCTTTTTTTTTTAAGTCATTAGAGTAAACTGATATCTATACATGCCTTGCTACATAGATAGGTATACACTGTTAAAGTACACTCTAAGTAGGACCTAGTACATTTCCTACTCAAAAGAAGTATCACATATTTTGTTAGCCAACCTAAATGATATGCGAATGGATTGAGATATCATGTATAACCCTGAGTGTCTAATTTACTACTCAGGATGGGAATGTCAGGTTTCTCTTACAAAACTCACCTTCTTAACATTGTTTCTGACTCTTTAACTAAATGTAATATTTCCCTGTCTTTAAAAAATAAATAAATAAATAAATAAATAAATCTACATTAGTGTTAATGTGCTCTATAAAATAATTTGTATGTCCTGTTGAGAAGGCAAAGAACATACAATAGGAGGACCATGTAATAAGTTAAAATGTCTAGGGTGTACTTCCCCAAAATGTTGCCTGTGCTTGTAAAATGAAGTGACTTGGAAATAGGCTGAACCCTTTTCCATGACCTTTGGCCCCCATATGTCTTCTTCTCTACCCACCTTCTCAAAATACTCCCTCAGAACCCATTTACTCAACCTAAAAATAGCTCCCAGATGTCTTGCTACCTCAATGTGTAGCCTCTTTTCCCTTTACTGAGATTGTATGATTAGGAAAGATAGCAGGAAGGGTTTAACAACAGGACCCTTTTCTGGTTCAAAATAAGTTCATGCATAGAAGGTCTGTTTTCTTATCTCTCTGTGAATAGTACAGAAATGTAGAACACTGTTTTCTATAACTTTACTTACAAATAATATTTGGAAGTTGTAGCACACTTCTTTGGTTTATAGTTTAAATTTTCTAATTTTTGATGGAGCTGTCTCATATATTAAACTAATAAGTGACTTAAACTCTACATATCAAGTCATTTGCTAAATGTCCTAATAGATGTCTCTGCTCATATTTCCAGCAAGTGTCTCCTGCTTTCCCACATTCTATGATTTCTTTTTTTTTTTAAAGATTTTATTTATTTATTTGAGAGAGAGAGAATGAGAGACAGAGAGCATGAGAGGGAGGAGGGTCAGAGGGAGAAGCAGACTCCCTGCCAAGCAGGGAGCCCGATGCGGGACTCGATCCTGGGACTCCAGGATCATGACCTGAGCCGAAGGCAGTTGCTTAACCAACTGAGCCACCCAAGCGCCCTCCCACATTCTATGATTAATAACTATCGCAGAATTCCCTGGCAATGTGGTTTAACCCTAGCCTTCCATTCTAAGAGAGAAAGTCAAGTAAATACGAGCCTTTACATCGTACTCTTTGGTGAACCAACTTATGTTTTGAATGGGGCACAATGTTTCAAAAAGAGAGTTTATAAATAAGAAGATAGATATTTATGGTAATTTCTGCCCTTTCCTCATGAGTCACTGTGGGTAAAGTTTGCAATTTTGCTGTGGCTCTTGTTAAATATCCTTTACCTATTGCCAAACTTGCAATAAAATATCTCCAATAAGAGAGGCAGCAGGGCCTAACTAAACTCACAATCAAGGCTTTCGTCTAAGAAAGAATCTGGTTGGAGAACCTCCCTTCTCATTAGTCTCTTTTGCCAACATCTTCAAGCATGGAAACAGCCTTAGAAAGACCCATGACTTTGTGATTGGAATGAAGCTGTAAAAAGCATGTTTTTATAGGAACAAGAAGTCAGAAAGTTGATCTTCATTGGTTTTCTGCCTACCATGGGGAATGTACCCCTGAGACCTGGTGTGTGCACCAGCACATCAGTGGATGCGAGAACAGGCATCATTGTATTAAAAACAGGTTCGTTGTGCCTTTCTTTCAAGTGAACAAAAATTAAAAAACATCTTATTACAGGTTCAAAAATGTTCTATGTGCTGTTATAATTAGGTCGACCAAACATCACTTGGTCAACATTAAAACAGAAAGCTGGGTAGCAGTTGAAGTCACAAATAGTTTTCCGTGAACTTGGATGTCTTGAGCAAAGCAGAGATGTTTGCATAATCTTTTCTGTAGCAACAACATTCCACATGCATATTTCTCTTTAAAAAGAAACTCCATGCTCAGTGGTATTCTGGGTTCAAGGCCTGAATAAAAAGTATCTCAAGTCAAAAGTCCTGTTCTAAAAACTGAGATGTAGAGAAGGTCGTAAGTTTTTTACTTCTCTTTTAAATCACTTATGGATGACTAAAAACTACATTGATTCAAATACAAATTTACTTAAATCCCTGAACTTGAACTTTTAGTTATCTAGCCCAATTTCTTCCCCCAAATCCTACCAAATGTTTGAGGTTTATACAAATAAGATAAATCACTATACACAACACTGAGCAGAGGAAAAGGTGAAATGAACAATAAACTTGCTTTCATAATTTTTCTCAAGACCTAGAAATAAAGTGTTAAATGTAGTCTACCATTTTTGTGGCATTTTTCCAAAATACGAGTCTCAAAGTGTATATAACATTTTTTTAAAAATGGAAATATAAAACTAGAGATCCCAGCCTAAAAAATAAAAAAAACAAATCTCTGAATTATACTTATTTTGAACATCTTGCTTTCCCAGGAGATTGATCAAGATCAATTTATTAAGCAATATTTTTAGGATAAAAACTACTTTGTTTTCTGCTTTCAGCCAATGGGAGATGTGTCCAAGACTGTCATTTTTCTTAAATACAGTAAAGTTGTATCATATGCTCTTCTAATTTTATGAATCCAACTCTGTGGTTAGTATCATAACTTTACTAGTATGACAGACAATAAAAAATTCTACACAATATTTTCACACAAATTTTTATTATAGATTGTACACTGAATTACATTAATACATACATATCACTGCATAGAGTTATATAAACGAGTCTGAAACCCCTAAGATGCTCCTAATAATCTAGAGATAGCAGAAGAAAATAATTGCTACATGCTTATGCCTCATTCTTGTATGGAAATAATGATAATCACCATAACAATGATTATGCTATAAGAGTAATAGACATCAAAGTTATGCTAAGGGGTAAGGCAGTCAACCAACTAACCAGGCTGCCATTTTTAAGGGGAATTAAACATCACCCGAATAAATTATAATATTATTATTGGTTAATTTAGATGTCCACATAAGACTTCTTTGTAGTTGCTGAAGTAAAAACTGATCCTCATCACTCCAAATTAGTGCCAGTAAGCAAAATTTAAAATAACAATAGCTCTTTGCCATCCCAGTCTCTTTTTTTGAGAGGTAAATTTCAAAGTACACAACTGCCAGTTCTACTGGTAAATCTAAAACCGGCCAGATGAGTTGTTTATATCTCAGTCTTAGTCAAGTGAAACTACTAATATGTGGATAAGGCTCTTTACGAGAAGCAAGTAATCTATTTCACTGTCTGAAGTTTAAACCATTTGCTATGCCTCCCAAGAATTTTGTGATTTAGGAAATCACACACACACAATGCACACACACATAAAACACATACACACCAAAGAGTTGGGGGGAAATATCTAAGGATTGTTTTAGGACAATGACTCTGTAGAAGTAAGTGAATTAGTAAGTAAATCTATTTAGCTCCTTCCTCATATATCAAAGCTTGTTTTACAGAGAATTATGTTCATACTGAATCTGAAACCAAAAATAAAATAGATCATCTGATTTCTGTTTTGACCAATAATTACTTTCAAGTTTCTCCAAATGAAGGCCAAGCATGTGTGTAGCTGAATTCCAGTATTCCAGATTTGACTAATGTTTTTAACATTATAATGGTCTGCTAACTGGGATTTTGAACTTAATTGAGTATTTTATGATTGTACTGTAACATGAAGAATATATACAAAGATAAAATGAGTTTATTTATTCCAATAATGCTGTTTCTCCATCTCAATGTATTACAAAAAAAACTGTTAACAGAAAATCTGACTTGTGAATTTTGCTTGTGAGTTTAATAAACTTTAGCTCATCAAAAGTTCTTAGAATTGTCTATGTCAAAAGTAAGTCTAACTGGGGGCACCTGGGTGGCTCAGATGGTTAAGTGTCTGCCTTTGGCTCGGGTCCTGATCCCAGGGTCCTGGGATAGAGCCCCACATCGGGCTCCTGGCTCAGCGGGGAGCCTGCTTCTCCCTCTCCCTCTGCCACTCCCCCTGCTCATGCTCTCTCTCTCTCTGTATCTCTGTGTCTCAAATGAATAAATAAAATCTTAAAAAAAAAAAAAGAAAAGAAAAGAAAGTCTGACCTGATTACAGCTTGGAAATGCTTCCAATCAAAAAGTAGAAGTATCATAAGATATAAAATATTTTCTAAACTGAAACAAAAAAATAATTTTTAAACATTTGAACAAGTATCCCTATCCTATCCCTAGTAGATAATTTTTCTTTTCTGGTGAGAGAAAAGGACTAATTGTAACTAAGGAGTGAGAAAGTATTAAAAAAATTCAAATGCATCAAAATGTTATAATATGTTTGGTGTAGCAAAATATCCCTTACAATAAAGAAAGAAAAATTTTTTCTATAGAATATCAGTTTCTTTTCCCTCTCACTAAATAAATATTGATCACATTGAATATGGTCCAGGAGGTCTAATATCATGTTAATTGCTTTGCATGTATTATCTCATTTAATCTTCCCAATAACCTCATCAAATAAATTCTATTATCTTCCCTTTACACATGACATATGACAAAATTAAGGCCCCAAAGGGTTAAGTAACTAGCAGAAAATTATACGGCTAGCAAGTTCAAACCCAGGACTTCAAAGCTAGTACTCATAACTCCATCTAAGACAATTTGAGCTCTGTTCAGTAAGTTCCTATACTTTGCAATGCTTAGTTGATTTAAGAGCTCTAGATATGCATAACTCTGCATCCCAGTTTTTTGCTCTCTCTCTTTTTTTAAATCTTATATGGAGTAATCTTTGGCTTCATTTTATATTGAAAGAGCAAACTTGTCCATGTGCCCAACAACTATATGAGGACACAATATGAAATACTTCAATTAAATAGAAAAATTTCATCAATAAGACAAAATGAGAAGTTGATAAGCATGAATAAGAAATTCCACTGTACCCTACTACCAGTGTTTACAACAGTTTCAGTGTTCATAACTCAAAGATGCCTACTTTCACTTTACATTAACCAATACAAGTTTTAGGCTACTTGGTTGAATGGTTAAACCAGTTTACATAAAATAAGTTATTTCTTGCATATAATCTTAGACCTTCTAATACATGCTTGACTGCCTCTGCAGAATGTCATTGTAGTAGGAAAAAAAAATGGCAGGGTCCAAAGACACATCAAATAAACAATACAGGGAATTGAATAAAAATGTAAATTTATCCTAAAATTCATTTTCAATTTTCTGCCCTCTGCTTTAGAAATAAGTGAAAAGAGAATGAAGGACTGATTGGTGAATAAATGCTAAAACTTCTGGGCACCTGGGTGGCTCAGTTGGTTAAGCGACTGCCTTTGGCTCAGGTCATGATCCTGGAGCCCCAGGATCGAGTCCCGCATCGGGCTCCCCGCTCAGTGGGGAGTCTGCTTCTCCCTCTGACCCTCCCCCCTTTCATGCTCTCTCTATCTCATTCTCTCTCTCAAATAATAAAATCTTAAAAATAAATAAATAAATGCTAAAAACTTCTGTCATAAGTTTCATGGACTACAAGTGATTTTCAGCAGATCTGACCTGCCCTATGAAAACGAAGAAAGCATCACCATAATTTTGCTACTTTGTTTTGAACATTGTGTCTCTGTCTTATGCTTCCATTGAAGGGACAAGGATGCATCTGAGTCTTTCACAGTATGAATCTAATGAAATGCTCCAGGTATCCTTCAAGTAGAGCTGTTCAACAATTCCACAATGTGGTGGAGTATAAAGTGCTTATTTTTAAATCAGTATCTATAAGCACATTCTATAGCATGTATGGATTCCCAATCCCCCCTTTCTGGTGTGGGGTGAAAGGTAGAGGAGTGGGGATGGGGTAAGGATCGGGGGTGGGAGAGTTTAAGCAGGAGATATATGTATAGATCATGTCTTTGGATACATAAAAAAGGGCTACTAGGTGCCTATTTGGATTTTGTGAATAAAATTAAAGATAAAATAGGATTGATATCTCATAAAATAGATTGAGCCAGTGAATTATAACTCAAACATTTATGCACACGAGTAAGTACTTCTCTGCTGTTGAACAAATAAACAAATGCAGATCTTAATGTAAGATCTTAACTGTTTTCAACTGGGGTTGGTTTAAATCCTTGCTAGAACATTAAAGACTTTCTAATAGAATATTTCTGCAACACACACACACACACACACACACACACACAGGACTTAAAGAGAATACTATGTGCTAGTCAACTTGCTACCTGATGAATGTACATGGAATTGGGAAGAAAACTAACATTCAACTTAATTATAGTATATTTTTATGATCAAGGGAGGCAATTTCAGTTTTCTCTCATTTAGATGTAATTTTCAGTTAAATCCTAATAGACATAACTCTTCACAAGAAGGCAGTGCCTGGATGGAGTCCAATGCAGAAAATGTATATTAATACTCATTAATGAGACTAAGTTATTTATTTTTGGCCTCTTCATATTTTGGGGGGTACTCAAAAAATCATGAAGATCCTTTGTTAAGTCTATATAGTGCCTCTGGTTGCCTGAGTCTCCAAGGATACCTGAAACCTCAGGCATACTGCAGCATGTCTAGGACACAGAACCAAAGGAAAAATATGAAACATTTTTTTGAGGGTTAATTTTATTTAAAAATGTGTAAATAAAGGAAGTATTTATATTAAAAATTGGCAATTGATAAATTGATAATTCAACATATTTATTGCTATCTTATTAATATTTATAAATTTTGTATTGGGCTGGATCATTTAAGGCTATACTTGCAAACTCTTGGGTTTTCATTCTCTCTCTCTACCTAGGAGGCTAGGAGCATCTCAGTGGGAAAGTTTGAGAAACTCAGGGGGTTAATTATAGTAAGACAAACCTCAATTAAATTTTAGTGAAAGGCACCATACTATTAAAAACCCTAAGCAGCAGGCCACTTGTCAGTATTTGCAATGGGTTCTTAAAACAATTCAGTGTCTCTTCCTCTCTTTAATTAATTAGCTATTGATCAGCTTGATATGCAATCCTATGGCATTTTAACTTCTCCAAGTCAGGATACACATTATAATCAAAGTGATAAAAAATTATAGTGTCATCATTGAATTTGAAGTATTTTATTCCTTTATCTAAAATAATAATGCCACTTACAATCACTGGTATCTCAGAGTCAATACAATGCATTAAAAAAAAATCATTGCACAACCCCACTATATAATGGGTCTGATGTTACCAAGCCTATCCTTCAAAATCCAGTTACCTTCAACTTACATTCATATAGGATATATGTTGTGGCCAAAGTATGCCATAAACAGTCAATAAATTCCAGATGTTAATTATATTTTGCTTGCTTGTTGATGGTTCTGTTTTCATATATAAATGAATGAGTAAATACATAAATAAAATTTATTGGTGATAGATAGGGCTTTCTCTACACACTGAAACACACAAAATATTTTAGAGGCCATTCTATTTTCAAAACAAGTCAACAGATGTCTTATTTATATTCATTTTTTTATTGAAGAACACAGCAAACAAGTGCAGGAAGTGTCAGTTTATGAAACAAACCACTAGTTAAGAACACTTATGTGGTCAACATTTTATTTATTAACTGCATAATGATGATATTAACTGCATAATGAGAACTTTGCCTTGGACTATAAACCTTCAGAAAGACAGGCATCCCTAGAGAACTTACATTTTTAAAAAGGTTATTTATGAGTACCCTAAAATTGTCAATTATCAGCAGCTGTACACAGGAGTTGAAATATATTACGTGTGTGTATATATATACATATATAATATTATGTGTATATGTATGTGTATATATGTATGTGTTGTAAGCTACTAAATTCTGAATAACTTATACTGTATAAAAAATTAAAAGAGTCCCCAAATGCCCTCCTGAAAATTATAATGCATTCCAGTTCATCTAGAACCCGTAAGAATTTTATTAACAACATCCTCTCAATAATAACACAACTGTCTGCAAATAAATGAAAGGTATCAACATTGTCATTATGCCATTATCTTTTGTTTTTAATGGAAATCAGCAGCTGCAGAGCAAATTTCATAAGTCTATACTGAAGGACCAAATATTTAAAGATTTTACATATATATATATATACACATAGTCTTGCACTATGTCTTTTCTCTAGGGATGGTTGGGTGGCTCAGTTGCTTAAGTGTCTGCCTTTGGCTCCAGTCATGATCCCAGGGTCCGGGGTGGAGTCCCACGTTGGGCTCCTTGCTCAGCAGGAAACCGGCTTCGTTCTCTGCCTGCCACTCTCCCTGCTTGTGCTCTTTCTCTCTCTCTGACAAATAAATAAATGAAATCTTTGAAAAAAATGAAAGTTCTCTAGAATAAATTAAAGAATTGCTTTAAAAACTGCATAAGGACTTCTCTCAGTAACATCTGTAGACATGTAGAACATAGTCTAAAGATCAAGAGATTTTAAAAGCTCAAATAAAATAAAATATTAAATGTATTATAAAATTTAGATAAAGATTCAGATAAACTTTTAAAAAGGTGGGTTTTTTTAAAAAATATACAGATAAAATACGGAAAGACTGAGAGTATTCACTTGGGGTTACATGTTGGCAGTAATTAGATATGCTAATTTAGTGTGGTAGATAATAGCATGAATTCTGAAGCCAGTCGACTTGGATTCTTTTCCTTACTCTGCTACCTAACATATATGAGACATTGGATAATCTCTTTATGCCTCAGTTTCCTCATCTCTAAAATGGAACAATAAAAATATCCACTTAGATGAGGATTAGACAGGATAATATATGTAAAGCATCTGAAATTGTTTCTAGCATACAGTGGGAGTTAGCTAAACTACAAGTGATCTTATGCATATACCTTACCTCTATGTATCATGGTTTTTCTAGGTACAAAATAGAGCTTGCACAAAACAAGTCTGTAAAGTCCTCTACAGTCTTAAAATCTTGATGATCTTTGCCTTCCATCACTCAAAATACTTAAAATAAGTAAAAAATAGGTAGTCATTCCTTCATTCACTTATTCCAGACTTATTTATTAAGTCCCTACTATATGCTAGACAGTATAATAGATGTTGATAATACCAAGATAAAAGCTTGCTCTTGACTTCCAGTTGCTGATCTAGAGAAGCAGTCTAAGATAATAGTTATGAGTCCAAACTTGAAATCAGACTTTTTGGGACATAGGGCTTTACAATTTTGGACAATATCCTTAACTCTCAACACCCCAGTTTCCTCTCCTTTGAAATGGGAATGATAATGGTTGCACTCTCATAAGTTTGTGGTAAGGACTAATTGAGTTAATACAGGTAAAACCTTGTAGACAGAGCTTGGAATATAGTTAAGCATGTAATTAATATTAGTATTGTCAGGAGGAGAGTAAGAAAGGAAAAGAAACACATTGTGTTGAGCATGATAATGGGTTGGGGAGGGACAGAGCACAAGGAGCTAGAATATAGTAAACCATGAAAGTTTCCCAGAGTCAATATTTGATTTCATATTAAGGAACTAAGAGAAGTGGTTTAAGAAGGTACAATCTGGTTAAATATTTCAACATGGAATATTTTTAAAAATAACAGAATTTCACCAAAAGATAAGCAAGAAACTAAATATTTCCTCCACTTCAATACAAACTGATGAGTCTAAATTCACACTATTTGTCCATTCACTATACACTGCCATTTCCAAATAGATACAACAAAGCATCTGTTGAAGTTGCCAACAGCATCATATGCAAAGAAAAACAATCCAGACAACCAAATTATTCTCCTAGGGAGAAATGATCCTAAATGTAGATGCCACTCCAACTGGTAGCATTTTGAATGCAATTTGGGGCAAGGGTCCATTGTGGTACTCCTCACTCACTTAACTCTTTCCACTTAACTATCTTCAAATAGTTGGGAAGCTGTCAAGTGGACACTAATTTAACTTATATATTACTAGGAGGTGCATTATGAGGAACAATTTCCAATAAAGACTTCCATCTAGAGCTGTCTATTGCTTAGAACTGCTAAGCCAAGCCCTCTGGGAGACTTTCTACTACCCCTCCTGATAGTGCCATTCCTGCCAGTGAACGCATTCATGTAGCCTAAAAATTCATCTATCCAGGGTGTTACGATATGGACTGTGAGAGGTTGGTCTGAATGAGAAGCTTTTTGTATGAAGGGAGAAAGTGAACAAAATGACTATTAAATTTCCAATCAATTCTAAAGTGCAATTCAATTACTTAAATACCCATTTTACTGAATATAAAATATGAGTCAGAAATATTACTTTGCTTTACAGTCCTGTTTATGTTTACTGTCCTGGCAAAATAAATAATGGAGCACACTTTGAATCTCAAAAGTATGAACTGTCACTAGAGAATATTAATTCCTTCCTAAAGTGGCATGCCTCCAAGGAGTTTGTCATCCATTATGTGGAGACGGACAAGCTGGATTCTATGGCTGAAAAGAACAACCTCCCTGATATGCCTACTAAAGTAGGGTTTTACTCTACTAAAGGCTATTGTCATTTATTGCTCCTCTTAGCTCTGATCTTAAACCTGCCAGGCTCAATGTGTCCCATACACTGTAGCTGACAGTGAGAAAATAATTAAGAAAAAGGAATCATTTTTAAAACCAAGGAAATCCAAAGGATTTAATCATTTACCTGAACCGAGAAAACATATTCAAATTCAATCTCTTATCCTCCAGCCCACCATTACTACCTTAAATTAGGACTTCATTTCCTCTTGCTGGATTGTAAATACAATGTTGAAATGCTAATCCTAATCCATGTTTTAGTCAACATCATGGCTTGACTAAAGATTTAGAATACGGACTTGTCAAATGTGCAAATGACCAAAAGTTATGATTAAAATATAATTTGTCAGACAAGAGAATAAAGATTCTTAAAGTTCTTAGCAAGCTAATACAATGAGCACACACAAAGGAAAATACAATTTAATACAGATAAATTCAAAGTCCTGCCTTTAGTTTAAAATGAAACCAAAAGAAAAATAAAAGGGTAGATGAAGAAGGACATGTTTAAAAGTTGCTCATATAGGGGTACGTGGGTGGCTCAGTCGTTAAGCGTCTGCCTTCGGCTCAAGTCATGATCCGAGGGTCCTGGAATGGAGCCCCGCATCGGGCTCCCTGCTCAGGGGGAAGCCTGCTTCTCCTTCTCCCACTCCCCCTGCTTGTGTTCGCTCTCTTATTGTCTCTCTCTCTCTCTCTCTGTCAAATAAATAAAATTGTTCAAATAAAGTTGTTCAAACTCGGGGACTTATTTGGGATGGTGTTATCCAAAAGTGTAATAAAGCTACTAAAAATGGGTAATGTCTAGGTTGAAACAAAGAAATAGAATGTCCAGACCAATGAACCAAACAGTCCCATGCTTTTCTGCACTGTTAGGACCACATGTGGATCTTGTGTTCAGCTCTACAGTTTAAGGTAAAATTGACCTAAGTCTATTAAGAACAGATGAAGAGGCAATGAATGCATAGCTAGGCAAAAAGAAATATTAGGGAGGTAAAAATAGCCATAAAACAACAACAATGATACTATAATAATCACAACATTGATAAAATAGTGCTTTCTATGTGCTGGAGTGTGTTGGAGACACTTCAAACAAGTTGTTTGGTTTGACTCCTTCATAAATCCCAGGAGGTCATAGTATTAGCTCCCTTTTTTCAAATAAAGAATCTGATGCTCAGAAAAGTAAGTTGTCTAAGATTACTTTCATACCAAATATTTGAAGGCATTTGTGTAGATGAGGAATACATGGTTTTTTTTTCCATAGGGAAATTAATGGAAACTACGACTTGATAGAAAAGAAAAATTCTTAGTATTCATAATTGCATTAGAGTGGAATTATCTACCTGCCTAGTAGCAAGTTCTTTGCTACGCATGATCAAGCTAAAGAGAACTCTCAATGCTGGGTGGGAGGTGAGCTTAGGTAACCTTCAGGTTACCAATATTAAAGTCCATGATTGGGATTCTGATAAATGGGGTACTTTTTTTTTTTTTTTGCCTTGGTCAAATCAAAACAAAAAAATCATTCAAAGCAGTTGTTATGCTGAACTGACAAGTCTCTTCAATAAAAAAGTTATTCCAATTAATTTGTGTAGACATATCCTTTACTGATCACATTTTATTTGGATTTGTTAATTTTTTTTAAAGATCTTATTTATTTATTTGACAGAGAGAGACACAGCGAGAGAAGGCACACAAGCAGGGGGAGTGGGAGAGGGAGAAGCAGACTTCCCGCTGAGCAGGGAGCCTGATGCGGGGCTCCATCCCAGGACCCTGGGATCATGACCTGAGCCGAAGGCAGACGTTTAACTGACTGAGCCACCCAGGCGCCCCAAGGATATGCCAATTTTTAAGAGCAATTTTATGAATATCACCTGTACATACTATTTGTAGCAAAAATAACAACAGGACCTTTACCCACAAGGTTACAGAATACAGTTATTTCAAAATCTCTCACTGCCCACACTAGACGTTATAGAAGCTTGATGCTGATGAATGGGATGAGCCTCTAACAAGTTACATCTAAATAAATATTAATGCCATAACTGAAAGAAAATTGCAGCCCAAGTTTGGCAATAGAATACAAGAGTCCTTTACCATTCCTTGAACCTACATTCTCCCTGAAATGTAGACTCCTCAAATATTATATAAGGCCAGTTTTAAGTGGAAGGAAACTCTCCAACTGAGATCACATTACAAGGTATATGCATGAGAGAATGTTATCTATCAAACTGGCAAGTGTGGGCTATGTGTGCATAACCAGTTTCCACCCTTTCTCCTCAGTTCTTGATAGTTGTTTGAGAGTCAGATTCAAGGGGTGAAAAAAAAAAGTAACTATGAATTGTATGCATGAAGCATCAATAGAGAAACTGAGAGAACCCAGAGCAAAATACTTGTTACTTGTGGGACTAGAACCACAACACTCTAGGGCTTCCCTTACATAAATACACAGACAGACACAGAATATAGACAATTTGGGCTCATTTATTTAGTTCTTTGTTTTCTTTATGTCCTTACTTTCCTTTTTTTTTTTTTTTTTGGTACACTTTTGTAGTGTCTCTAGCATGTTAGTAGCTGAAAAGTTCAAATCCTAAGTCCAGTCCTTTAATGCTATACCATCAGTGTCCCATGTATCTCTTCCATGTTGTATTAAAATTATCTGAGTGACTATTTGATTAATATCCAATTCCTCACTAGATTGTACACTCTATGAGTATAGGGATAATGTCTGTTTTTGCTCACCTTTGTCCCCAGTGTTTTATTTTTTTTAAATTTTTTTTTAAAGATTTTATTTATTTATTTCACAGAGAGAGACACAGCAAGAGGGAACACAAGCAGGGGGAATGGGAGAGGGAGAAGCAGGCTTCCCCCCGAGCAGGGAGCCCGATGCAGGGCTCCATCCATGACCTGAGCCGAAGGCAGACACTTAACGACTGAGCCACCCAGGCGCCCCTGTCCCCAGTATTTTAGCACTATGTTTCACACACATGGATGCCAGTGAATGAACAAACTAATGAATGCAACCTTGGAGAGAAAATTTTGATTAACCGCAGGCTTTATTAAGCTATTTGCACAAGCTCCAGGACAGACACTATTATATACAAAGAATGTCTTTGCAGAAAAGTTTAAGGTAAAACCATTCTCACACTGTGGGAGAACACTACCATAAATTGTATCAGCTCTGAAAATGAGAAAGCACAATAAACACAGCCCACAAGTTAGCCTTAAATTGACCAAAGTCTAGAATGTTTTTCCATCCCTAATTTATGAAATTTTATCATTGCCATCTATTTTTTTCTGGGAAGCCAAGCCAGATTTCTGGCTTTTCAAATTGTACTTCATAAGCTCCTAGCTAACACACAACAGGTTTGTCACGAGTTACCAAGCAATGAGATCTGACATGAGGCAATATGGATAACACCATACCACATCTTAAAATACTTTTTCATGAGGCATACAAAAGGATAACATGATGCAGATTTTGTTGGCTTGCTTGAGTGGTGCCTTTAACTACTTTCTGTAAGCTAAAATAAACGGACAATATTTCACAATTGATCTGTGTACAATCTGTGTAATGCTCATTATAGCTGTTACAGAATAGAGGAGTAGAAACCATCCATATTCAGAAACTAGAATACTTTATAGATCTGATGTAATATAATAAAAATTTGAGAATATTTTGTTTTATAATATTTCAATTAAGTGATATAGTTTTGATTTCTTGTTCTGTTACAACTTGTAGTTTGTTTAATGGTAGGCAAAGAAAATTAATACCCTTTTTGGAAGAAAAATTATATACTAAGTTTTCTAACTCGAAGAATAAGCTGTAGCCTCAAGGGACTGGAATAAGACATTTATAGAGGCTATAATGTTAAGTCCGTCCTATTAGCAGATTTACTAATTTTTTTCATTTGCATTATTGTAGGAGGATAATAAAATACATCAGGTTGCACTTAATGCATCCTCAGTGACCTGGCAAATTCATGTTTATATTCTCATTTCAAAGTCTCTAGGACTTTGTTTCTCAAAAGTGTAATCTCTCCTGCATATAACCATCACATCACCATTACATTAGGATGTGCACCAGGTTTTTAGGAAAAGCCTTATTTCTCTTATTTCAGGAAGCTTTTAAAGAAAGGATTCTTGATATCTGAGAAGTTGAAATCTATTATTTTGTAGGTCTTTTTGTTTTCAAATAGCTTTCTGTAAGGATCAAGCACTGCCAAGCAAAGCTGTTCTCAGATTTTTATTGAGACAATTATTCATGTTAAAACAGAATTAGCTAGTATGTCTTCTTAACGTTTAGAGAAATCCATTGCCATAATCAAGTATGTCTATCAAATTTAAGGCAGTATACATTTTCACTAGGATTTGTCTGTGTTTCTTTGTTTATTCATTTTATTAACTAAAGTCCATACTTGGTTCAGATTCACTTAGTTTTACCTAATGTTCTTTTTTTTTGGGGGGGGGGGTCCAGGATCCCATCCATAGCATAATATAACATTTACTTATCATATATCCTTAGGCTATTCTTGATTTTTCTGATGACCTTGACATTTTTGAGGACTGCTTGTCAAACAGTTTGTAGAATACCCCTCTACTAAGATTTTTTCTTTTTTTTAATTAATTTTATTTTATTATGTTATGTTAGTCACCATACATTATATCAGTAGTTTTTGATATAGTGTTCCTTGATTCATTGTTTGCGTGTAACACCCAGTGCTCCATGCAATATGTGCCCTCCTTAATACTCATCACTGGGCTAACCCAACCCCCCACCCCCCTCCCCTCTAAAACCCTCAGTTTGTTTCTCAGAGTCCATAGTCTCTCATGGTTCATCTCCCCCTCCGATTCCCCCCCCCTTCATTTTTCCCTTCCTACTATCTTCTTTTTTTTTTTTATTAACATATAATGGA
>NC_138372.1:143631370-143705500 GCF_054177405.1 Leptonychotes weddellii
TTTTTTTGATGGCTGCATAATATTCCATTGTACATATATACCACATCTTCTTTATCCATTCATCTCTTGATGGACATCTTGGTTCTTTCCATAGTTTGACTATTGTGGACATTGCTGCTATAAACACTGGGGTGCACATACCCCTTCGGATCACTACATTTGTATCTTTGGGGTAAATACCCAATAGTGCAATTGCTGGGTCATAGGGTAGCTCTATTTTCAACTTTTTGAGGAATCTCCATACTGTTCCAGAGTGGCTGCACCAGCTTGCATTCCCACCAACAGTGTAGGAGGGTTCCCCTTTCATACTGAGATTTTTCTGATATTTTTGACATGATTAGACAGGGGTTATATGCTTCAAGGAGGTAAAGTTACTCTCTTTTCTCCCTTTCAACACTGCACTCCTTAGAAAGAAGACACTCTACGCAGCCTATGCTTAAGGAGTTGGGAGTTATACTCCATGTCCTTTAGGGCTGAGCATCTATATAAATTATTTTAAATTCTTCTGCACAAGAAATTTGTTCACTGGGACTTGAACAAGGGAATCTTAAACCAATCCTCATCTTATTACTAACAAACCATGTAGCCCTTAGAAAATCACTTAGTTTTGTTGGGTACGGTTTATAAAGAAAACATTAAAAATTTAAAGAATAGTTGTAGTTTATTAAACATATGCTATATACAGACTTTATTAGGTACTTAGTGAATTTTGTCTCATATCATCACTATAACAACCTAATGAAGAAAGCTTTCCTATTCTTATTTCATAGATGCAGAAGTTTGAAGCTCAGAGAGGTAAAATACCCTGCCCAATTCACACCCACAATCTGTCAAATACTGAAAGCTAAATTATGTACATGTATACAAGCACACACATACACACAAACACACACATGTATAGGCATTATGCATTATGAAATAACACCTTCCCATATATAACAAAGGCAGGAAGCATGTCAAAGACTCTGGTTTGTCTTCTTTCAAGAAGAGAAGACTTGGCTAATTAGAGATTTCTAATTCTAATTTTCCCCATTCACTTTCCATCATAAAGAATATAAATGACTTCTGTATCCCCCCTACCACTAGAACTGGTCATCACCTGGTTCGAGGTGTCCAATTCTCTAGGGGTTTCACACATTTGAGTGAATAAGATGCCATGATATAAAGTCATATGATTGTAAGAGGAGCGTGTGTTTTTAAGAGGATGTCAATTTCCTAGTGAGCATATTTTATTTCTAGGCACAAATATGCATTTGCTTAACTATCCACGTGTTCCATGTTACAAGACCATTATTCTTGCTCAGCAAACATGGAATTTCTATGTTTTTACAGAACCGGATTTCTATTCAAACATTTTATCTGAAATTTGCATGACCACCAGGGCACACATATTCCTAATATTAACCAGGAATCTGTGTCTACAAAGTCATGAAATGTATCATAAGCCATGATCTACTTGGTAAATGCTGAAGAGCATGTCACATTTCATTATTACAAAATGCACATTCTTACAAATATATAATGACCCACTTGAAAACACAAAGTTGTTTTCAACTCTGAGTGGATTCTTCACTGAAATGGTTAATGCCTTTATTTTCAAAATTGAACCATGAAGTTTTATTTTTTCAGTGGGATTCACTTAATTTGCAAGGATCAAACAGACTTAGAAGAATTCAATCATTCCTTTATGTAAGTGTGTATATAACACAAATAGAATAGTGCAGTATATATCCAGCCTGATAGTACAAATGTATTTTTAACAGTGGTTGGAAGCTTCAATGTAAAGCTCATTAACCTTAGACCTAATGAGTAATTCGATTCAATTCCCTAACACATTCTGTACTATAAAACCTGTAAATGCGTGGGGTACACCAAGGAATGGAAGACAGACTGGGGCTCTTTACGTCTACCTGAATTATGAAATCTTAAAGCACCCGAGGATCTTCCTATCCTCCTCTCATTTGAGAAGATGGAAGTGGAGTCCATCTTGTCTTACATAGTATTTTAGAATAACTCTTTTTTTTAATTTTATTATGTTATGTTAACCACCATACATTACATCTTTAGTTTTTGATGTAGTGTTCCATGATTTGTTGTTTGCGTAAAACACCCAGTGCCCCATTCAGCACGTGCCCTCTTTAATACCCATCACCAGGCTAACCCATCCCCCCAACCCCTTCGCCTCTAGAACCCTCAGTTTCTCAAAGTCCATAGTCTCTTATCGTTCATCTCCCCCTCCGATTCCCCCCTTCATTTTTCCTTTCCTACTATCTTCTTTTTTTTTTTTTAACATATAATGTATTATTTGTTTCAGAGGTATAGGTCTGTGATTCAACAGTCTTACACAATTCACAGCGCTCACCATAGCACATACCCGCCCCAATGTCTATCACCCAGCCACCCCAACCCTCCCACCCCCCACCACTCTAGCAACCCTCAGAATTACTCTTAAAGTCATCTGAAGTTAACAGCTCCATATGGCACAAATACGGAAACATTTTTGGTCATAATTTAACACTATTTCCACAATACTTATTGCCTGAATAAAGCATCCTTGTAATGTCCCCAGTTCTAAAATGTCAGTATTATCTTTGATGATGACTTCTGTTTTGTTTTTATTTACCTAAGTGCTATTATGGTTTTCCCCTCACAGTTTCACCTGTTACCTAATTCTCTAGCTGCTTTCCTCAGCCTTTCATCTGTTTACCTTATCACCCTATTACTTTAGCCAAGTATTAGAGCTGTGCAGGCCATTCTCCCTGCAAACCCAACTCTGGTCATTCATCCTTTGATAAAGCTAGCGCAAAATCCAAAACCATTTTCTCACCATTATTACCGTTTATGTCCTTTAAAAATTTGACAGTAAGAATATTACTCAGCCATCAGAAAGGATGAATACCCACCATTCGCATCGACATGGATGGAACTGGAGGGCAGTATGCTAAGTGAAATAAGCCGAGCAGATAAAGACAATTACCATATGGTTTCACTCACATGTGAAACATAAGGAATAGAGCAGAGGACCACAGGGGAAAGCAGAGAAAACTGAATGGGAAGAAATCAGAGAGGGAGACAAACCATGAGAGACTCTGGACTCTGGGAAACAAAGTGAGGGTTACAGAAGGGAGAGTGCTGGGGGGATGGGGTAACTGGGTGATGGGTATTAAGAAGGGCATGTGTTGGGATGAGCAGTGGGTGTTACATGCAACTAGTGAATCATTGAACATTATATCAAAAACTTCTGATGTACTATATGTTGGCTAAGTGAACATAATGAAAAAAAATAAAGTAACTGCATCTTAAGAATGAAAAAGAAGAAAGAAAGAAAGAAAGAAAGAAAGAAAGAAAGAAAGAAAAAGAAAGAAAGAAAGAAAGAAAGAAAGAAAGAGAAGAAAGAACGAAAGAAAACCTTCAAATATCAAAAAAAGTATTATGATTAATCACTAGTATCTTGCAACAGGAATTTGAATATAACAAAGATGTAAAATTACAGGCCAAATAGTACAGGTCTCATAAAATAAACTGCTATGGATCAACTTAAAAAAAAATTTGGCAGTAAGTTTCTATTATTTTGTTAATCACCTTTCCTATCAAATTCCATTGCTTAAGAGTGAGTCCCAGTGTCACAATACTTATCATACCTACTTATTAATAAGTATCACACCTACTTATTAATTTATCCCTTCAAACATCCATCTTAACATCCAATCATTTATTTAATACTATATGGAGTATGGGGCAGGAGAGATGCAAGGAATTTGCTGCAGCATAGAATCCACAAAGTTAAGGAAGAAAATAAATCA
Source organism: Leptonychotes weddellii (assembly GCF_054177405.1). Classification (NCBI taxonomy): domain Eukaryota; kingdom Metazoa; phylum Chordata; class Mammalia; order Carnivora; family Phocidae; genus Leptonychotes; species Leptonychotes weddellii. Next base: position 143,635,174 of record NC_138372.1, read on the forward strand.
TGATAGTGTAATACAACTTCTAGGATTTAGATATGGCTAGAACATAGCAAACCATGGAGAAAACATGAGAGATGAGACTAAAGGCCAGTTTAAGTAAGGTATGGTGTTTGAACCTCAATATGAGGGTACTTTGGGACCACTAATGCATTTTAACTAGAAGAATGGCATGAATGGGTTTTGACTTTTGGAAAAAGCTCTGGTTGCCCAATGCAGCTTGCACCAGGATAGATATTAAGATCTTGCAAAGTAATTTCATACATACCATGCCATATAATTATAACTTCTTTAATCTCTCTTTCATATGCCTTTCTGCTCTCATTGTTACATCAAATCCTGGAACATTTAATCCTGAGTTTATATCCTACAAACCTAGGTCACCCATTCACCTTCTGTTTTATAACTTATCTTTCTATAAATAAAATTCTTTAAAATATATTTCTTCCTTTGAATAAAAAAGGACTACCTGAACCCAATTTCTATGTGTAATTCACCATTTTCAGAGCTTTCAACATCAATTTATCCACAAAAGTAGAGAAAAGGGAAGAAAGAAGAGAAAACTGGTAAGAAATGAATAAATGACCACTATATGAAGAAAGTGGATTCAGAAATGGGTCTTATATAGGAAGGTAGCTGCTTGGTGGGAGGGGGGAGTATGTGAAGTTACTGAAATCCTGGTCCAAACATTTCTTCTAGATTTCTTTTACCTACTGATTTTGTTACTATTTCTAAAGGCTCATCCATATTTATCTTGCCCTGGGAACAGTTATTTTGAAAACTGATGTGAATTTTAACATGGTTAATTTCCCAACATCTCTACTTCACTTGACCTCAGTCTAGATATACCCATATTTCTTTAAAAAATAAAGTTTACATTACTTTGATTATAAAAGTGGCACATGTTCATACTGCACAATAAATACAATGGGCATAAAGGAGAAAATAAAAAATATTCAACTGCACCATTCAAAAGGAATCACTGTGAATGTTTTGGATGTGTTTCCTGTCCATGGTTTTTATGCATATACTTACAAATATACAACCACCTCTCCACCACCCACACTCATCACACAAAGTCAGAGCTGTAATATATGTAGTTTTTCTAAAATTAGAACAATGACATATCTATGTACAGAGTTGCAAGGATCAAATAAACTAGTATTTTTAAATTGTTCCAGGTGTGGTACATACTACATGCTCAAAATATTAGCTAATACTTTCATTGTTATAATTATTCAGGTATACATACATTTTCACTCAACATTTTGTGGGAATTTTCTCTTGTCAAAAAACATTTTTAACAGATGCAGTCGTGGTGTCACTGAAGGCATGGGTTTTCATCAGAGAATCCTAGATTGAAGTGTCTGCTGGTTCTACTATTTACTGCTTGTGGGAGATTATGCATGGTTTCCTCATTTGAAGTTGTAGATAATATTTTGTATCTTTCAGAATTTTTTTAGGGTTAGAGATCATGGGTGCAAGGTATCATAGTAAATACCAAATAAATAATAATATTTGTTTCCAGTGTTCCTGCTATGATAGCTGCAATGAATATGTTCATATATATTACTTTTTACTTCTTTTGAATTATTTCCTTGGGAATGATTCCCAGAAGTAGGATTACTGAGTCAAAGTTTATAAAAAAAATATTTATGTTCTTTATATTTACTGTTATGTTGTTTTCCAATAAGTTTCAACCAATATATAATGTAATAAGCAAAGCACTTTGTATATTTAAAGAATGTTCCCATACCTGTGTCATTCAAATCCACATCCTTTGCTCATCAGTTAAGAAGGGGAGAATCTGGGATGGATTTTATTGCAGGAATTCCAAACCACTGGGAATTGAACAGATGCTGCTAACTCATTTTACATTTGGGAGACCACCAGTCAGCCATGCTCAATAACAGCTTTCAGAAACATCTGGATTTAAACTTACAGCCTAAACATGACAGGTTAAGTAGTAAATAGTTATAAAATAGCTTCATGCCTTGATTCTCAAAAATCTGAATTCACTGAGATTTTTACAAATTTTAAATGATAGAAAAACTGCAAATAATGTAAGCATTAAGACTCACATAAACTATACAGTATAGCATTTTGGTATTACGGACGTCTGTTCGACTTGGAGTTTAGGAAGGCTCAGAGGATTTTTACAAATTCTATTTTGAAGGTAAGAAAAATCCTTACTAATAACTATTTTACTCAAAGGAGCACAAAGATATATGCAGTCTTCAAGTTATATTTATTGAATCTTAATTTATGTGAACCTGAAATACCTTATAAGAATAGAGAAAGGTAGTAAAAATTTTGGTTTAAAAACCAACACTTATGGGGCGCCTGGGTGGCTCAGTCGTTAAGCGTCTGCCTTCGGCTCAGGTCATGGTTCCAGGGTCCTGGGATCGAGCCCCGCATCAGGCTCCCTGCTCCGCCGGAAGCCTGCTTCTCCCTCTCCCACTCCCCCTGCTTGTGTTCCCTCTCTCGCTGTGTCTCTCTCTCTGTCAAATAAATAAATAAAATCTTAAAAAAAAGAAAAAAAACACTTATGACATTCTACCCATATCATGAGCCTTACTGAAATGTGAGCTTCTGGAAGGCAGAATTCATGTCTAATGTATTGTTCTTCAAGGACTACCATAGTAATAAGTACCACAGTAAACCCTTGCATGTATGCCTATGGAAATGGGGGCTATTCGAGTCATGATTGTTGCATTAATATATTACCTCCAAATTGAGTGGCTTGTAACAACCATTCCATTATGCTCATTAGGCTCACAGACTCTATGGGTCAGGATTTCAGACAAGGCACACTGGGAATGGGCTGTTTCTGCTCCATGATGCCTGGGACTTTAACTCCACATCTGGACGTAATGTGAGTGAATGGGGGTTGGAATCATCTGAAGGCTCATTCACTCACTGTCTACAGCCTGAGCTGGAATGACTCAAAAATAGGGATTTGTTAGACAGAGAACCTACACGTGGCCTCTCTTTGTGGCTTGACTTCCTCACAACATGGTGACCTCAAGGTAGATGGACTTTGAATAAGGCAGCTCAGGGCTCCAAGCATGAGTATTGTAATGAACAACATGGAAACTTAATTGCCTTTTATGACTCAGCCAGATTCAAAGAGAAGGGAATTCTTTATGGCATAATGACATGCAGACACGATACTATTTATGACATAATACTATATATACATATAATGCTATTATAACCATCTTTGGAAAATACAACCAATAATTACCTTCTGGTCTTGTTTTAACTTTAACTTCTACTCTTTCCACCATGTTAAATTTAAAAATTGTATTTTCTTTGCATAGTTTTAGTACCCAGACATGGTGGGGATTTTTTTCATTTCTAAATTTAAAAACTATGTGTGATTTTTCAAACTACACCTTCCTAAAAGATTCTGATACACCCCACTGGATGGACAGGTAGAACTGGTATGCCCTCCTAATAGAAAATTACCTCCTTGCCATTGATTTCTCTATTGCCCAGTAATCAGAAAAGAACCAAGCACATATTAATCTCGTTTCCATAGAGGATATTTTATATTTGAACAGAAGAGAAATTCTCAAATTCTCAAAATATTTGGTAAATTACTTAAGTGCAAGCAATTTGTCTTATAGAGTTTATTTGAATTTTTTAGTTGCCTCTGATATATTTTTGGCCATGACTTGCAAAGTTAGATACAGAAGAAGGCATTTCAAAATAGTAGAAGAATATACAGGGATATTTTATGCTTAAGATAATTAATTTCCATAGTGATCTTTTCTCTTATAAACTCCACAGGTTTAATTTGTGAACTCAAAGTATGTAAGCTTGAGTCCCATATGAAACATGATGATCACAAAATAAAGAATTTCCCTTTCTCTCTGACATGGAGCCCTCTCAGCTCCTATATATATGGTCAGTCCTCAGTTAAGAGCTTTTTTTGAGTGCTGAGTGTGGGATTTCCACTTCCACTTTCAACTTTTATCATTTATTGGAATCAAAGTCTTCTTAGTTCATTAGTTTATCTTGACTGTCAGGAAGAGATAATGACAGTTCTACTTTCACAGTGTTTATTAATTTTCTGTTCTTTTTTTCTAAACATAAACCTGGGATCAATGCTTACTTTTATATTCTGAACAACTAAACTAAAATAAATACACATATGACATATGGTCATTTTCCAAAAAAATATTACAAACAGGACCTAATTCATTAATATTAAAGTGTTAAACAATCTCCTTTATTGACTATATTTTATTCCTATTTGGTCTTTAACTGAAAGAAATATAGCCTAGCCCTACAATGTAGTGTTTCAGATAAACTAGCTTAAAATGTTACCTTTATTTGTATATTCATATCTGGGTAACATCAATTGAGGCAGTTTGTGTAAGCAACTCACTTATTTGAAAAAATATAAAAACAACAATTAGTTATTTGCATCTGACGTATTTTTACAATTAAATAAAATTTTGAGTCCAGTCAGGAATAATGCTAGGAAGTAGTTTTCCTAAGAATAGTAACTTTCTTAAAGCAATTCTCATTCATGTTTGGCAAATTATTCCAGTATCTAAAGCAGGTTATTTATTCTGAATATATTCTCCAAAAACTTAGAGGAAAACATCATTTATTTGAACCTCTTCCCTACTCTCTGTCAATCAAAAGCTTGTTTTAATTTGTGAAAGAAAAGTGAAAGAGGCATGAACAATAAAGAGCTTTAGATTTAGATACTCAGAATGCCTGGGTTCAAATTCTACATCTGTCTCAAAGTAAATGTATAATTTTTAAAAAATCATTTTATTTCATTGGTCCTCTGTTTATCTACAAAATGGATATGATAATACCTACTATTTATAAAAATGTGCTTATCTGTATGGATGATGATATTGCTTAATGAAGGTAGACTTATTAATACCCTATTTATTACTAAGCACCTTTCTTAATATAGAATGTCATTTTCATACTTGCTTTGCTGACAGAATATCTGATATCCATTGTCCTCTTTGCAGATAAATTGATTTATTCCATACACAAAGCAATAGTAATTTCATTGGCAGGGAATGTGATTGTGCTAAATGGATGAGATAAATCACATCCTAATCATGTGTCCACATAAAGTACCAACTATACCAGTAAATATAGGAGGTCAATTCCCAGCTTCTATTAATATTTATTTGCTATTAACACTAATCTTTCAGACCATTTCACTGACCAAAAGTTGCCCCTAAATAATCTGAGCACCACAGCATGCATTTATTTATGTATACATCCTGCCGGTAGCTATGGGGCACCTGTAACATTGATCTGCCACACGGTGCTGATTGTCAGCATTCCATGGAAAACTCAGGTCACGCAAGTAGATACACACTGATTTTTTTTTTTCTCCTTAATGTGTTTTAATCCATCCTACTATGTGAAGGTTGATGAAAAGCATACCTGAATTCTACTTTGCCCCCATTCTATTTTTTTCTTTTCTTTTTTTTTAATTTAAATTCAGTTAGCCAACATATAGTACATCATTAGTTTCAGATGTAGAGTTCAGTAAGTAATTCATCGTTTGCATATAAAACCCAGTGCTCATCATATCACATGCCCTCCTGAAGGCCCATTACCCAATTACCCCCCCCACCTCCCCTCCAGCAACCCTCAGTTTGTTTCCTATACTTAAGAGTCTCTCATGGTTTTTCTCCCTCTCTGATGACTTCCCATCCAGTTTCCCTCCTTTCCCCTATGATCCTCTGCGCTGTTTCTTATAGTCCACATATGAGTAAAACCATATGATGATTGTCTTTCTCTGATTGACTTATTTCGCTCAGTATAATATCCTCCAGTTCCATTCACGTCGATGTAAATAGCAAGTATTCATCCTTTCTGATGGCTGAGTAATATTCTGTTCCATATATACCACATCTTCTGTATCCATTCATCTGTCGATGGACATCTGGGCTCTTTCCACAGTTTGGCTATTGTGAACATTGCTGCTATAAACATTAGGGTGCAGGTGCCCCTTCGGATCGCTACACTTGTAGTAGTACAATTGCTGAGTATTGGATAGCTCTGTTTTTAACTTCTTGAGGAACCTCCATACTGTTTTCCAGAGTGGCTGTACCAGCTTGCAGTCCCACCAATGCTGTAATAGAGTTCCCCTTTCTCTGCATCCTTGCAAACATTTGTTGTTTCCTGACTTGTTAATTTTAGCCATTCTAACTGGTATGAGGTGATGTCTCATTGAGGTTTTGATTTGGATTTCTCTGATGCCAAGAGATGTGGAGAATTTTTTCATGTGTCTGTTGGCCATTTGGATGTCTTCTTTGAAGAAATGTCTGTTCATGTCTTCTGCCCATTTCTTGACTGGATTATTTGTTTTTTGGGTGTTGAGTTTTTAAGTTCTTTATATACCTTGGATACTAGCCCTTTATCTGATATGTCATTTGCATATATCTTCTCCCATTCCATAGGTTGCCTTTTAGTTTTGTTGACTGTTCCCTTTGCTGTGCAGAAGCTTTTTATCTTAATGAAGTCCCAACAGTTCATTTTTGCTTTTGTTTCCCTTGCCTTTGGAGACATGTCTAGCAACAAGTTGCTGTAGCCGAGGTCAAAGAGGTTGCTGCCTGTGTTCTCCTCTAAAATTTTGATGGATTCCTGTCTCACATTTAGGTCTTTCATCCATTTTGAGTTTATCTTTGTGTATGGTGTAAGAAAATGGCCCAGTTTCATTCTTCTACATGTGGCTGTCCAATCTTCCCAGCACCATTTATTGAAGAGACTGTCCTTTTTCCATTGGATATTCTCTCCCTCTTTGTAGAAGATTGGTTGACCACAGAGTTGAGGGTGCATTTCTGGGTTCTCTATTCTGTTCCATTGATCTATGTGTCTGTTTTTGCACCCAGTACCATACTGTCTTGAGGATTACAGCTTTGTAATATAGCTTGAAGTCTGTCATTGTGATGCCACCAGCTTTAGTTTCCTTTTTCAAGATTCCTCTGGCTATTTGGGGTTTTTTCTGGTTCATACAAATTTTAGGATTATTTGTTCCAGCTCTGTGAAAAATATCAATGGTATTTTGATAGGGATTGCACTGAATGTGTAGACTGCTCTGGATAGCATAGATATTTTAACAATATTTACTCCTCCCATCTAAGAGCATGGAATGTTTTTCCATTTCTTGGTGTCTTCCTCAATATCTTTCATAAGTGTTCTGTAGTTTTTAGAGTACAGATCTTTTACCGCTTTGGTTAGGTTTATTCCTAGGTATCTTAATGGGTTTTAGTATAGCTGTCAATGGGATTGATTCCTTAATTTCTCTTTCTTCTGTCTCATTGTTTGCATATAGAAATGCAACTGATTTCTGTGCATTGATTTTATATCCTGCCACTTTGCTGAATTCCTGCATGAGTTCTAACAATTTTGGGGTGGAGTCTTTGGGGTTTTCCACATAAAGTATCATTTCATTTGTGAAGAGTGAGAGTTTGACTTCTTCTTTGCCAATCTGAATGTCTTTTATTTCTTTTTTGTTGTCTGACTGCTGAAGCTAGGACTTCTAGTACTATGTTGAACAACAGTGGTGAAAGTGGGCATCCCTGTCGTATTCCTGACCTTAGGGAAAAAGCTCTGTTTTTCCCCATTGAGAATGATATTCACTGTGGGCTTTTCGTATATGGCTTTTATGATACTGAGGTATGTTCCCTCTATCCCTACATTTTGGACAGTTTTAATCAAGAAAGGATGCTGCACTTTGTCAAATGCTTTTTCTGCAACAATTGAGAGGATTATATGGTTTTTGTCCTTTCTTTTACTAATGTGATGTATCACATTGATTGATTTGTGAATGTTGAACCACCCTTGCAGCTCCAGAATAAATCTCACTTGCTTATGGAGAATAATCCTTCTTATATACTGTTGGATCCTATTGCCTAGTATCTTCGTGAGAATGATGGCATCCGTGTTCATCAGGGATATTGGTCTGTAATTCTCCTTTTTGGTGGAGTCTTTGTCTGGTTTTGGGATCAAGGTAATGCTGGCCTCACAGAACGAGTTTGGAAGTTTTCCTTCCATTTCTATTTTTTTAAACAGCTTCAGAAGAATAGGTATTATTTCTTCTTTAAATGTTTGGTAGAATTCCCCTGGGAAGCCATCCAGCCCTGAAGTCTCTGTTGGGAGATTTTTGATTACTCCTTCAATTTTCTTGCTGGTTATGACTATATTCAGGTTTTCTATATCTTCCTGTTTCAGTTTTGGTAGTTTATAAGTTTCTAGGACTACATCCATTTCTTCCAGATTGTCTAATTTGTTGGCATACAATTGCTCATAATATGTTCTTAAAATTGTTTGTATTTCCTTGGTTTTGGTCGTGATCTCTCCTCTTTCATTCATGATTTTATTAATTTGGGTCCTGTCTCTTTTCCTTTTGATAAGTCTGGCTAGGGGTTTATCAATCTTGTTCATTCTTTCAAAGAACCACCTTCTAGTTTCATTGATCTTTTCTACTGTTCTTTTGGTTTCTAGTTCATTGATTTATGCTCTATCTTTATTATTTCTCTTCTCATGCTTGGTTTAGGCTTTATTTGCTGTTCTTTCTCTAGCTCCTTTAGGTGTAAGGTCAACTTGTGTATTTGAGACTTTTCTAATTTTTTGAGAAAGGTTTGTATTGCTATGTACTTCCCTCTTAGGGCTGCTTTGCCACATCCCAAAGGTTTTGAACTGTTGTGTTTTCATTTTCATTTGTTTCCATGATTTTTTAAAATTCTTCTTTAATTTCCTGGTTGGCCCATTCATTCTTTAGTAGGATGCTCTTTAACCTCCAAGTATTTGAGTTCCTTCTAAATTTCCTCTTATGATTGAGTTCAAGTTTCAAAGCACTGTGTAGTCTGAAAATATGCAAGGGATAATCCCAATCTTTTGGTACCAGTTGAGACCTGATTTGTGACCCAGTATGTGATCTACTCTGGAGAATGTTCCATGTTCACTTGAGAAGAATGTGTATTCTTTTGCTTTAGGATGGAATGCTCTGTATATATCTGTGAAGTCCATCTGATCCAGTGTGTCATTCAAAGCCCTTGTTTCCTTGTTGATCTTCGGCTTATATGATCTGTCCATTGCTGTGAGTAGGGTGTTGAAGTCCCCTTCTATTATTGTATTATTATCAATGTGTTTCTTTAATTTTGTTATTAATTGGTTTATATAATTGGCTGCTCCCATGTTAGGAGCATAAATATTTATAACTGTTAGATCTTCTTATTGGATAGACCCTTAAAGAATGATATACTGTCCCTCTTCATCTCTTACTGCAGTCTTTGGTTTAAAATATAATTTGTCTGATATACAAGGATTGCTACCCTAGCTTTCTTTTGAGGTCCATTAGCATGATGAATGGTTCTCCTCCCCCTCACTTCCAATCTGGAGGTGTCTGGTTCTAAAATGAGTCTCTTGTAGACAGCATATGGATGGGTCTTGTTTTTTTATCCAATCGGATACCCTGTGTCTTTTGATTGAGCATTTAGCCCATTTACGTTCAGAGTAATTTTTGAAAGATATGAATTTAGTGTCATTGTATTACATGTAAAGTCCCTGTTTCTGTATATTGTCTCTGTTTCTCTCTGGTCTATGTTACTTTTGGGTTCTCTTTTCACTTACAGGATCCCCTTTAATATTTTTTGCAGGGCTAGTTTAGTGATCACAAATTCTTTTAGTTTTTTCTTTTTTTTGTCCTGGAAGCTCTTTATCTCTCCTTCCATTCTGATTGACAGTCTTGCTCAACAAAGTATTCTTGGCTGCATGTTTTTCTCTATTAGTACCCTGAATATATCATGCCAGCCCTTTCTGACCTGAAATTTGCAAGCCCTTTATCTCTGAAATTTGCAAGCCTCACTATTATATGTCGGGGTGTTGATCTATGTTTATTAATTTTTAGGGGGGTTCTCTTTACCTCCTGGACTTGAATCCCTGTTTCCTTCCCCAGATTAGGGAAGTTCTCATCTATGATTTGCTCAAATATACCTTCTGGCCCCCTCTCTTTCTTCTTCCTCTGGGACCCCAGTAATTCTAATATTGTTTTGCTTTATGGTGTCTCTAATTTCTCAAAGCCTCCCCTCATGGTCCATTAGTTGTTTTTTCTCTTTTCTTCAGCTTCCTTCCCTTCCATCATCTTGTCTTCTATATCACTGGCTCTCTCTTCTGCCTCATTTACCCTACCTATTAGAGCATCCATTTTAGACTGCATCTCAGTTAAAGCATTTTTTAAATTTTGGCTTGATTAAATTTTATTTCTGCACTAAGAGATTCTCTAGTGTCTTTTATGCTTTTTTCAACCCCAGCTAGTAACTTTATAATCATTATCCTGAATTCCAGCTCTGAAATTTTACTTATATCCATATCAATTCTGTGGCAGAGAGTATTACCTCTGGCTCTGTCTTTTGTTGTGAATTCCTCCTTCTAGTCATTTTGCCCAGAGAAGAATAGAAAAACGAGAGAACAAAATCAAAAATATCAACCATGACCCAAGTGAAATACACACTAGACAAATCTGAATAGTTCAGAAACCAAAAAAGAAAAGAAAAAGAAAAAAGGGGTGGGGGGGATATAATCTCATAGGTGTACAAAACAGGGTGATCCACTTGGTCCTGGGTATATTTTAGTCTGTTTGTTTGAAGACACTGAATCCCAAAATTGTAAAGAAAGCAAAACTTACATATATACATATATATATATGTGAAAGGAAGCCAAAAGTGAAGAATATATCTATAAAATGTACGTGTAAAAATGAAAATTAAAAAAAGACTTAAAAACAAAGAGTTGATAAAATAAGAAACTAGATGAGAAGAAAAAAACAAGAAAAGAAAAAGAAAATTTTAAACTGAAAGACTAAAGACTCATGTGAAAAAAACCTCTAATTCTATATACCATTTCCCCTTAGTGCGGGAGTTTTTCGATTCTGAGTGATCTATAAACTTGGTATTCACCTGAAGATCCCACTGGGCTTCTGGGGAGGGACCTGTTGCACTGATCCTCAGGTGTCTTTGCCTGGATGATGTTGCACCGCCCCTTGCCAGGGGGCCAGGCTCAGTGTAAGCTGCTTTGGGTTGTTCTATGTGGCTTTTGTTCCCTGAAGGCTTTTTGCCCCGCTTTAGAGGATGGAAAAAAAAAAAGTAAAAAATGGCAGCCCCCAGATTTCTAGACCCAGAGCTGAATGATCTCAGCCCCCACTCTTTAGTGCACCCTCAGGGAAAGGCAGTCAATCCCTTTCATGTGTGCCAAACTCTGCAGACTCCTGCGGTGCACACCTGCACCTATCCCCCCAGGGGAGGGAGGGGGGTCTCCCTTCGGCCCTGTTGATCACTGAGCCCCTGCTTGGGGAGCGTTTACCCAATTGTACACACACGCAAGCCACTCCTCCTGAGGGAAGGAGCTGGATCTCGCAGCAGCTGTCCCTTGCTGGGCCCCCACTTGGAGAGCAGTCTCCAGATCCTGCCAGGGTTCACGGTTTATGGAAACACCTAGCTGAGAGCCTACTCCTGAGCTCACTAATTGTAGCCTGCTTCCCTGTTCCAATGCTTAGGAACTCTGCCGCAGTCAGGCACCCCCATTCTTTCTGTGACCCTGGGGATCCTGAGACTACACTGTCCCACATGGGATTCTGCCCCACTTCACCACCTGAACACCTTTCAAGCAGGGATGTCCCTCACAGGAGCAGACTTCTAAAAGTTCCAATTTTGTGCTCTGGGGCTATATCACTTTTCGGTAGCCAGCTTATGGTTTATCTTCCAATATATCCCCTCAGATTCATGTCTCTGCATCTCCTACCTTGCAAAAAGTGGTTGCTTTTCTATTTATAGAATTGCAGCAATTCTCTTCCTAGAGCTCAGGTTAAATTCACAGGTGTTCAGAATGATTTAACAGATATCTAGCTGAATTGAAGGGACCAGATGAAACGAGGGTCCCCTACTTTTCATCCATCTTCCCTTCCTCTGCACCCATCCTATTTTGTCCTCTCTCTTCTTTGGGACTCCATGAAAAAGAATGGCCAGAGGGAAATTAGGTAGCCTGGAGTCTTTCTACCTTATGCAGTTGATCGTTATGGGCTACAAATGCTACCACCCTCCAAGCCCAGGCATCTGAGTGGTCAGGCCTCCAAGATTCAGAAAAAAGTGGAGAACCATCACAGTTCTCTGTGAGTAGCAGTGTTATGGCATTGGACCAAAATACCAGAAATATTTTAATTAATAGGGACAATGATAAATAAAATAGGAAGTGAGATAAGAGGTCATTGCCTTAGAAAACAAGGCTTTTCTTCTCATTTTTACAACTCTCTTGAATGACCCACAAAAGAAAGGGCATGCAAATAATATTTTAAGTTCCAGGATGTGCTTTTGCTTTTCCAAGAAGGAGTGCCCACAGATAAATCTAAGAGGGAGGTCATTAAATTGAACAGAGGATATTCAGAATAGGCGGCTTCACCCCATGTAAAGCAATTGTAAGCCTTTTTTTGTGTTTTAAAACTTTTTAGATAAATAGTCAGATTCAATTAAGCTCTGTAACTTCAAGAGCTGGTGCTTCTAAGGAGAGAGGCAGTAGGGACTACAGATGTGGGATTCCTGGTCTGCTAACAGACCTGTGGGGGGGCAGAGAGAATTGGGCTATTGTGCTTCAATCAGCAGCATCACTACACGTCACAGTCAATTTAACCATGGAGCTTTAGAATTAGGATGTGGACAAATGACTGAAATAGTACTTGAGAAAGGGGCAAACATATTTAGTATGAAAGAATTAAGGGTTTAGGTGGAAAGACTACTACAGAAAAATATTTTAAAACAGACTTAAGGTTTGAAGATTGACAAGAGGAGCCACAGTAAAAGTTGCCGTAGCTAATCCAATAGTTGGTTAAGAGCATAGGTCATGGAGCCAAACTACCTGGAATTGCATGCTGGCCCCACTACTTAGCCACCAAGTAATCCTGGGCAAGTTACTTCCTTTCTCTGTGCCTCAACTTCCTAATTTGACGTGTGGGAAAAATTATAATACTATCTACCTCACAACGGCTTTTGAAAGTATTCAATAGATTAATACATGTAAAGTGCTTCCAAATGGCCTGATAGTTGGTAAAAGGGTTCAACATTTAACTATTACTATAACCCAGAACTACCCCCAAGGAGTAATTAATATTTACTTAACATTTACTATGTTACAGAACTTACGCAAAGTAATTTATGTGAATCATCTTTACTCTTAGCAATCACCTTATAATAACGATACCCTAGGTATCGTTATTACCTCGATTTGACTGGTAATGAAAGTGAGGCACAGAGAAGTTAAGAAACTTGCCCCCAAGGTCACACAGCAACGAAGTGGTGCTTTCAAGATTCAAATTAAGGCAGTCTGGCTTTAGGTACAGCACACTTCATCACTGTGTAACTGTCTGTCTGACATAGAAAACAGTGGACACAAACAATGCATTTACTATCTATTTCAGTGGGTTTAGACTTCTCAACAACAGGGACTGTAGTGGATTCATCACTGCCTCCCAGTACCTAGCAGACTACCTTGTGCATATTTGATTAGATAACTGGCAAACTGGCTGTCTGTGTTAATGGCAGGTGCTTAGTTCCGTGACTCACGACTGTATCCTAAAATTCCATGACAGAACTCACTGCCATCTCTTATGGAGCAGTCCTCCAGACACTGCTTATGGTCCCATGACCCCTCACTGTGTCCCCTGCCCCCAATAAAGGGACAGTCACCACTGGTCACCTTGTTCATTCACCCTCCCTTTTGCCCATCCTCTTTCTTGCACTTCCACTCCATGGTCACTGGTACAAGGAGGATCACATAGAACTTTACTAAAAACAATACCAGAGGACAGAAGAGTAATGAAAAGGAGAGGCAGGCCAGGAATGAGTTCCTTTGAGTCCTTTTGTCTTTCCTGCTCTAAGGACTGCCTCACTATGTCTCTTTTCTGGTATTCAAGTCTCAGAAGTCTCCCACTACAGAATGGGAAATAGGCATTTGAAAAAAGCAGGCCATTGGTCAGAAAAAATTATTAGGACTTTTATTTCTAACATAAAAAGAAAGTTAATAATAAATTCATATAAGGCTTGACTTTGGAGCCCTCATTCAGTATATCAAACAACCGTGTATTACTCATCTCCTAAAGAAAGAGTAAAAGCTCCACAGAGTTAATAGAACTGAAGGTGGGCCTTCACGTGATTGTCCTCTCTCAGAACATTGTGATACACTGCAGCTTAGGTGTGTTTGGAAAGTTTGGTTTTATCTAGTCTTAACTAAATTAACCTTTGCAGTCGGGATAAATGCCTTAAAAAATACTAAATAATCTTACTTGTATTTTATTAATATTTCAGCACAAATGAATAAGAAAATGGCAATTCTAAAATTCCTATTTCTGGTGTCATAATCCAGAAATAAAAACAAAGACGAGCTAAGTAGACAGAACAAGAATCACTGAAAATTTTGGAAATACGTAAATGCCTACTTAAAATTCAAATTTCCTGGGGTGCCTGGGTGGCACAGTCAATTAAACATCCAACTCTTGGTTTTGGTTCAGGTCGTGATCTCAGGGTCATAAGATGCAGCCCCACATCAGGCTCCACGCTCAGTACGGAGTCTGCCTGAGATTCTCTCTTCCTCTCCCTTTGCCCCTCCCATTCATTCTCTCTCTCTCTAAAATAAATAAATAAATCTTAAAAAATAAATAAAATAAAATTTATATTTCCTTTCACTATTCTTAACAATGAATTCTGTTCTAAGTGAATATGGTAGCTTGAGATATTAGGTATTATCAATGTAATTCATGTCCCTAAATTTAAAATAAAGAAATACAAACTACTATGCAATTGGATAATTTAGAAAATAGGTAAGTTATACAATTTGCCACTAATTGTCTAAGAGTTGTCTATTATCTTAACATATTTTGGTCATGTTAAGTATGGGTGGGCCTCAACATTCTGAGAGTCTAGAACAACCTGTACTTTTGTAACTTACACATTAACATTCTTAAACTACTTTGTATATGGCAGATTTGGACATTTTTACATCAACTTGCCAAAAAATATTCAAGCATTATGATTCTTCCTGTCTGCCAGTAGATTGGTTTTGACAGCTTTACTTACCTAACAGTTGTAGCCATTCTGAAACTATATTCCTTTGAACATATAGGGTCTCCTGAGGAATGCCTCTGGGAGAGGGGTTCAGGGAGAGGGTCCCGGCAGCACCCCTCTCCAGTTCTCCTCTAACCCTTCCATTTGCATCTAGATCACATATCAAGCTTCTACCTAATAATTTGCTTGGAAATAGGGTTCCATTGCTAAGAAATATTTAGACTTCATCAGTTCATTTGTTCAAAAATATTAAACCTTCACTATATTATTAACATTTTAAAGTTATATTCAACTTATTCAATAATTCACTTATTCAATAAATATTAAAACTACTGCTTATTATAGTTCTATTATTATTTAAAAACCTAGTAAAATTGAAAAACAAAGAGAAGACTGGTGATTTAGTAATAAGGATAAAATTCTCATGTCTTATATCTATGAACTTGAGATAAGGTGGATGCAAGGTCTGCTGGTTACAGCAAATCTTTAGCTATAATAAATATCTACTGGATTTTAATCTAGTCAATATATATTAACAGTGAAGACAGGAACAGTGTTAAAATGTTTTACAAAATCAGGGGACTATCTCTAAAGCTTTGGAAGTGAAATATAGAGTTTTAAAATATTTATCCATTCTCTGGGAATGGAAACCTCTAATAATCTTTGGGTCTAGTATTATGATTCAACTCATTCAGCTTTCATGATCCTAATGAGTTAAGCTAGACATGTAACTAAATTTTAAAATACATTATCTTTCAAAAATATTACCAACAATTCCACAGAAATATATAGTAAGCTTACCTATTTGATACCAGTGAGTTTGATGGCTTCCTTGTATATATTCCAGTTTCAAGATATTCACATCTTACTTGCACTTTACTGATATTTCAGCTACTGATTTTCTTTAGATACAGCTTGATACTTATGTTAATTTGCATGCTCTTTTAATAGTTCAATACAAACTTAGGAACTACATGCCAATGAAGACCTATAATCTGTAACGTGGTCATGTAGCATATATTTATAAGTAACACTTATTACATTGATTTTACTCTATATTCTCTAATACTTCCTGCCAAATAGGTATATGCTCAAATATGTTATTGATTACATTATTAGCTACCAGTAGCATTATGTCTGGCTTTATATGTTTTACACCACTTTCTCTGTTAAAGATTACCTTTTCATATGTTTGAAGGAAGAAATCAGATCATTTGGATAGGTATCTAAGACCAAACAAGTCTGAAAACCTCTCACTCCTAATATTTCTGTGTAAGAATTAGAGAAAAGTATTTAAGCACAAAGTCTCAAAATATAAAGAAAAGATAATCCATGGAGTGCTTCATTCTTTAGAAACCTCTTTGATAAGGGAGGGGGCATATCTTTTGTACACTTTGTAAAGAGATTTAAACACTAAGAAGCCCTCCCTCCCTCAGACATGGGGCCAGAACCAAAGAGGGTTTGGAACTTCCAAACTTCACAGCAAACGATAATCTTGTATTGGAACAAAAGGCAAGAATGACTCAGAATGTAATTAGGGTTGTGCATCTAAGCAAATGGTATTAAGAAAAAGAAAAGAAGACAAGGTCCAGGAAAAGGATGCTAATGTTTCCACACAGAGACAAGGCCATGGCAGAATGAAAACAAAACCTCCTTAATTAGCAAATGATAGCATAGGGGCTGATCAACCTCTGCACATTGTGGCTGAACACCCACTTGTTGCTCCTCCCCTCTCATCATCTACACAAATGAGAATACTTGTAATGTTTCTATCTAAAGCAAATGATAGAAGGAGGAAAGGTTTCTAAATAGATTGAATGTAAGAGGCTGTGCTGAAGCCCCACTTCTATGAAAACAGAATGACTCTGATGTTTTGTCAACATTCCTGCTGATGCCACAACCAACAGGTTGAGACACGTACATAAAGCAAAGGACCCTGGCACCCAGACTTGGTAAACACAGAGGCTAATGATCTGTACTGTTATTCAGGTGCTTTTTCTTTTCTAACATGTATTTGCTTTTGGAATATTTCTCTGTCCACATAATGATGGGCAGGGGAAAGAAAAGACATGAAATTTCCCTGCCTGTACTCCTCTAAAATGTCACCTCACAGCATGTCCCCGATACCAAGCCAAGAAATGGCTTACTCAGGCTTTTAGCCAACTGGCATGAACCTGAAGATTACTTGACCTCCTGGAGGGCGATCTTTTTCCCACACAATAAACCTCACAATTTACCTTGCAATGATCCCAATATTAATACCATATTCCTTTTGTGATATAGAACAGAGATCAGAAAACTTTTTCTGTCAAGGGCTGGATATTAAAGTTTAGGATCTGTGGGCCATTTGATCTCTGTTACAACCCCTTAATTCTGCCTTTATAGGAAGAAAGCAACTATAGACACTACATAAACAAATGGGTGTGACTCTGTTCAATAAAACTTTATTTACAAACACACAGACAATACATTAAGGAATGGATGTGGTTGTATTTCAATAAAACTTTATTTACAAACACAGGTGGCTGGAAGGATTTAGCTCAAGGGCCATATTTGCTGATCCTTGATATAGAGAAAGAAACTCAGAAGATTAAAATTTCTCCTATTACATAGTTAGATAGGTAACACATGGAATATAGTTGAGTCTCATTTTCATATGTATATTTAATTATAGTCCAAATCTACTCATGGAATTCATTCACTTCTCTATTCATTAAAAAAGAAAAAAGTATTCCTTTCAACTATGTTCTAGGTATTGTCCCAGAAAAGTAGATCTGCTATCAAAAATAACAAATAAAATAATAAATAAAAACTAGTGAAGAAGACAGGCACAATCTCTACCTCATAGAGTGCAGGGTCTGGGAGAATATATTTTGCGAATATTTACCGAGGTTCTACTAAGTGTCATGCATTCTTCTAGGAGTAAGATACACTACAGGGAACAAGACAGACAACGACCTCTTATGGCATTTATTCTCAGTAGATGGAGAAAGAATAAATAATGCGACAAACAATAAGCAATAAAAGGTCACATGGTGGTAAATGCCACAAAGAAATAATACAGTATTATATGACAAAATGTCATTTAGCAGAATGCAGGAAGGTGGAAGGTAATAGTACTCAGACAAGACTTTCCAGAAAGATGTCTTCTGAGCAAAGACCTGAATGAAAAGAAAGAGCCATCTATACCAAGCTCTGGAGGAAGAATTTTCCTAGATAAGTGAACAGCACATAAAGCCCCTGCGACAGAAATAAGCTGGTCTGTTGTAGAAATAACAAAAAGGCTAATGTCATTTTAGTAACTGGAATAAGGGAAGGTGATAAATCTAGAGAGGAGTGGGGGGGTGGGGCGCAGATCATCTAGGGCCTCATGGTAAGGAATGTGGATTTTAGTCTTACATAATGAAAAACTGTAGGAAAATTTTAAGGAAAACAATGATACATTCTTAGTTCAGATTACATTGAACAAATAATTACATATGAGATGAGTGCTACTTAAAAAGAGCTTAATGTGAAATGGCACAGTCAGGGGTAAAGAAGGGCTGCAATCACCCATAGCAAAGGGCCTACTTGCCCTGATCTGCCAATGTAGACCATTTGGGGAGAGGCTTGCTCCTTCTTACAGAGAAATCCAAAGAGTGTTGTAACTCCAACTGCCCAACTTCTAGGGCCCAGAAAGATTATTCTGCCTTTTGATTCTAAAATACAACAAGCAAAAAATAACACCTAACTATTCACTGACAAGTTAATACAGGGGTATTAACTAAAGAGTTCCTATTTGGCTTGAAAACCAAGGGTTAATCTCAAATGAACTTGGTAGGGACATTTCTATAACTGGATTTAAAAGGCAATTATTCCTTTCACCTTTCTTGGCAACTGCCATATTTTTCTACCTCTGTGTATAAATCATATATGCATATTTTCTTCTAGTGACTAATATTTAAAAACATATTTATCAATTGTCTGCTCTTTTCCACACATTCAGGAAGCCTTCTCCCCCCAATATGTGCAAATAAAACATAGAACATCCTCTCTGCTTTATTTTGCATGATCAACAGTCCCCAAAACAATGCACAGATGGGAAATCATTTCCAGTTACTTATATTCACATATGCACATATTATATGTAAATATGTGTCATTATTACTTGTGGTAAATTGTTACCTACTGGCCTGGAAGTACAAAATTATTTTTCCTCCCAAAGGAACGTCTAGCTGACCCTCAAGTAATCTATCACAAAGGATTCAAGCAAATTTTAGCATCTAAAAGCAGTTACAAGGTCTCCTAATTTTCATTATTTTATCCCAGCACCACACAGTTGAGCACCTGATGTCTTTTATTTTTATAGTATGATGATAACAGAGATATTGTTCAAACACTCAGTAAACATTTCAGATACATATGGATAAAGAAACATTCACTACACTCGAGGGGACTCATAGTCTGAGTGGAAAAACAGGCCTCAAAACAAATAATGAAAGTGACAACAACCACATAACATGGAAGTGCAGTGTGAACATGATACATGCAACTTTATTATAACACTGGAGAGCTCAACCTGGGAGGGGAAGTGGAATGCAGGTATATTTCCTAGAGAAACTGACAACAAAGCTGACTCTTAAAGAATAATTAAATGGACAAGGTAGAGTGAATGCAGAAGTTTGAGATCCTAGATCACTGGCTAAGTACAATTTGGATAATTAACCACCACCTACCTTAGATCCAATATCGTTTTGATTAATATCAGGACAAAAGTAATTAATTATAGGATGTAGTACTTGCCTAAATGATAACACACCATCTATTTAGGGAGGTAAATTGTATATCCAAAACAAACTGCTAATAGTACATGGTAAAGTATAGACTATAACATGTAAACAATGCATCTCTTTGTTCATTCAACAGATATTTATTGTCTATCTGCTATGGACTATATACTGCTTAAGGCCCTGGGCATATGGCAACAGACAAACACACAAGGTCACTGGTCTCATGGAGGTCACATTCTAGTGGATATTAATATAGGTTAATATCTGTATACATGAATTGTAAAAAGATCATCATAATTCTCTGAAATAAATAGAGGATGTTAGTCAAAAAATGCTGTCAATAGAAACATTTAGCCAAGTGTTTCAAGTAAAAATTTTTCATCCTTTAGAATATTCTGGATGGCAATTCAGAACACATTTTCTACTAATAATCATCAGCTCATCAATTTTAGCTAGTGTAAAATATTTACAGTAGATAGACCTCTGTTGTCTGTTACAGGGCACGTTTTTTGACTCTATACTTTCAACAACAACAAAAAGACATCATTTGGCAAAGGCAAAAGACTTTCTAAGCATTGCCTCAAATTCTAGAATTTATATGATTAAATCTGAGTATTTAAATATACATATTTTTGAATTTCTGGGATACAGGAGAAAGAAAATATTAACTCAAGAAGCACGGGATGTAAAGTAGACATTAAACACTAGACATTTCTCTTTTATAGAAAGGTAGAAAGGAATCACAAGAAAGTGGCAAAGACACAAAAGCCATTTGTATTTCTTGTTATTATCCCAAGACCTGGTCCCTCTCAGGTATTGGGTTTGATTTACTAATAATTCTGAAAAGAACTATATGATTGAAGAGAGTCAAATGCAGACATACAGCCTAGGTGTTCTACCTAATTAAATGGTGATTTTTGAGCATATTATTAATATTGCTCTTCCCCATCTGATAAGTGAGAATAATGCTATCAACCTAACTCACAATTGGTGTTAATTCACAGGTTACTATGCAAAGTTGATCTCCTTGAATGAAATCCATCATATCAAAAGATAAGTTCCATAATAATTTCAACACTTACGGTGGCCAACACATCATCTGCTCCTTTGCACACCTTACTTCTCATCTTATTTAGTTGCAAGACCAGAAAAGTTGAGAAATGAGATTTGAGAGTGTAAATCTCATAAGGTGACTTTTAGTGAAGTCAGTGTCTTGTGAAGAATATCTGTTAAAGAATCCAGTTTACCAAACTTCATGGAAGGTATCAGATTAACATAAACTATCATCTAGCAGCATCTAGCATTGATAACACACATCCTGCATCAAAAACTTTCCTGATAGTGATGCCATGAACTGCATAATAATCACCATGCTTTGATTAATTATTTTGCTGAATGGATGAATTAATTGCATTTACACTGCTAGCCTCAGTTTCTGCAGTGCATTGCTTTTTATCCTAACACAACTATTCGGAATTAAAATAGAAGTAGTACAATTTGCAGCAGTAAGCATACCAAATAGTTACAGTAAAAAGATTTCCATTTGAATTATCAAAATAAATACAAGAAATTTAGAACCTAAAGTAAAAAAAAAAACCTCTAATTAAAGGAAACTTGGGAGAGCTTTTTAGCAAGTTCTTTGCTGAAAGAATCTATTTGGTTTCTTGATCCTCCTACCAATCGCATTAACAATGACAAAAGATATGCAAATTTAAACAGACAATAGTCAAGCCAAACTGCTCTGACTCAAACCAACAGGGACATTTTCAGCATATAATCAGCTAGAATCACGTTAGCAAGGGTCAATGTAACCAAAGAACATTTGCATAGTTATGCTTGGCTATAATCTGAAAACTATGCCATAATCATTGACCAAGAACAATGTAAACAAAAATCAAATTTATTTCACACAATAAATTAACATATGAAACATGTGCATGACATAAGCCCAACAGAATCATGTATTTACCCTATCACTGCTGAATAATTGCATAGCAACAAAAAAATATGCATTACTATGCTTGAGTCACCATTTTAACTGTATGTTTTAAGTAAACAAAATATTATATTTTTGGTAGAATAGCTCACTCAGGACAATTTGGGACTAAATTTCCCTCCCCAGCCCCTTCAAAGAACTCAGACTAATTTACGATTGAAATCTCATTAAAAACTATATGGATGGTATATTGAGAAGAGTAAAAAACTGTTTAACCAAATTAATTTGTTTACTGTGAAAATAAATTTTGCCAAAGAAAAAACAGATATCCTATTATAAACTGCTGCTATAATTAGTGCCTGAAATTTAAAGTATAATTATCAAACGGCTTCAGGATTCCGTTTGCTTTCTATTCTTCTGCCCCTATTGATCTTTTTCACCTGTAGTCTACAATAGCAAGATTAACTACAATTCCGGGTTTAGAAACTCTGAATCTATGGAGTTTCAGTTAACTTGTCAAATAAAATATCAGTGATCTTAGTTCAGTCCCTAGCGGACAAAAGTAGAATAACTGTTACTTGGCATGATTGAGCAGGCAGTGTTGGAAGTGAGCGTGACAACACAGGGGGGGAAAAAATAGAGCATTTGTCCTCTCCTTATCTTCTTAAAGGGTTTGCTCTGTTAACAGACTAACTTAAAGGAGACTGGACTGACTACGTTCCTACCTATATGCACCAAATGGATTTTTAGCAAAGATCCGTGGGAGAGAAGAATTTTCACAAATGTGACATTGCCACTCTTCCACAGACGTAGTTGAATACATTTATCTGCTGTTTACCTGTTACTCAACTAAACAGACAGCAAAGAAAGAAGGAACTGCAGAAAGTGTGTTCATAATTTAATAGACATTTTCAACAAAAACTTTTAAATGATTTATAGAGAAAAACTGAATAAAATGCTCATTTTGATTTTTATAAATGGGTTTTAACTGCATACTCGACATTAACATTCATCTGGATACTTAAGACTCCCACATGACACTGTTGGTGACTACAATGTCCTGAAAAAGGAGGTATTTCAGGAAGATAGCAAAGCCCATGTTGTGCTCAGCTCAAATCTGCAGGTGCATGTCTTTGGCAACAGCAACCACCAGCTCAATCTCTCCTTCCACACCAGGCAAACAACCTCTTCCTGAAGAGTTCACATTAAAATTTACCTTCCTGATTTTTTTTTTTTCTCAAGGACGGAAAAAATATGACAGAAATCTGTCCTCCGCTATTCTGCTACTTGCTAAAATTAAGTTGCCTTTATATACATACACAATTTCTCCAAATATCATACTTTATATATACTCCATTTCATATTAACTGTACTAGAGGTTGAAAAAATAAGTATTTGGTGATGATTTCTCACCCTAGCTGCAGAAAATTTCCTGGTGTAAAATCTATCTGATCCTAAATTAGTATTGTCATTATTTTCTTTTTTCACCAATGGTCTCAAGACATACGTGCTTTTCTTTTTTAAGTTGGGCTTTGACAAGTCAGAAAAATCAAGCTCAATTTTAAATAAGAGGAAACCAAAAATATCATAAAATGTGCCATTGCTAGGCACATAAATGGGTTGCCACCATACCTTCAGAGGCTTGCACAAGCCTGAAAACCTTGGCTCACCCATGAAGTCACAGAGAGAGAACAGTCTTGGATTTGCAAACACTGCCCCCAGGAGCAAAAGGTAAACACACAAATGCCCCCCTAAGGAACTCTAAGTCAGCTGCAGTGCAAGCATGGAAAAGGCTCTGCAATTAGAAACTGAAAGCAATCACTTACTTTTTGCAGCCACTGAGTATAATTTTCCATCACATGCTCCAGATGTTGAAGTTTCTGGGAAGAGAAATCCGGTTCCACGTGTGGAGCATCTCTCTGCAGAGCATTTGTGTTGTACTGGTCTGTCGTACTCTCACGACAGTTCCCGTCGTGTTCTGGAAGAATGAAAGTGTAGGCACACTGCCCATGTTGAATCCGGTTATATCTTCTCCCACCGTTTTCTGGACCTCGGCGCTGGTTGCTGCACCCTATGTGAGTCAGAATGGCAGCGAGGAAAGCAAAGGAAAGGAAAACTGTCATTGTACTGCCAGCAATCTCTTTCCGTGCCTCTCGCAAAACTTGCTCCTTTCTTCTGACCTTTAAACTAGTTTTTATTTTAGGTAAAACTGCTTGTTTGTTTGACTTTTTCCCCCTCAAAGAAAGCTTTTGAAGAAGAATCACAGAAAACTAGCCATTTGTTAGCTTTGTTCTAAAATGTTATTTTTTTTATTTCACTGTAATGGTAGTTTCCTTAGTTAAAACTTGAGATATTTATTGCATAGTAGCTGAGATTTATTGTTTCCTCTCTGTGTAACCGTTCAACGTGGAGCCTGCCTGAGTCAGCTGCGTGTACATATTCTAGACCCTTTCCCCTACCCTATCTGCAGCAGATCTGCTATTTTCTCCCAGACCTCAGTGAGTTTTATTAAGGTTGCACATCCAAGCCAAGCTGGAAGCAGGCAGCCTTTCACAAGATGACTTGACAGGAATGCATGAGTGTGCCCCTATGCTAAGGATTGCTGAAGGCTTGGAGCAGCGGATCATCTTACAAATTGGCTAGATGCGCATGACCTCGATCATGTATGGCCCTCCCGCCCCTTCCGCAGACAATTGCCTCCAGCCTTTAGTAAATTCAGGGCAAATCAATAAATAGAGCAGTCCACCTTAATACACTTTTGCTGTGCATGCTGACCTACTAAAACCTAGCAAACTAGCAGTATGTTTTTAAAGTTACTATTTAATTGGGGAACTCTAAGAAGAAATTGGCATGGTGTCCAGTAAAATAATTTTTGATAGTGAATGCTAAATCTGTATAAATATTAATTTTTTAAAAAATTATTCTTGACTCTGGGAAAAAGATATTAAAAACCATTTTTAGAGATGGTATTCTCTCACTCATCATATTCACTTAGACTTTAAGGAGTTGGAGAAAATTGTCAGGGAGGGTCAAATTAGAAAAAAAAAATGTCACAACTTGTCACTCAAAGGAATATAGACAGCATGTGCATATTAAGCAGAATAAGCTAAGTACTTTCTGAGATAAGGATTTTAAATGAAACTGGTCCCCTTATCAGAATATAGCTCTCTGTGCTCTATGTATATAAATTGAGCAACTTACAAAAACAGTGTGGTTACAATTTAAGACAGTGGCCAGAGAATTATTAATTCCTGTGGTACATCCTAATCATAGATTTCACAAGGACCTCTTGGTGTTGCTATGGCTGTCTTTAACTCTGCTAAGGAAGTTCCCCATAAAGTCTCCTGTGGCTGCACAAGAAAATTATCTGAGAATAAACATACATCAGGTGTGTCAATGGGCCAGCAAAGAGCTGTACGGGAGAAATCACTGCTTCTATTAAATAAGAAACAAAAATTATCGGAAGGTAATTTCCCACATGTAGGGTGTAAACATTTGAACAAAAGGTTCAGTAAAACATAAAGAATAGGTGATAATTATAGAATTAAGGTTATGGCACTGAAATCTTTACTGAGTATGTGCAGAAAACATGAATTATGAGCAGAGGCTTTCACCAAGAACTGGGAGGGATTTTCAGAAATGGAGCTTCTCAACTGCAGTCATGATATAAAAATAGAAGTCACAGATGTTGACTCTTGTGTCCTCGGGGTACAGGTCAGTGGGTAAAGGGCAATAAGGTTAGAGATTGGTGTGTAGGGAAATGTTAGAGGAGAGGGCAAAACAAATTCCAGAAAAAAATGTGATTTCCTTGGGACAAAAAAATTGTTCCGAAATTTATCAGTCTTTTCCATACCAAATAACAAATTTCTGATCTGACAGAAATGGAAGCAAATAATACCAAACATAGCAAAAAAGTCCTTGAACTGTCTCTGCAGCTTCCTCCTGTTGGCTGACTTGTCACTCATGTGCAATAAAAATAATGGCATTTATTAAGGGCTTAATATTTTCCAGGTCTGTGCACATATTCCTTGCACATGATCTCATTTAATTATTCCAATGAACCCGAAACATGGATAATATGTTTAATCCCATTTTATTGATGGGAAAACTGAGTCACAGAAAGGCTTAGTGGTCACAATTCACATAGCTAGCTAGGAATGGTGCCAATGTGTAAACTCTGGCCAGCTGATTCCAAGCCTGTCCTTTTAACCTCCAAGCCAGCCAAAAGGCTCCCAAAAGGGCTCCAGCTGCACGGATTCACAGTCCTAGAGCAGACTAAGTAATGATATTGAGAAGTAAAACAACTGATTAAAAGCCAGTTTATACCACCCAAGTGATTCAATCTGTCTTCTGTACCCAAAAAACAAACAGGAGTGACAGGTAACCCATGCAATAGAGTTTTTAAAGGCCTACAAGGATGAAGTAAACTGGCAAAGCACAGATTGTCTAAGAACATTTTCCAACATTGCTTGCTTTGAAAATTATTCCTGGAAAGAAGAGAGTCCAAAACCAACACCTTAAGTGATTCGTTAAAAACTAAATATAGCTGAAAATCAGCAGAAGACACAAAAGTAGTGAGGTTTCTATTAAAGTGTTTCTGTGTTTTATAACAGCCAAGATTTAAAAATCTGTTCCTCCGTGTGGGTGTGTGTGTGTGTGAATCTACATGTGCTTTTTCATATACTTTTCCAATCTGAACAAATGAAATGAAGGAATTCACAATTTCCTGAGGGAAAAGTAGACAACTAAAAAAGGAAACCTGAAATACAAGTACTAAAAAAGGGGGAGGGGACAGAGAGACAGTAAAAGGAACTGATTTATTTCTTTTCCAGAAAAACAAAGAAACAAAAAAACATGACACTGAAAGTACTAATGTCAATCTGGAAAAAAAAGTCTCAAGATGAATTTTAAGCAGCTGGAAAACACAGGGACATGTACAATGAACTCATATGTTTTAGGACTTCAGCTGAGGAGACACTGGGAGGCTCCTCGTGACATGCTAAAGAGCATAAGCTTCCAAGGACCTGAACCTAACCAACAGCAATACGGTGGGTCATTGTTGCTGACTATTCAGAAACGGTGCAGGTTAGGAGACTTCAGAATTTAGGAAGGAGTTTGAAACACAGGCCATATTTAAAAAAAAAAAAAAAAAAATTCCTCTGCCACACCTCCAAAAAGGTAAAAAAAAAAAAAATATTCTAAAGAACTAAATAATTGTATTCAGTTGAATACTGAGGCAGCTTGATCTTGAAAGCTCTGTATCTTTGTTTTTTGTTTTTTTTTTTTTTTTTTTGCATTACTAGAGCTCTGGAATAGGGAGGTTTATGCTTTAAGTGTCTGATCTCTTATCTACAATAATCCTAGTAAACATTAGCCTCATCCAGAAATTTCCAGTGAGACAGGGAACACCATTTATATGGGAACCTGATGGCCCTAAATCTCTCCTAACAACTAGTCTTTGTTACTTCTTTTGTGAAGCTTTCTTAATTTCTCCAGGCCCAATAAGTGACTCTCTCTGATGTGTTTCAATAACCTTCTTTTCATATCTCCATAATGGTACTTCTCACACTGCTTTTCTAATTATTTCTTTTTTGGTCTATCTACCCCTCTAGCTGTGAACTCATAAAGTAATCTGCTCTTTCATCACTGATTTCCCAGCACTTACTATGCACTTTGGTTGAAGGAATGAGAGAACAAATGAATGAGTGAATGAGCTAATTGAATTACTTAGTATCTGACCACTATATAACTGGCCACATCTGTTGCATTTTGGTGGGTGAGTCTGCCTAGAATCGGGGTGAAACAAAATTTATTCTAAAGAATGAGTTAGATATAAGAACGTGGTACAATAATAATGCATAACATTTTCTAACCCAAAACAAATTAATTTCCTCATTTAACATTTACAGCACCCCCATAATTGTGTATCATTTCCATTTTGCAGATGAGAAAAATTGTGGCACATACAGGTGAACTACCCAAGATCGATGATCTCTTATGTAGCAGAACAGGAATTTGATCCTCAATCCATCTAAATCTGGGGCCCACATTCTTATCCCACTGAGCTATAATGCCTCCAGCAATACCTCAGTATTAGGAAATAGGGAGAAAGCATTTCTTAAATTTAGGGGACAGGAACAACATGGCATCTACAACTAAGATGGGTTTTCTCCTCCTCTCAACCATGGCCTTCATGGATTCATGTTATGATCTTTTAAAACAGAGCTAATGTTAAGCAAAGATGCACCAGTATGGTTTTCCCATCTACTAACAAACATCCAATCTGATTGTTCAGGTTATACTTAGAATGAATTCTCTATGTTTAGTCCTGTACCATATCACCTGTTATATACATTGCTCTAAAATAACAATAAATAATATAAATTAGAGTTTATTCCTCAAAAACACCATCAAGTACTCCTCTAGTATTCATATAGACCCCCTATAATGACAAAAGGGACAAGAAAGCATTCTCCTCCCTTGTATACTGAACACAATGTCATTCAGCACATATTCTGTAGATATATTCTTGAAACACATTCTATATTCTAAGGGCACCATATTTGATGGCTCTGCTCTGGCAATTTCAGGGTTCAAGAATATCAGCAAGGCTATGGCAGTGGTAGCTATGTCTAAAAGGAAGCACTTGGCTATAATTCCTGCAGGCAGAGCCAAGACCCCTTCACTCAACTATGTAGGCATCAAAGGTATCCACAGCAGATGGAAATACCACACAGTGCTAAAACAGAAAAACAAGAAGATGGAGGATATCACCTGGTGACTGACAGCACTTCATGAGTACATGGGAAATATCCATTGGTAACTCTCAAATGAATTGGAAAGACTACAAAGAGGCAGACACTGCAGTGGGCGGGGTGAGGAAGACACTGCAGTGAGCAGAGAAATGTACGCAGGTGAAGAACATAAAAATTATTAGGTAAATAGTCCCCTGCCTTCTGATGAGAGAAATTTCTGGTAATTGGTGGATGTCTTGCTATCTAAGTCAGTTTTTAATTGTAGCTATCTATAAGTTGGAAAGGGCTCAGACAGAATTAATTTGTTCCACATAAGAAAGTAGAAAAGGGACTCAAGGGAAAATCTGGAAATGGAAGATGAGCTAGAGAGATGTGGAGAAGAGTTAGAAGAGAAAAGAAACTTGTGGCTGTGTGGCTGAGAGAAACTCAGGAAGATATAGTGAGTACAGAGGTCTGCAGTGAAATGGTGTTTCCTGTGAGATAAGATCCCTCTTTTTCAGCAAAACACATGCTTTTGGGCAAGTGACTTCTTTAGCATGAATGAGAAGAATCATTGGTCCTTGCTCCATATATGGAGCTAATATCTGAGTTATACTATTAATGTGAACACTATATATATTTCATTTTGGTATCTCACACTAGATTAGAGCCTCCCCAGAGCTGGGACTGCATCTGTCTTATGGATCATTCTATCCCCTTTTTCTGGCACAGAGGAAGCAACTGATAAATATTTGTGATCCAGCTGACTGTCTGTCTGACTCATTCACTTTAATTCCCAATGATGAAATCTGAAGACATAGAAGCATCCCCCTCCCTTGCAGGTTCTCTTGCCTAGGTTCCAAGACCTCACTTTCTGGAGAGTATATGGGAGATCAGGATCCATATATTTCAAAGCAAATCCTAGAAATCTCAGTGGAATAGTACCCAACAGTCCCAGTCACCCAGGGACAGAGTTGTAGAACCATTCAAGAAACATTATAGAAATACCCCCCAGTGTAAGGTTACTTGTTAATTCTACAACAGAGATAACTTCTACAAGTACCCAAGTCATAAAAGAAAACAAACAG
Organism: Leptonychotes weddellii; assembly: GCF_054177405.1. Classification (NCBI taxonomy): domain Eukaryota; kingdom Metazoa; phylum Chordata; class Mammalia; order Carnivora; family Phocidae; genus Leptonychotes; species Leptonychotes weddellii. Next base: position 143,664,796 of record NC_138372.1, read on the forward strand.
CTGGAGACTGTAACAAGTAGAAATACAGATGCCAACATTCCCCTCATACCAGAATGGAGAAAGATTTCCAGTGGAGACCCAGTGAGATGAGATTTTATTATGGGAAAAAGCATATAAACCACTTTGCATTTATTAACTGTCTCCTTTCTTCTCTTTTTCCCTATAGAAGTCTTGATTCCTACATGAGAGAAAAATGCAAAGGTCTCTCTGTCTCAGCTTTACAACTTCAGAAAGAACATGTATTTTATATCTTCTCAGAAACTCAGAAAGAACATGATTGGAAAGGAATGGCTAGAATCATCATGTGATGAATCATGTACCCAATGGCACATGGATGGTGACTAATCCTTGTAGCCAAAGCTGATAAATGACCTCCATTGAGCAGTGACTAGAAGATACAGGACCTTCTGTGATTCTTTTTGTGATTAGAGAGTTGTGACAACCTCTGCTCATCAGACGTTGGATGAACTGTTCAGTAGTGGTTAAGGTGGGAGGCAAATTGCTTTCTCTTTGTTTTTGCTTATTTCTTGTTTATGTTATTAAACAAAATTGAATTACACTGGGTAAGATATTTAATTATTCTAAGATTAGTTTCCTTATCCCTAAAATGAGAATGATAATACAGTATCACTTTTATAAGTGGGGGTGCGAAGATTAAATATAATAATGGATATAAGGTACTGAACACAATATCTAGAGCATATCAAGTACTCTGAATGTTAGTTCTTATTTCTAAATTTAAGCTCTCTTCCTTGTGCTCAAAAATGATCCTACTTTTAAATCTATTTTTTGAGTTTTATGACTACATTGACCTAACTCCATTCCCTATCATTTTATCCTCTCAATTGTTTAAAATCACTTCTGAACCTCTTAAAAATCACATTTAAGTGACTAATATGGGACACTGACCACATTCACAATGATAGTTCACATAAACAGTTCTGGTTTCCTTGAGGGCAGGGACGAATGTTTTCTTCCTCATGGCTGCATCCTCAGCACTTGGAACAGTGAGTGGCTGACACATACAAGGTGTTCAATAAATATTTGTTGAATGAATGAAAGAAGTTGGAAACAATTTAGTAAGAATATTCTATTCCACAGAGACATCTAGTAGGGCAGACCAACATATAAACCAGTCATACTTGGTAGTGTGATATGGATTTTATTCCCTAGGAACCATGGGAGAAATGTGGATGCCATTTATGGCTTCATCACTATGATTTGTTATCACACTCATTTCTGGCCAATTCAACTAGATAACCTTATTTTCAAGAGCTTCTTTTATGACTAGACTTGTGGCATATATCACCCCATTCTGTTTCCTAGGATGAGGAGATAAAGTGGCAAGTGTTTGCCTCTGATAAAATGAAAAAGAATTGAAACACTCTACTATTAATCTTATAAGAAATATACAGCTTGGCACGACTTGTACATTAGCAAAGGAAATCTTATTTTATCTATTTTTTCTCCAATACTAATTTTGCTTCCACTTAGGCTCTAATGAGATTAGGAATTTGGCAATTAAATTAGAAAATAAATTCCAGTGGTATAAAAACTTGTGAAAATATAATGGCTTAACCAGGCTCTTAGTTCACAAGTTGACAGGCAAAGACCAGTCCTTTCAATGTTAACCTTAAATGAAGTACCCATTAAATCTGAAAAGCTTATATTTTTTTTCATTGAATTTGTATGTGGTTCTTTCTTCTTTATCCTCCTCTTATAGTTAGTACAAATCTTTAAAAGGGAGAATTGTGGCAAATAAAGAAAGGCTAGAAGACCAGCATAAATGACTGAAAAAAATCAGAAAAGATTGTGATAACCATTTCATTCTCTATAGTTAAATTTTCTTTTTATTGTGATATATGCAGATGGATCATGTTTAACTCCAGAGGCATAAAACAGCCTGTATATTTTACAAAATGTTTCCCAAATTTGTATCACATTCACCCTCAGTGTATGTATCAAAACTGCACACATGCCCCTTGTACTACTGTTTACCTACTAGTTTCCTTAACTCAAATTTTAAGCTTTCTTTGTATCTGAGATTTACCTTAAGTAAGAATATCTGGAAAACCAATCACATGTGCTTTTTCCTAATGTATATTATGATGAACACAGAATATTAAATAGAATATCTGTCCACAAACTACCCACCACATATTTCATGTCCTCAGTGGAATGTGTACCACACTTGGGGAAACATGACTTAGTGTTATCTACAGTAGGGTACTTTCTCTTTGCAAAATGAATGAAAAATAATACCTCCTGTCAACATATCTGTGGAAAAGACTAGCTGCTGCAGTCCCTCAAGATCAGTCTGCATCATGCCCAGAGTGTTTGGGGATTGCTCCCATTCTGCAGTCAAATCAGAAATACAAAAAAGCTTTTGAAACAGACGCTTCTGTACTTATGCTGCCAGAGAGCACATAAAGAACTTCCCTCCATCTCAACCTGGAAGTCACGGGGAAGGATGGGCAGCAGCCCAAATTGTAACACTGTCCTGATGGCCTGAAATTGAGACTAATGATTGACCAGGAATTTCCACAGCTCTTCTCTTGATTCTGGCAAGGGAAAAAATAGTGAGGTTATTTAGTGTCCGAAGAGTAAATCTTCACTCCTTTTTCGTCTTGTTTTTGGATGAGTGTTGGGGAAACAGTAAACAAATTTCTCCTCAAGAGTTGCATTCCCCCTTGAAGAATTTACATTCCTTCCTGACATCCCTCAAAGAGCCATAAAAACACATCAGTTCAAAAGAGGGAAAGGAGAGTTAATATTTAAAGGAGCAGTTAAGAATCAATTACTCTCAGTTTAATAATAGCTAACATTTGAGTACCTATGATATGGCCAGGACTGTGCTAATCATTGTACCTGCATTATCTGTTCTGTTAGAATCACAATAACTCAATATGCAGGAACTTTTATTACCATAATTTTACAGAAGAAATAAAAAACTCAGAAACCTCAAGCAGGACTCAATCCCAGGGTTTTCTGATTCCAGAGGTGAAACTTTTAACAATTACATATATACAAGCCCTCCGTAAGTCCTTTGAAGAGGACTTGCTCATTTGGATTCCCAGAATTAATTATCTACCTGATTTTTCACATACCTTTCCTTATTTATTAAACCAGTAAGAAGCATAGAACCTGATAGCCAATTACACCAAAGGAAAGTTGTAATAGTTGAGAATGAGAGCTATCGATAGAAGTTAACAATTACAGTATATTTACTGTATGTCAATCACTTTACATACATTATCAAATTTAAACAAGCATATCATACCCATTTCACAGATGAAGAAACTGAAGCTTTAGAAAATAAGAAACTTGACCCAGGTTATATAGAAGTGGCATTTTAACCAGGCCATCTGATTTTAGGACCCAATCATCTTTTTTAATTTTTTTTAAAGATTTTATTTATTTATTTGTCAGAGAGAGACAGCAGGAGAGGGAACACAAGCAGGGGGAGTGGGAGAGGGAGAAGCAAGCTTCCCGCTGAGCAGAGAGTCTGATGCGGCGCTTGATCCCAGGACCTGGGATCATGACCTGAGCTGAAGGCAGACGCTTAACGACTGAGCCACCCAGGGGCCCCAGGACCCAGTCATCTTAATACACTAAAAAAATTGTCTAAAATAAGTGGGAAAAAAAAAAAAACATTTACAAGGTATTTATATGGAGGAGGTTAGCCAGTTGTATTCTCATCTTCACTGAGTGAAAAAGATAAGACTAGTTCATTGTCCTCAAAGTTGTATCCCAGGCTGGCAGCATCAGCATCACCAGCAATCTTGCTCATAATGCAAAATCCCAGGTCCCGCCCAGAACTACTGAATCAGAAACCAGAGTACGGGAGCCAGCTTCTTTTTAACAAGTCTCACAGATACTCTGATGCTCAACCTTTTGAGAACCACTTGTTTGATTCATTAATTCCTTGCCCTAGCAGAACCTTAAGATCACTTGAGGACTTGAGGACTTTACATAAATAAGATGCTTGGGCTTGTCTCTAGAGATTCTAATTCAGTTATCTGGGGTGCAACATAGACAAGGACTGTTTAAAAAAAAAAAAATGTTAACAGGTGGTACTAAAGTATAGCCATGGTTGAGAACCAATGGCTTAACTGAAAGAGCTAAGCAAGAAGAAATGCTGTGAAAAGAGCTAGATTAGTTCTAGACAAAGAAATAAATAGTAAACTTACTTAGATATGCCTAAAAACATTTCTGGAGAGTTATTTAATTCTAGGATTATAAAACAATGACCTTGGTGCTATCAAGTGCTGTATGTTTAATTTCTGGAGCATTTAAGGACACAGAGATGATCACAGATTAAATAAACCAGACTCAAGAGATTAAGTATCTCCATGGTTCATATTGTTTTGCTGTTGTTGAAGTAATTTATCTCTTAAATTTCTATTTTTAAAGCATTTAAGGAATAAAATATTTATGGCTTTATCACTCATGAGTACAATACTGACCCTCATCTAATAACTTACAATTGCTGTTATGATGACATTTTGTCTCTGTTCTCACAAAGCATTCTTATTTGTCCCTCCCAAAATAAGCAGCCAATACCTGTAGTCTTATCTCTAACTGCTCCAATATCTGATTTTTCACCTGAGATGAATGAATGTCTGGGAAATCAGCAATGAGAAGTAAATTGTCCTAAATAAATTACAAAGGGTTTAGAATTACTGGTTGTATCCTCTGATTATATAACCTGTATAGATTCTATGTCTCTCACAAGAAAACCATGAGCTTCAGGAATAACTATTTTCTTGTATCAAATTGGCATTACATGTCTATAGCATCACTATTCACAATAGCCAAAAGGTGAAAACAACGCAAATGTCCATGAACGGATGAATGTATAAACAAACAGTGGTACATCCTTACAATATGTTATTCAGCCACAAAAAGGAATGAAGTACCGATATATATTACAACATGGATGAACCTCCAAAACATCACGGTAAGTGAAAGATGGCAGATACAAAAGGTCACATATTGTGATTCCATTTATATGAAGTATCCAGAATAGGTAAATCCAGGGCAACTAATCAGATTAGTGGTGTTCCACTAATGCTGCATGTAGGGAGCAGTAGGGAGTGACTGCTTAATGAGATCTCATGAAATGTTTTGGACCTAGTAGTGGTGATGGTTGCACAACACTGTGAATGTACTAGTGAGTTGTATGCTTTAAAATGGTTAAATTTAATGCTATGTGATTTCACCTCAATAAAAAATAATTTTAACAATAATTGGCACCACATCTCCAAAAAGCATTTTTGGCATCTGTATTTTCATTAGATTACCATAAGATGCACTGATATAAAACACGTATTTTTTTTAAACTTTTATTTTGAAGTAATTATAGGTAAATAGGAACCTCCAAAGTTGGTACAGGAAGGACTCATGTACCTTTCACTGTTTCTCCATTGGTTACAACTTACCAGTAATTATAACTTTAGTATAATATTTTAATCAGGAATTGGGCATTAGTACAATGTGCATATATAGCTCTTTATCATTTTATCACATGTATAAAATCATACAACCACCATAATCAAGATACAGAAATATTCCACCACCACAAAGGTCTCCCTCATGCTATTCCTTTACAGTCATCCACTCTCTGCTTAACACCATCTCTAACCTGTGGCAGCCACTATATATATGTTTTCCATATTTCCAGCTTTTTTTCATTTCAAGAATTTTATATAAATGGAATTGTATAGTATATTACCTCTTGAGGCTGGCTCTTTTTTCATTCATCATTAATGTTCTTGAGATCCATCCAAGTTGTTTTGTATTCATTTCTTGTCATTACTGAGTACTCTTCTACGGTATGGATGTACCTCAGTTTGTTTAATCATAACCTATCAAGGGACAGTTTGGTTGTTTCTACTTTGGGGCTATAACAAATAAAGCTGCTAAGAAAAACTGTGTACAGGCTTTTGTGTAGACATAAAATCTCCACATCATTGCAATAAATGCCTAGGAGCATGAATGCTGGATTGTATGGTAAAAGTATATATTTTTTATTTTTCTTTAAGATTTTTTAATTTATTCATTCGAGACACAGAGATAGAGACAGAGAGAGAGAGAGAGAGAGAATGAGCAGGGGGAGAAGCACAGGGAGGGGGAGAAGCAGACTCCCCGCTGAGCAGGGAGCCCGATGTGGGGCTTGATCCCAGGACCCTGGGATCATGACCTGAGCTGAAGGCAGACGCTTAGCCATCTGAGCCACCCAGGCGCCCCGGTAAAAGTATATTTTTTTAATAAACTGCCAGCTGGCACCTGGGTGACTCAGTTGGTTAAGTGTCTGACTCTTGATTTCAGCTCAGGTCATGATATCAGGGTCATGATCTTAGGGTCGTGAGATCGAGCCCCGCATTGGGCTCTGCACTGGGTGTGGAGCCTGCTTAAGATTCTCTCTCCCTCCCTCTCCCTCTGTCCCCCCCAACAAAAAAGAAACTGCCAAACTGTTTTCAAGAGTGTCTATACCATTTTACATTTCCACCAGCAATATATGAGAGATCCACTTTCTCCACATCCTTGCCAAATGATAATTTGGTATTATCACTATTTCTTATTTTGGCTGTTCTAAAGAATGTGGAGTAATATTTTACCATGATCTAAATTTGCACTTCCCTTGTGGCTAGTGATATTAAACACTTTTGCATGTACCATGGTATATATCTTTGTCACTGAAATTTCTCTTCATGTCTTTGCCCATTTTCTAATTGGATTATTTGTGGGTTTTTTTTAAATACTGATTTTTAAGAGTTTTTTGTTTGTTGCTCTTATTGAGTTTTTAAAAAATATATTCTAGGTATAAGCCCTCTGTCAGTTACATGGTTTGCAAATATTTCTCCTAGTCTGTAGCTTGTCTTTTTTAAATTTCTTTCTTAATAAAGTCTTCATAGTACAAGATTTTCTAATTCTGATAAAGTCTAAATTATCATATTTTTCAATGAATCATGACTTTGGTGTCTTATTTAAGAAATCTTCACAAAGCTCTAGGTACTAAAGATTTTCTCCTATGTTATTTTCAATTTATATTTTACATTTAAATGTCTTAATAATTTATTTTTTGTATAACATGAGGTATAAGTCGGTTTCTTTCTTTTTTTTGCTTATGGATATCCAATTGCTTCAGCACCACTTATTGAAAAGATTTATTCTTCTTACATTGAATTGCTTTTGCACCTTTAGAAAAAATAAATCAATCAGCTGTATTTGTGTGGGTCTACTTCTAAGTTATTTATTCTTTCCAATTGATCTATGTGTCTCTCCTTTTACCAGTACCACTACACAGTCTTGGTTTCTGTAGTATATCATCATTCTTTTTTTTGAGAGAGAGAATGTGCACCAGCGAGCTGGGGGACAGGGATGGGGGAGGTGGTAGAGGGAGAGGAAGAATCTTAATAAGCAGGGTCCACGCCCAGCACAGAGCCCAACAAGGTGGGCAGCGGGGGGTCCTCTATCTCAGGACCCTGAGATCGTGACCTGAGCTGAAATCAAGAGTCGGATGCTTAAGTGACTGAGCCACCCAGGTGCCCCAGTATACCATCATTCTTAAACACAGGTGGAGTGATTCTTTCTACTTTATTCTTCTTTTAAAAAGTTGTTAATGCTATTCTAGTTCCTCTGCTTTTCCATATAAATTTTAGAAAAACTTTGTCTAGATCTACAAAAAATCTTGCTGATATATTTACAAGGAAACTGTATGCTAATTTGAGAACTGACATGTTTCCTATTCTTTACCATACTGAGTCTTTTGATCATGATGTGATATGCCTTTCCATTTAAGATCTTTGATTTCTTTCATCAGTATTCTGTAGTTTTCAGTACACAAAGCCTGCACATTTTATTAAATTTATACCTATTTCATTTTTGAGTGATTACAAATGCTATTGTTTTGATCTTGGTTTCTACCTTTTCATTGCTAGTGAATAGAAACATAATTGATTTTTGAATGCTTATTTATATCCTGCAAACTTCTTTAACTCACTTATTGGTTCTAGAAGTTTTTTTGTAGATTCCTTGGATTTTCTACATAGGCAATCATATCATTTGCAAATAGGGATAGTTTTATTTCTTCCTTCCCAATTTATATTTTATTTTCCTTTTTTGCCTTATTGTCCTGGCTAAAACTTCTACACAATTTCTTCCATAAATTAGAAGAGAAGGGACAGTTTTCAACTCAAATATGAAGCCATTATTACATTTATATCAAAACAAGACAAAGATAGTACAAAAATAAAAACTACAACAAATATCCCTTATGAATATACAAGCAAAACTTAACAAAATTTTAGAAAACAGAATCCAGTAACACATAAAAAGAATTACACACCATGAACAAGTGGCGTTTATTTCAAGGATACAAGACTGCTTTGATATATGAAAATAAGTCAATGTAATCTACTGTATTAATAGGCTAAAGAAGAAAAATCACCTGATCATATCAACTAATATAGAAAAAGCATTTGACAAAATGTGACATCCATTCATGATAAAAACTCTCAGAAAAACTAGGAATAGAGGGGATCAATCTCAACTTCATCAAATACAAAAGTGATAAACTATAGCTCAAATTAAATCAAATGAGGTGTGTTATATATTCACTGTTATGAACCAGGCACTAATATATGTGCCGAGAATCCACTATGTCACTACACATATGTTAATAACTGGTAAATTCCATTATTTAACATACAGTAAGTAAAGTTCACAAGAAAGTTTTTAAATTCTATAATGACTCTATGGGGATACTGATTCAAAATGTATTTCATCCCTTAATTTGGAAAATCTACCTTAGAAACAAGGTAGTATCCTTGTGTCTTTATCTCTACTCTTTCATCCATTCATTCAAAAAATATTTATTGAAGCTATACCACATGACTGAAACTTTTGCAGGTGTTGGGGGTACAATAGGGAAACCAACTTTCCTGACACCATGCAGCTTGCATTCTGATAAGAGGAGATACTAAAAAATATACTAAATTATTAATATATGCCACACCGTATATTATATAATGATTAGTATTATGAAACAAATGAAATAGGAAAGAAAGAGAGGAAATACTGTGGTGGTGGTAGATATAAATAGGATGGTCAGGAAAGGCCTCACTGTAAAGGTGGTACATGAGGAAGTATTTAAGGAGATGAGTATGCTGGGCAGAATAATGTCCCTCTCCCAAATATGTCCACATCCTAATCCCTGAAACCCCTGAGTATGTTATCTTACATGGCAAAAAGGACTTTGCAGATATTAATAAGGTTATCAACCTTGAGATGGAGAGATTATCTGGGTAGGCCTAATCTAATCACATTGGTCCTTAAAATCAAAGCACCTTTCCCAGCTAGGGTCAGAAGGAGACATGACTATAGAAGAAAGGTCAGAAGGATGCAATCTCTTTTTTTTGCTCTGAAAATGGAGAAAGGGTATCACAAGCCAGTGAATGTGGGTAGCTTCTAGAAGCTAGAAAAGGCAAGGAAATGGATTCTCCTCTAGAGCCTCCAAAAAAGAATGCAGACCTTCCAACACCTTGATTTTAGCCCAGTAAGACCTGTGTCTGACTTTTGACCTACAAAATGATAAGATGGGGCACCTGGGTGGCTCAGTCAGTTAAGCGTCTGCCTTTAGCTCGGGTCATGATCTCAGGGTCCTGGGATCGAGCCCCATGTCTGGCTCCCTGCTCTGCAGGGAGTCTGCTTCTCCCTCTCTCTTTGCCCTTCGCCCCCACCCTGCCCCTGCTCATGCTCACTCTCTCAAATAAATAAATAAAATCTTTTAAAAAAACCCAAAATGATAAGATAATAAATTTGTGTTGTTTTAAACCACTAAGTTTGTGGTAATTTGTTACAGCAGCAATAGAAAACTAATACAGGGAAGGAGTGTCTTGCTTGGTCAAGGAGCAGTGAGGAGGCCAGGGAGTCTGAAAAAGCAGTAATAGAAGATGAGGTCAGAGTGGAGGGTGGAGGTAAAAGATCATGGAGGACCTTGGTGGCCAATGTAATGTTTGTTTTTATTCCAAAGTGGGAAGCCACTGTAAATTTTTTAACAGAGGAATGTGATTCATCTTGTATTGTAAAGGGATGACAGCTCTATGAAGGGCAAGGACAAAAACCTAGAGCCCAGTGAGGAGGGTCTTTCAGTAACCTAAATGATCATGGCTTCAATAAGAGCAGTGGCTATGAAGATGAGAAGTAGTCAGGTAAATACTCTGAAGGTGGAACGGAAAGGATTTCCTGGGGGCTTGTATGCTGAGTGTGAGAGATGTCTCAAGGCTTTGGCTCAAGCAAATGGAGATTATGAGTATTGTTAATGAGAAGATTATGAGATAGAGAAGATTATGAACAGATTTGGGAGAGAGAACAGGATCTTACTTTCAGAGATGTTAAACTTGAGATACTTATGGAAGAAACCCAGCTAGTAAGTGGTTAGATACACGACAGAGTTAGAGGAATGGTCCAAAATGGAGACATAAATCTAGATATCATCAGGGAGCCTGCAGATGGTACTGGAAATCATAAGAGTAGAGGTAATCACAAGGGAGCAAGGGTAGATGGGGAAGAAAAAGTTCTAACAATTTGACTCTGAAGGTCCCTAGTGTTAAGAGATTAAGATATGGGAAGGAATCAGCAAAGGAACCTGAAGAGAGGTAGCCAGTGAGGTAGGAAAAAACATTAAGGTGTGTGTTCTGGAAACCAAGTGAAGTATGTGTTTCAGGGAGGAGGGTGATCCATTATGACAAATGTAGCTTTTAGATCAAGTAAAATGAGAACTGAGAATTGAGCAATTGTTTAAGCAACATGAAGGTGATAGATGCCCTTGAAAAGAGCAGTTTCAGAAGAATAGTGGGGATGCAGGATGCTGATCCTGATCAGAACTGGTTTAAGAAAGACTGAAAGGCAAAGAATTGGCACTGGTAGATGATGATGACCTTCGCAAGGAGATCTGCTGTAAATAGTAACATCAGTCTCAGAGAAAGGGGCACCCATAAAAGCACTTGATAGGTTTAGCACTGCATTTTTGGCTAATGTTATAGGAAAATGAAAACACAAGATTTAAATCTCTAGTCCTGGTGTGAAACATGCTAACCTGTACACACTGACCGTATATAGATACCGTCTTTGGTCTTATTTTTATAAGACCTTGTTATACCAGTAGAGTTACTGAAACAATATCTTTGAACTTACCAATACTATCCTATACTCTTGCACAAATAAGCAATCTTTAAGAAGCATTGCTGCCAGAAAATAAGTCTAATTATAGACATATGAATGCAGTATAACCTTTTTGCTTGGCTTGGTAAGATTTTTTTAAGTGAACTACTTTTTTATGGCAAAAATGTTGTAACTTCTTATTAAAGGGGGTAATGACTAGCAGCAGGTGGAGATATCTTTGTTTCATTTTTTTCCCCTTAAGTATTGTAGGATTTTCCCTTTGACCACTTGTAGGAGAAGATCTCCTGAGTGGTATGAAAGGACTTGGCAATACCTTTAGAAATGAAAGAAAAAATCCTGTTGTTGGGAGATATTCTATCAATAATATCTGGAGAATCATTTTTCTTCTGGGCCTATGTATGGCTTTCCTAAAAATCACATCTCCTTCCCAATTCTTTCCATCAAACATGGCATAAATAGCTACTGATGAGTAAGTCAAAGGTTATTTTACCTGGAGAAGCATGATAGAAGGGAAACATAACTGGACTTGGCACTTTAGGAAATATGGTCTCAAAAAAATATTCCCAAACACTTAGACAAATTTAGTATATGAGCAAGGGGGCATCTCTAATCAGTAAGCAAAGGATTTTTAGAAATAAGTGGTGTTAGGACAACTAGGTATTCATCTGGAAAAAGATAAAGCTGGCTTCATACTTCACACTGTACACCAAGATAAACTCCCTATCAATTTAAGTTTTATATTAAAAAATAAATTATTAGAAGAAAACATACCAGTAGGTTTCAAAAGGCTTTCTTAACTTAAAATCTAGACTCCACTTAAAAAATTTTCTCCACTGTTTGTTAAAAACACTTCCTCATGCCTCTGTCTTCCACTCAGCCAAAAAGATCTCTTTTCTTTTTGTTCTTTAGCCATGGCTGAAGTGTTACCTGTCTGTCCCGTATGGGTTCCTGGATGCCATGTCCTGTAACCTTGTGTCGTGACCTCAGCATGACAGCTGCTCCGAGAACTTGGGCCGAGGCAGAGGTTCACACCTACTGTACGCCTGCAGCTCCTGGCTGCCGGCCTCCTGACAGGGGCGGCTGCTCTGCCGAGTCCACTGGGTAAAAGGTCCTGAGGGAGGCTTGCTCTGTACAGATGGACTGCATAATGTTACCGACATCTCTGCGGCCACACAGCGAATATTACTGCCCTGAACCTCCAAACCTCATTTTGCTGGGTCCATTGTCCACAAATAGCCATGGTGCAGTGAGGAAAATTAAATCCATGAGACTGTAGGTAAGTTACAAAGGCAAAATACAGGTTCGGGACCCTTGTACAATTAGTCTAAGATTCAGACAGTTTAATAACTATCAAAAATCAAAATGTTCTAAAATAACATTTAGAATATTATTTATTAGAATCATTTTGGAGGCTCAAAAAACACATGATGAATTTTAAATAAAGGGAATTTTAAATCATAAAATTCTGGCACTGAATGATTTAAATAAACCCTTTTATTTTACAGTTAAGAAAACTATAACTCAAGAAATCGCCCCACAGGGCGCCTGGGTGGCTCAGTTGGTTAAGCGACTGCCTTCGGCTTAGGTCATGATCCTGGAGTCCCGGGATCGAGTCCCGCATCAGGCTCCCTGCTCGGCAGGGAGTCTGCTTCTCCCTCTGACCCTCCTCCCTCTCATGCTCTCTGTCTCTCATTCTCTCTCTCGCAAATAAATAAAAATCTTAAAAAAAAAAAAAAAAAGAAATCGCCCCACATTACAATGGCTTTCAACTAGAAGCTGGTTAATATACTCCTATAATATTTTCATCATACTTTTATAAGACAGGCTCCAAATTAGGATTTCAGTATCCAAGCACCAAAAGCAAATTTCATATTTCACTTTTAATCTTGACCTGTGAAATCTACTTAGTAGAAACTTTTCTCCTTTCCCTTTCTTTACTTCTTAACTGATTTTCATAAAATGTACCTTCCAATCCCATGGCAGGGTTATTTGACACCTGTAAGGGAGATGGGAGATCTTCAGGATAAATTCCTACATGGCAAACCAAATAAAACATGACTATAAATAATCACAGATGTAAAAGCCAGCCTCTTTGCCCAGGGCCTAAGAGGGATCAGAGCAATAAAAAGAAATTCAGCAGAAAACCAGTATGGTGCTAGGTAAGGGTAAAAAGCAACATGACCTGTTACTCTGTTTGCATCCCTCTGTGTCTAGGGGTGTGTGTGTGTGCGTGTGTGTGTGTCTATGGTAAGGCCATCATATAAGAAATATGTAATTTCTCACATAATGATTTGATGCCTGTTAAAGGACATAAAAGAATTCGTGGACTCTGCCTGTTGTCCCAAACACCTGGGTTCAAATCCTTGTTCTGACACAGCTACTGTGTGCTTTGGGGAAGGCTCTTAATTGCTTCAAACTTGGGCTTTTTCATTTGTGACAGGGAAGTAACCCTGTCTCCCTCCCAGGGATCATGGTGAGGTTGAAATGAGATAGCACAAGCAGAACGCCTGGTATTCACAGAGATCCAATTAGTTCAGTTTTCATTTGTTTTTATAAAGTAAGACTGCATAATAAATAGAAGGAAAAATGCAAACAGTACAGAGTAAATCAGATTGTTGGTTTTGTTTCTTTGCAAACTAGTGATGTTTAAACACCCCTTCCAAGAATACTGTAAATTCCCCCAAACTCCAAGTAGAGTTCTTCCTAATGCCATTTGAAAGTGCACTGGATTTGAGAAACTATCTAGAGATGCCATGTCTGATACAAGAGCTTGGCAAAACATTTTTTTTGGCCTGGTTCACTTTTTTTTTTTTTAGATTTTATTTATTTATTTGACAGAGAGAGATACAGTGAGAGAGGGAACACAAGCAGAGGGAGTGGGAGAGGGGAGAAGCAGGCTTCTTGCGGAGCAGGGAGCCCGATGAGGGGCTCGATCCCAGGCCTGGTTCACTTCTGATGCTCTGAGATTTATTTTTCCCCTGCCTCTCTTCCCTTTTCTCTAACTCTGTTTTTCTTCTTCTTCAAATGGCCCCTGATAACTCCCTGGGCAAAAACCCAGATTTTCTTTTTAATAGCATGTGCCCTCCTATGACAGGTTTAGTGAGAACTGAAGGGGGTGAGCATAAATGGAAGAGAGAACAAAACCCACACCCACTCCTACTCCTCCCAGCCCCAAGAACGCCCTTAGTAACCTCTGTTGTGACCCTTCTTTCCTTTCTGGCTCAGCTTGTTCATCTATTCAGGGCAAGGGTGTAAGGTCACTGGGAGGAGCTATACTAATTGTACTAGGAAATCTCCTGGTAATGTGAAAACATCAGAGAAAACCAAGAAAGAAAAATAGAAGCACGAAAGGGAAGCTGCTGCCAAAAACTGTTATTGAATCCCTTCGGATTTATTTAGAGCATACTGCTCTGCATATAAATATGAAACCAAACAAATCTCTAAGCCAGCCTGTTTAGACCAATTTGACATTTCAATGGAAAATAAAGCTGTGCCTCTGTGATGCCAAAATATCCAGATGAAAAGTGAAGAATTTTGTCAATAAACAAATATATTTTAAGCTTATTACCTGAGTCTAGCCCTGCACTTGGGCAGTGATGAGAGGATAAGAGAAGTAGAAAACAGGGCCCTTCGATTCAAAGAGCTTACGATATGGCAGCAAATATTAATAAGTGGGAACACACTGTCTAAAATATCAGCCAACCACTACACATATGCTGATCACTGTCCTATTATTTTATTTACCTATTATTATTATTTCTCTCCTATAATTTTTCTTTATAGCCTTCAACAACTAAATCTCTATCTGTTCTATCAATCTTGCCATCCATCTGTCTGTCCATCTGTCCAACCATCCATTTCTTTATATCTCTATCTCTTTTTATCTATCTGAAGAGAAAAATATTATTTATTTTCTAATTTCTCCCCTCTAGAATGTAAGCTCCATGAGAAAGGGGCTTTGGTTTTGTTCGCTGCTATACCATGGTCCAAGAACTGAGTCTCACACATAATTGATATTCAGTAAATTTTTTTGAATGAACTAATGACATAGAGCAATGAGATATTAACAAGAGAAATCAGGAAAATCTTCATAGAGAAAAGACATCTTCAGCTGAACCATGAAGGACAGACAACATTTGGATAGATAAGAGGAAAAGAGCATTCCAGATATGGGCACAGCATGCCCTAAGATGCCAGGGCTGGAAGAGCACAGCATAGGAAATATGGGGGAAATATTCCTACCTTCTCTAAAAGAATGTATATCAATGTCTGGCTGCCCAGACTTGGTAGATAAAATACTAGAATTATTATTTTTTTAAACTCACAGGTGTTGAGATCATTCAAACACAGTCTCTAAGTATTTGTCCTATCTTTCTAGGAGCTTGCAACCAATTACCTTCTTCATTCAGGAATGGCTCTTCATTGTTTATCAGAATAATTGAAACTTAAACTTTAGGGACCTCAGAAGAAGAGTACCTACTGTTGATGCCAAGCTTGTCTTCTGATTTCCAGTTTGGTCTCTGATCTCTTTTGTCCTTCCTGCTTCCTAGTACTTGCGCTGGTACTCAATATATACTTCGTTCCCCCTCTTCACTAACACCAATCTAATGTTTAGCTGTATGTGACAACATGATTGAACCTTGAGGTCATTATGCTAAGTAAAATAAACCGGTCACAGAAGGATAAATATTGCATGATTCTGGTTATATGAGGTAAGGAAAATAGTCTAATTCATAGAATAAGAGACTAGAATGGTGATTGCCAGGGGTTGGGGGGAGGGTTAATCAACAGGCATAAAGTCTCAATCACACAAGATATCTAGAGATATGCTGTACAACACTGTCCCTATAATTAACAATACTGTACACACACAAACTTGTTAAGAAGGTAGATCTCATGTTAGGTGTTACTACCACAATAAAATAACATTAAAAATAAAAATAAAATTTAAATTATTAAATAAATAAACCCTGAGGATAGAAACCCTTTGTTCTGCTTGTTCTACTGGCCACTTGGCTCTCATACACATGAGGCCACACATTCATTCTTTGGTGATGACCTGAGATCCCAGGCACAGATTGTGGCCCAGCAGAAGCTATATATATATATATAAGAGAGAGTTAATTCTGAAAGTAACTGATCATTGCTGAAAAAACCCAAGAGTTCTGAGAATCATAGTCATTTCTTATTTAAGCAAGAGATCTTAGAAATAAAATACTCATTTATTTTCATCTTGAAAAATGTTGGCTGCTATTAGTTATACATGTGTAATGTGTCTAGCTATGTACAGCCATCTCTATCATAGGCAGTAAGGGCTAGATTTAGTTTGTGTTATGTTAAAAATACATAATAGAAATGGGTGACCTGGTTAACAGTGGACTGTTGATAGAAATAAAGTAGTTCAGTTAATCCTGACCTTGGACCATTTAAGCACATTACAAAACAAACACACTTTCCCAGCTATTTTGCAACTTAAATAGTTTGGTATTAATTCTGTTGAGGCTGTCATTTTTATATAAATAAATTTTATTTAGCAGTATAAAGTATCATTCTGGTGAAAATTTGGTAGTATCTATAGCTCTTCATTTATCTTTTATGAGCTTCTCTTTTTCCAGCTGTCTCTTAATCCAAAGGTTCATCTTGGGTCTTGAATTATTCTCATGCTATACAGTTTTCCTAGCAGCTCTCAATCAATTTGCCTATAGACAATTTGCCAATGAATAATTATCCAAAAGGCAGTTTCCTAAGTGGTTAAGCCTGTGAAAGCAACTCCCTGAAAGAGATGGCTTTTTGCAAATTGCTTTTTGGTAAAATTATCCATGTTCCTCTCTGGATGAGTGATCTTATCCATTCACAGGGATTGAAGTACCATTGTACTCATGTCTCCTGCATCCATATCACTTGTATGACATTCAACTTGTATGTTCCCTAGACACATTAAATTTTATATGCCTAAAATTCCCCTTCTCAGTTCTATTAATTCCAAATTGTTCCTTCAGTTATTTCAGATCTCAATGAAAAGCACCACTTGTCACCCACTTTCCCAAATCAGGAACCTGAGTCATTATAGATGTATTTATTCTCTCATTACCCTCTATGTGCAATCACTTGCCTAGTCCTGATTTCAATCTCCTAATTAAATAGAGGAATAAAATCATCATATCTGTGTTTCCCATAGACTCCTAAGTGCTTCTCAATCAATCGTCCTCTCCTCATCATTGTTGCATACTAATGAAGGTTGGGTCTGCCCATTCCATTTCTCTCTAAGTCACTCCAGGACTATTATAATGAGATCATCATCTGCCTCCATCTAATTTTTCCCTTTCACATTCTTCCCCTACTTTGCTACTAGAATAAGCTACATTCCCATATTTAAAATTATTTACAAACTCCCTGTTGTCTATAGCAGTGGTTCCCAAAAGTTTCCATGAAACACCAAACCTTGCAAGATGGTCAGTATTCAAATAAGTTTAGAAAATGCTGCAAATGCTGTAAGATAAAACACAAATACTGCAAGATCATCTATGTCCAAATAAGTTTAGAAAATACTGCATACTATATCCTCCTCCTGCAAAAGCACAAAGGCCACTGACACAATAAAAGTCCTAAAAACACTTGAAGAAAACCAATACATAACACTGTCTAATCCAGCTTATCCCAGATGCATTTGATTTACAGTCTCTTTTTTTCCCCGAGTAACAGCTATTAATAAGCATTGGGACACATTTTGAAAATGCTGGCATACTGTGATTTGATCATGCTAAGGAACTGAAGTAAATGGCTTGACCCAGTCCACTTATTCCCTGCTCTGTTCACCTCACATTCTGGGAATGTGGTATGACTTGCAGTTCCTCATGAGCAGCATGTTCCTTCCCATGTGTCTTTGGCATGTTGCTCCCTTCACCTGAAATGCCCTATTCTAAACCCACCACCACTTCCACCTTCTAACTCCTACTCATCTTTCAAAACACGTCTCAAATTTCATCTCCTCTAGGCAACTTTCTTACCTTTCTGATCTACCTTTGGTTTCCCTCATAATGTCCTCCTACTCATCACAGCACTTAACATCTTTTAACTAAAACAAGCTTTATTTCCCCCATGTCTACATCTCCTCAGGAACCAAATCATTAGTACAGAGTAAGTGCTCAAGAAATAGCTGTTGAACTGAAATAAACCGGCCCATGATGAAGACAATAAATGATAATATAGTAAAGTTTTTAGGAACTTTATATGGTACAAAGTTCCTATACTATATATGGTATATAAAGTTACTATACTATATATGGTATAACATACCATAATCCCTCAGTATTTCAAAAGTATATTTGAAAAATTGTTTTCTTCTAAAAAAGGCAGTTTGTAGTATGCATCTTATTTCTTTAATTAATGTCATTCCATTTATTTATTTATTTATTTATTTATTTTAAATTTTCCTTAGTTAACATACAGTACAGTATTGGTTTCTGGAGTAGAATGCAGTGATTCATCACCTACATACCATGTCATTCCATTTACTAATGTTAGTGATTTGTAATGAAATTTTCCTTCTCACTTGCATCTGCATGTTTTGATCATTCATATCAGATATTCAAACATTTTTTTCTTTACTAAAAACAAGGAAAAAAAAAGAAACTGCTGAAAATGCTCACTATGGCAACATTCAACTGTGGAATTGCACCACCACTTTGGATCTTGAAACATAAACACTACCTAAAGCCAATGTAAGGACACCGAATCCAGGCCTTTGTTCGACCTTATTCCACAACAGCTGTTCATTTTATTTATCTCAAATCTACCAATCCTGTTTAGGCTGTGAAGCAAGCCTAGGCCAAGCCTCCTGTGTTTAGGTGTACATAAAAGATGACAGCTTTTCTCCTGAGTAAAATTACCTCATGCCATGTTTCCCCCAAAATCTCAACTCACTTATATTCAAGATATAGGTTTCCAAGAGTGAGCAGAGATCGTTGACCAAGTTTGATGTCCTTATCAACTTATGTGTGAATACAGGTTGTGCCCATAGGTGTAATGTATAACAAATGTTTGAGATGTATAGTCACCAATCCTAACTGATTTACCTCCCATTAAAGAAGATTTTCTCCTTCACTTACTCACTTATTCATTCATTTGATAAATGTATGCTGAGCACCTATTATGTGACAGGTACTACATTGTCAAAAGGCCATAGTGGGATATTAATACTAAACATAAGCATAAATAATACATTAAAAAATAGTAAATATAAATATAAATAATGGTTGCACATATTGAGTACATACAATGTGTAAGGTGCCATGCTAAGTCATGTGTCTGTATTATCCCATTTGATCTTTACAACAAGCTTGTGAGGTCAGTGCATTGCTATTCTTTTTCATATAATAGGATACTGAGATTTAGAGATGTTGGTATAGCACCCGAGATCACAGAGCTAGCAAACATCAGAGCCACATTTGAATCCAGACAGCCTGTCTACTGTGAAGCCCCTGTGCTTGCCAGGCAAAAGAGCCCAACAGTGGTCACACAATACCACTCTACCATCAAACTTCCCATAGACATGTTCCTTGCCCAACTGCTGTTATACGACATCTTAAATAGAATTGATGAGGAACCATTTCAAGGGTTTTAAAGTGACAAAGGCATAGGAAATCAAATTAAAGTGTTTATTATTTGATCAAACAACTTTGGAGCATATGGTACTAGCAAGTATTTGATGAATATTAACTGTAGTTAATGGTAAACTGTAGTTATGTGGTTGTACTGTGTGACCTTTGAGGCACCTTCAACCAAGAGATTCTGTGATTAAAGAAGTGGCTTAATCTAGTTGTTTCTAGATCCCATCTTCAGACTGTCTCTCAAAAATCACATTTAATTCAGGCTATTTTCAAAGGAATGGACTGGACTAAGCAAGCCACTCATCCATATTTATACCAAAAGAAAGAGGTCACCTGCAGAGGAGTGGCCAGTTAGGACATATTTTGTCTCAACTTGTATCCTGTGACAGAAATGGAACTCAAGATATAAAAGACAGCAAATGTGATCTATGGCATCATGGAAGAACAGTCAGGAAGAAGCACTATTTTGTCCAACTGTGCAACAAATGAATTTTCTAGGTAAGTAAGTATTCTAAAACAGTGATAAATGTTTTTTATAGATCCAACAAACTAGAAGTTGCTTTATAGGATTTGATCAGTGTAATGAATTATAGTGGATCCTGAATGTACAAAGAATGCAATTCCCTGATGTTCATCTTGTAAATTTCCTGCCCTACTCCAGCCCCTGGCTCACTTAACCATACATTCTCCCCATAGGCCAAAAAACAAGATTGCTTGAACAGTGTATTTCCTGACTAATTTATTAAGATGGCTGCTTGGGTTATACAATATTCCCAACCCAAAGGCTACTCACTGGCAAGAGAAAATAATCCCTTTTTTAATTAAGAAGGAAAAAATATCAGACTGAATTCCAAGCTATTTGACCAGTTTGACCTGGTCTTAGACCTCATTCACATTTCCATGAGCTCAGAGGTGAACTCCAAATCCCACTTTAGGTTCAAGTTTTGTTTAAAGTACTGTTCAGGGGAAAAGAGTCATTTTTCTAGCTGTCCTGGAATTTGAATGTCAGTAAGGTGATAACCAGGTGCCAAAGTGATAGGCTGTTATAATATAACATGATCCAAAGTCCATTTATGCACAGAAGTTCTGGGCTTTGCAGCAAGAACTGAAATGTTGTGCATCAATTCCTATGTCCTGAATGTATCTTTTCCCCATGGGAAGCAGCATTTTCACAGGAATTTTGGAGCTGGGTCAACCAGGACCTGAAATTATATTTAAGTCCAGGGTCCCTACATTCCTTAAGGAGGCATTTGTAGCAACCAAATAAAATACCTTATGTAAAACAGTAAAACTTGTAGCAACAATATGACCATATAATCATTGTCACTTAAAAAAAAAACTGATCAGAATGACAGCACACCAGTAATTTAGCTCATGATGGAAACACTTCAATTTAATCTGCTTGAAGGCAGCATATCCTAGTTATTAAAAGCATCATCCCCAACAAGCATAGATCTTGCTTCAAATCCTGCCTCCTTCATTCACTGTGTGATTTTGGGTATAAAAGAGAAGTCTCAGTTTCTATAACTGTATCTTATGGAATTGTTATGTAGTTTAAATGTGAAAATGTAGTTAGAAGCTCTTATACTATTTGGCACACAGAAAACACTCAGCAAATACTTGCTGCCAGGATTTACCCATTCAACCAACAATTATGGAAAGTCTACAAGGGTCAGGGACTAAGAAAGGACTAAGGGAAACAGATAAAAAGAACTAAAAGCAGGATGACAATATGGTTAAAACATTGTTTTTAAGGTTTTTGTTTGTTTTTTAACTTTCATGTTCTTGGATATTTTCCCATTGGCCCTGTTTCTTCCAATGAAAACAATGGTAAGCCTCTCTAAAACTGGATGCCATATCTGAAATTTCTTTTGAATGGCTTTTCTAGTATACAATGATTACTTTGTGGTTGACTAATTTTTCTCTGCCACAGGGCAAATTTGAAGGTTTATGAAGTATATACTCAACCAATAACATAGCTAAGGCTCAGTCATACTTTCTTATATATTAGTCCTATCACTGCTGAGATCATACCATGGGCTCTGAAGAGATTGATAGGATTAGAGGACCTTTATGAAATTAGAACCTCTGAAGACTAAAACTCTTCCCACTGAGATGCTCTTACCCCAACAGAGACTTAACTTTTTCAGAACTGCTCAAGGTATCAGGGGTCAGAATCTCATCAGGATGTAGCTGCTAGTCTGTCCTCACTCAACAACTTTGTTGCTGTGACTCTAAGTACATGGAAAAAGTGTCATGGATTGGATTAAAAACTGTGTTTGTACACACGTATATGCATGTACTTGTACACATGTGGGCTGTGTGTGTGTATTTTTAAAGTTACCTACAGAAACATTCCATCTGCAAATGATAAAAGTGAGCCACAAAAAGATAATATAGAGAATTGCTGAATTAAAATGAACAATATATATAATTAAAATTAGTGGTTTAGTAAACCAGTGATATAATCCCATTGTCTTCTGAACTTGATATTTTATTTTTAAAAGGATTTTATTTATTTATTTGAGAGAGAGAGAGCAAGCATGAGTGGAGGGGGGCGGTGGGGAAGCAGAGGGAGAAGCAGACTCTCCACTGAGCAGGGAGCCCCACACAGGGCTAGATCCCAGGACCCTGAGATCATGACGTGAGGTAAAGGTAGACACTTAACCAACTGAACCACCCAGGCACCCCTTGATATTTTAATATTAACTATATGACTCAACTTGCTGTTTTACCTACATAAAAGCTCTGAAAATGTTGTCTTTGGCTCATTAGTTTGATCTCAAAAGAATTTTGAAACTAATTTCATTAAATTTTGAGCTGTGAATCAATTTTCTTTTTTTGACTTTGGATAAAACTTACATTAATTTTAATTTTTACACCATGAATACAATCCAGCATTGGCATCATCAGGTTATGACCCAGGTTACGACTTTAGGACTGAATATGTTTCTAATACAATTCATCTTAAATTTTTTTTGGAAACAGGGTAGGAAAGTGTTGGTTCCTGGGTTAGAATGGTAGTTCTGTGTTGTCACTGACTAATGATATGAAACCAACCAAGTCACAATTTCTCTGAGTCCCAGTTCTCTCACTAATAAAATAAGATTCACACTAATGAGTACCAAGGCCCATCCCAGTTTTTAAACTCTATGATTCTTTGTTTCAACTAATAGTTAATGTTTAGATTATCTGATGAATGCAAAATAAAACACGTTTTTACTTAAAAATTAATATAAGCATATATATACTTCAAGAAACTTAACTGTGAAAGAATATTTGAGTTGAGGGTTAGAAAGATTCCTTTAAAATACTTCATTCTATGAGCTAAATTCAAATAACTACTTCAGAAACTTTTATTTTTAAGGAACTGCTTGGAAGAAATAATTGTGTTAAGTACAGGCAGGATGACAAAGAAGATTTTAAAATCAGAAAGATCTAAATTCAAATCCTGTGTTCATGGTATCATCTTGGGGTAAATTATATCATCTCCTAGGCCTCAGTTTCTTCATCTGTAAAGTAGGAATAATATGTACCTCCTAGCGTTGTAAAGATTAATGAGACTTACAAGGCATCTAGCGTGATGACTGGTACAGGATAAACACTCAACTATAACCCACTTTTTCTTTTTCCTTTCTAAAAGTCTTTGTACTAAGGGCAAGAAATTCTTGTTTCAGTAGAAGCAAGAGTGAAATCAATAGGCTGTGAATCTCCTGAGTCTTGGAAGGCAATATTTCATAGCAGTTACCAATGTGCAATTTAGGGTCTTAGAGACTTGCATTCAAATTCAAGCTCTGTTACTTATTACCTTTGGGAGCATAGGCAATTTATTTAAGTTCTCTGAGATGCAGTTTTTCATCTGTAAATTGGTTATTATAAGGCTTAAAAGAGAGAATGCAGAATAGTATCTATATCCCATCATTAGAACTCAATAAATCGTAGCTTTATCTACGTATATTAGTTTATATTCTCCAAACTTGAAACAGTGACTGGAATAAAGAAGGAAATTAATGAATATTTCTGAAGGAATGACTAAGCAAATGATTGTTCCTCAGTTGATGAACAACACTGAGAATCTCTGTGTCTTCTGGGAGCAAGGCAGGCCCTGGAATCCCACAGCTTCCTACGGAAGGCATGTCATTTTCAAAGACATCTTTCTTGACATGAAAACAATGCCATGTAAACCACTTGTGTTCTTTTTATGGAACCAGCTGGGGATTCCTCGTGTTTTTTGTCCTCAGTTAGAAAAATCTTCCGTGACATTTTTCATGGGTGTGCCCCTGATTGTCTATAGCCAAACACCGGGGAGGTGGGTGGTGGTGGGGGGTGGATATGGCTAAAAACTTTGGGAAATCTGAAATAAAGGTTAGATCAGTCCCAGTGGGTATTCTTGAATTGGTTCCACAAAAAAGATCTAAAAATTGTTGTTTACTCATATAAATATAAGTTAAGAAATACTGGCACTTCATTAGATTTAAACAGCAACAATGACAAAATGACATTAGGGAATTTATACTTTGATGGGTATGTATCTCTAGAATCCAAAAATATGAATTCTATTATTAGAACATTTAAAATAAAATTGTATCATAATTTTAGACTGAAATTTAAAAAACAACGTGTGGGCTCCCTCTACTGGATCTTCAGACTGTAAGTGCCAGAAACAGGTTTAGTACCTTATAGCTACCTAATCAATTGGATTACTCATGGTTATGAAATTAACACAAAGAAGTGATGAGGATCCATCTCCAAATCCACAGTAAAACAGTTTGCCAAATAAAGAAGCTGAAATATAGCAAGCACTTTATTTTGTTTCGTTTTAAGTAGGAGACAGCAGATTTTTTGTTTTATGTTTTTAAAAGGAGGCATAGACTTTCTTCAGAGAAGGGTCACATGTGGTCCATGGTGCCTGTTGCCAGGGTAACCATGTCCTCTGTCTATACATGTCAAGGCCAGTTGCTTCGTTTGGAGACAATCAGATGCAAAGTTAATCAGAGTCAGGTCAAAGGAAACAGAAAATGCAAATTATGATGTTCACGCTGCTTCAGAAAAATTACAATGTGGTTATCCCACAACTCAACTTAGAAAAGTTCCTACTTTAATAATGAATTTCTTTAAATTTTATTAATATTACTGTCTCCTTAAAAAAATAGATTCTGGTAAATATATAAGCACTTCATGCCTTTGCATTGGGGACTTTCTCTATTTACTAAACTTGGAAGGAGATGTGAGGACAAAATGTTCTTTAATAAAATTAGAACTTTTCTCTTCCGAGAGTCATAAAACATTTATCCAAAACTCTATAAAAATATTACCCCTTTTAGTTTATACAGTGTTTCTGAATAAGGTTGTTCTTCTTCCTTTTTTTTTTTTTTTTTAATGCCCAATGATCCTGAATTTAGATGCTGCATTTAAAAACTGTTTGCTGAAGGAAGGCTATAATTAGTATAAGGAATATTGAATTCCACTTTGAGAATGGCAAGTTATTGGTTTGCTTTGTTTGTTTATATGAAGAACAGAAATAGAACTTATTGCAGAAGACGGGAGTTTCAACTATGACTTAATTTAGTGTAGATTTTTACAGCGAGACGCACATTTAAATATACAAGTGAGTGCTCATGTATTCATGAAAAAACACTGTTTTGTCAAGTGTCATGGACTTTACACTATTCTTTACTTTTTATTATAAAATTTCTAAACCCATAAAATTTTTTTAAAAACCTTATTTTGTAAGTATTGATAGTGGTTTCTATTTCAAAAATAGCCACAAATATATCAATATATTTAAAATTACTTCTTTTGTAATATCTCTGGAAAGGTAACCAAAACAATTCCTTAAGTTGAAAAGTCTAAGTAACTAGCTACAAGGATGATATAGTTCCTTGTTTTGCTTGTAAAGGTTAAGCACATATTTCCCCAAAGTCTTCATTTTTCATTTTCTCTCT
The DNA here is from genome assembly GCF_054177405.1 of Leptonychotes weddellii. Taxonomy (NCBI): domain Eukaryota; kingdom Metazoa; phylum Chordata; class Mammalia; order Carnivora; family Phocidae; genus Leptonychotes; species Leptonychotes weddellii. The sequence continues at coordinate 143,690,537 of NC_138372.1, forward strand.
TATGGTACATTATGTTACTGGAAATTTCAAAAAATCTTCATCAAAAAGGAGCGCATAGCCATTATAATCTTCCTTTCCTGCAGGGTTTCCCCTTGGGCCCACCTCTCAAAAGAGCTAGAGAAGCTAAGCAGAAAAGATGTATGTGGTAAAGATATGAATGTAGAATGAACTATGGATAGTCTTTTTTCTTTTAAGATTGATTGATTGATTTATTGATTGATTTTAGAGTTTGAGAGAGAGAGAGAGGGAGAGCAAGCGAGCAGAGGGAGGGGCAGAGGGAGAGAGCGAATCTCAAGCAGACTGGCAGAATGCAGACCCTGATATAGGGCTCGATCTCATGACCCTGAGATCATGACCTGAGCTGAAATCAAGAATTGGACGCCCAACTGACTGAGCCACCCAGGTGCCCCAAGAGTGTCTTATAGATACAGTGACCATATGCTCCATTTTACTGGAGACAATCTTGGTTGATGCCTGTTTACCTGGCATAATTATTAACTGTGATTTCATTCTCAAAAATGTCTGCTTTCAATGATAAATTATATGACTATCCTATTTACAGTATAAGTACTTCTGACTGCATTACCATTTGTTTTCTAGAACATCATTTCCAAATGTGCATTTACCTGAACTTTAATCTCTCCATATATCAGGAGTTCTACAGTTATCTGAGAAATGCTGCATACTATATGCAATAGTCTTCTTGGTGAGTCTAAGATACATTCACACATTTAAGGCTGTTCAATTTTGCTTACTCCAAAAATTCTGAAATTTTTGGACTATCATCAGCCCCCTCATTTTTTTGCATAATTCTTATTAATATAATGCAACATGGAGCTTTAACTATGCATAGTTACATGAGCATTGCAATAATATGATGCAACATGAAGCTATAACTATCCATAGTTACAAGAGAACTGAGTTCTAATTAGCACAGGATCCATTCACTATTCCTATACTTATTTTACTGCACCCCATCTGAAGAATTAAAATTGTGGGGAAACAAAGGTACCCACTAGAATGCCAGCTACAAGAATTCTGCTAGAGAATATCAAGGGTGCTCTAATTTAAAGTAAAAATTATTCATAAAGCTCATGTCTACAATGCTTAGCTAGAAATTAGATTGCATTTCCCCACACATTCCACCAAATCCAGTTCTTTATTTAGTCCTTATTATGTTCAAAGCACTAGTTACACACTATTTGAGGATGCATAACAGAAACTGTTGTATCCAGGGACTTAGAGCGGGTAAGACTCCTCTCCATTCCTGATATCTGTTCATTTATTGTCCATACCACTCATAGGCTTCTACCACACTATGTAATTTTTAATTGATTTTATTTACTCTTTATTTTCTGTCTTCTGAACTAAAATGTAAATTCCTTAAGAGTAAATGCCTTGTCTCTTTTATTCAAAGAGACTTTATTTTGTTTCTCTTAATTTATCTCAAACATTAAAAATAGTAGCACAAAGTCTAGGCTTAATCAATTTTTCTTGAATGAACAAATTAATGAATAAATGAATTTCTTAAGGGAACCCTTAGTCATGGGCCCTAGTTCATTATAGGCATGTTTTTTGAAGAATGAAGAAATGAAGGTATAAATGCATGAGAAAACAGGTATGTAGCTGGATCTCAGAGAAATACATAGATTGGAAAGTTATGCTAAGAATGAAAAAACTTGAATGTCATGTTAATGGTCTAGTTACCACTTATTGTGCAATTACTATGGGTCATGCACTGTCAGGAATAATATCAACACATTCCTGTAACAAACCCAAAAGGTAAATATTATTTGCCCCCTATTTTAGATGAGAACACAGAATCTTATGAAGGGTTAAGTAACTTGTCCCAAATCATGTAAAAGTTGTCAGTGAAGCTAGTCAAATCTAATAATCTCTGACTCCAAGATTTATGTTCATTATACTGCCTTTCATTAAGTGGTGGAAAACCATAAAGATAAGTGAGCAATGGAATAAAATCTTTGCCTTACGTTTTCATAGATAACTGCCATCACTACAAGTGAGAGATTATACAAATAAGAAATTGAATATGAGATCTTAGTAGGAGTTGGAATTCCAGCTCTGGAACTAAGAATTCAGGATGAGTTCATAGATTCCATAGTTGTGATGTCCAAGACAGTGGCTACTAGCCTCATCAGACTACTGAGTGCTTGAAATAGGACTTTAGTCCAAACTGATATATGCTCTAAGAGTAAAGTACACATTGGATATTAAACAGATGGTACCCCCCAAAAAGTAAAATATTATTAATGATTTTTAACTTATCACATGTTAAAATGATGATGCTGTAGATATGCTAAGCTAAATAAAGTATATTAAACTTAAATTAATTTGTTTCTTTACTTTTTGTAAGGTGGCTACCAGGAAAATTATACATGTGCCTTGTATTATATCTCTATTAGACAATTCTATTCTAATAAAAGAGCTCCTTGAATTCTTAATCAATCATGGGGGAATAAGCTTAGAATAAGTAGGCCTAGAAAAGAATCTTGAGAGAAACCTACATTTAGGGACTAGGTAAAGAAGGAGGAGATAGTAAAGGAGACTAGGAAGTGATCTAAGATGACAGTATCAAGAAGTAAACTTAGCTACATGTTGCAGAAAGGTCAGGGAGGATGACAACAGAGAAGAGGCTGTTAGATTTGATAATTAGGAACTTATTTATTTTTAGGACTTTTCAGAGTGGTTGTGGAAAAAGCTGGTTTTTAAAAAGGGGTAGAGGTGGGACTCAAAATACATACTTATTTAAGTAAATAGATGATGTGAACATGTTTATAAGTTTAATGGAGGGAAAGAGATTAAAGATTCAAAAGGAAGAAGAGATCATTGCCATAGCAAAATCCCATCATCAATTCTAGAAAAGTAACTCACCTAAGAAAAGAGACAGTATATTTTTCCATTGAAGCTACAGGGAAAGAAAGGAAATTCAGGGATTCACATAATTTTCTTTCCTACAATCTCTGAGTTGAAAGAGATAAGGTAATAGTCTGAGAGTGTCTAAGGTTGAGGCTCAACTTGTGAGCTTCAGAAGTGTAAGAAAGGCTTGGAAAAAAATATAGCAGCATATCATCACTGAAGAATAATAAAAGATTGGGAAGTGAGCAGTGAAGAGCCAATGGAGTTTGGATAGCACAAATACTCCGAAGCATCTGTTAACACAATGATGGTGCTTTCTCCGGCAGAGCTAAACTTTATGAGGCTTACGCAGGATTAGAAATTGACAAAGTGTGAATGAAAGACAAAGAGCCCCTTCTGTTGCTTGTGTGAGGGTAAATAAAATCGTAAACATGATGCCCAGATTAGATTAAAAGAAACTTCCAAAACCAGGAGGGGAGATTTTAGAGGCAGCCATTTTGTTGCACACACATCTTCCTCATCTGTCAACTGATCTCACAGGCATTTATGAGGTTCCAGCTCATCCTTGTGGGGTTCCAGTCAGCTGGTGATTTTCTCTTCTTGACTGCCTACCATGTGGACTTCAGGCTAGCACCCAACACAGAGACAGCTTTCAGGGACTTCACCCAGCCCCCACAAGTCAATTCTCTGTAATTAATCCTTTAACTCACATGATAGAGAGAGAGAGAAAGAGAGAGAGGGGTAACCTTCCCACTGTTTCTCCTTCTCTAGTTGAGTCCTGACTGATACAAAATTAAAAACCTAGGAAAAAGATGGCAAAACCCTGGAGTTCAGGAAAAAGAGATTTCCTTTACACATTCATTTACAAATTTATTCTAGGTACCAAAATCATGTCATGTAAGATATGAGTCTTGACAAGTGTTCATTAAAACAAACAAGTGAAATAAAACTGTCTGCATGGAGTAGAGAGGGGGCTCAAAGGATGATCATTGTGCTTGGCTGGATTTCAAAGGAATGCTGACTTGAGAGTGTGGTCTATTGTCTAGAACATACATTAGAACAAGAACAAAACCAATTTCTCCTTTGGCCCAAGATATTGAACAAGTAAAAGGAGAAACTGATGCTTGGAAGTGATTTTCAGGAAATGGTGTGGGATCTTGAGTTTTAAAACTGTAATTCCACTTCAAACATCACCTAGTCATTATCTATCACTACAAATCAGCTCGTTCTCTCATATTCCATGAACAGTAATTTCCCAAGTTCCTCAAACACAAATCTCTGCAATATTCTCTACTCTTTTTTCCCCCAATTTCTTTTAGCATCATTACCCGTCTTGCTGCCCTCCGCTACTACCTCCTTAATTGGCCACCAAATCCTGTTACTTCTATCTCAGTATCCTCTCTTGCGTGAATATCCTCCTTTGAAACTGTGCTGCCACTGCCATAAATAAGGCCATCACTGCTGCTCACTTGGGCATTTTCATGAGCCTTCTAATGGATATTTCTGTTCCCAAAGCTCATTTTCCTGCATAAATATCACTGAACCTCTTCTAAAGACATTTCAAACTCCTTATCATAGTACCTTTTCATTCAAGGCTCTGACAAGCATTTTCTACATTTCCCATCACTTCTATCTCCACTGGACTTCTGCGGGTCATTCCTAAATGACACCATTCCTTCCAGAACTTTGTGGCTTTGTATTGTTTCTTGGCTTAAAATGCCCTCTACAACCTTCTACTTGTGATAAATGCCTTTTACTTCTTTAAGAAAGGTTCAAGTTCTCCATCAGGCAAACTCGTCCTTGACCCCCAGAGCAATGCATGTGAATCTTCCTTTTGACACAAATTTCATGTTAAATAATAATTATCAGTTTACATAGATGCTTCTCATTTTGGTACTGTCATCTCCCGAGGGCTATAACAGCATGTATTAGTAGTGCTCTAGCCAGCACACAGGAATGGCTTCAGAAAAGTTTATTAAACAAATGAATTAAGGAATTAATTAATGAATATCACAGAGAACCATATTTCAAATGGAGGTTTACAATTATTGTGCAGGCCCTCAGCCTAGCCCACAGAAAACTGTTTCATCTATAGAATACAATAGTATAAATATCTTTCCCAAATACTCTTTCTTAGAGTATTGCAAAAAAGACAGTATTTCAGCCACTTAATAAGTTAGACCTATATTGTGGGCTGGCCCAGAAAACTAATCACAATTTAGACTATTGTTTCTATAGTTAAGAATATTCCTCAGTTTACAAGGAGAAGGGTCACTCCAGAAATGAGAGTTCTCCATCTACAGCCATGCCATCTGCTTGGTAAATAAGGAGAAAGAAATGGAGGGAAGAATGCTAGAAACAGCTTTTATTTTTGTTTCACAAGGCATGGCTACTGGGCCCTGGCATACAATGAGAAATTAAGCCTGTGATTTGAGGTGTACAACTTCCCTCACCATAATCAAGAATACTTTCAGGCTATGTCAGAGAAGTCGGAGAAATGGGATTCACAGAATAGCTCCTACTCTCTGGAATATCCCTTTCTGTCCATATAGTCTAATGCCAGCTGTGCTATTAACTTAAGCCATGGATATTTGTAACTCTGGTTACTAATATTTTAAGGAGTCCCTTTGAGTCTTAAATGATCAGAGAAATCACTGAATAAAATACTCTTGAATACCTCAAAAATAGCAGCATTTTCAACTAAGCAGTCATTTGACAAACTTTGGTTGAATGCTTACCATGTGCTAGCCAATGTACTAAGCACTGGGTATAGAGATAATTAGTCTCATGAACAAATCACCACCAGTCAATAAAAGTTTATTATACATGAAGTTATATACAGAAGTGGCAAAAATAGACTATTTCTGCCCTCATTAAGTTTATATGCTAGCAGGGGAAAATGTGTATGATTATAATGTGATTGATTTTTCAATAATTTAGTGAGTTTAAGCATCTTAGAAGCACAGAGAGGGAGCTCCTCATCCAGATGAGGGAGAAATGAAGGTGGGAAGGGCAGGTGTGGTGGACAAATTTAAAAATGACCCCCAAGGGGATGCCACCAAGATGGTTACATAGGTTATTCCTGACTTCAACCTACCACCCCCCATGCACACACACAGAAGAAAAACAACTAACATCTATTCAAGAACAAGACACCACTGAGAACTCCTAGGACATGGGAGTAAGGCTGAAGCAACCCCTGTACCATAGAGACCAAGACAGACTGGATTAGAAGGGTAAGACAAGTGGCTACACATTGACCACATCCCCTCTCCCAGGCCAGTGCAGTATCACATGGAAACAGCTGCCCTGAACTTTCAGTTCCTCCAGTGGGAAAAGAGAAGCCACAGGGACAACCAGTTCTCCCAGCATTGTGAGTCACTTCTTAGGAGCCCCTACTTAGATATTGCACCATGGAGATTGAAGGGGAATCCTCAGGGCTCAACTGCTGGGAATCTGACTGTGATGGAGAAGGGGGAGAAGCTGCAACAATCAGCACATGGATCTTGGCAGAGACCTGCAGTGCCCAAGTAGTAGTCCCAACCAGCAGTTTTGCTCATCTGAAGAACAAAGTTGGGGGTGCACTCTGACCAGAGAATGCAATGGGGTGTATATCTGTCTGATTTGGATCCTCAAACAAGGAGTTACGCTGTACCTAAAGCCTGATTTGCCTATTACATGGCAAGAAACTGACCACAGCCCCACCTGTTGGGGAGAGTGTCTTCCAGCCCCATCTATCTAACCAGAAGGACTGGTGACAACTCCTAGAAGCTATGCAAATCACCATGCTCAAGCCAAAAGGCAAGCGGGCAGAGCTGACTGCCCCCACAGCAAAACTAGTACCCACCACAGAGCACCCTTGTGCTATGCATAGCCAGGAGAATTAATTCATAGCCAAGGCTGAGGGTAGCTCCCAGTCCCTCCTAGCAGGAGAGCCTGTTTGGGAAATTGAGAGTAGTCTGGAGTAGCCTGGAGAGGCTCCATTCTCTCTAAGGCAAGAGGGCTGAGACAGCCCCATCCATATTGGAGAATGTCTTCTAGCACCATCTGACCAGAAGGCCTGGAAACAACTCCTGGAAGCTGTGCTGTCCTGCTTGACTCAAGTCAAGAGGCAGGCGGGCAGAGGCAATAATTTGCAGAACAAAGCAAGTGCCCTATTCCATCAGAGAACTTGGGATGCAAGTCATCTTGAGTTTAAGACAGCAAAGAGCTTTATTGACTTTAGAGCTGCTTCCCCCACTACACCTGGGCAGAGGATCTAATTCATAGCCCAGTTCATTGCTGAATAGAGCCTTCAGCCTGTCTAACCAGAAAACCTAACTAGAGCATACAGGAAGCTGCACAGCTCATTCAATAGCCCTACATACCGTAACACTTAAACAGACAGCACAGCCAGTGGTTTTCCCCATTTGTAGAACAAAACTGGTGACCTGACTTGGCCAGAGAATTCAGTGCATACTCTGACTTGATTTGGGTCCCTAAATAACAAACCGCAAAGGCCCTGAGTCCTATCCTGCTGCATTGCCAGGGCAGGGAAGCTAATTCTTAGCTCCAACTATTACTGAATATAGTACCTAGTCCTGACTATCTGTAAGCCTGAAGAGAGAATACAGGCAACTATGGAACCTATCCCTTACTTGGGTAGGGAACCAAGTCAGCAGTCGTATCCAATTGTTCTTAGTCAGTGGAACACTCCCCCTCCCCAATCCCTGTCCTTAAAGCTCAAACAGTTGCCTTGCCCCAAAACAGACCATAATAGCAGACTTCACCTGCCCAAGGACATTACCAGCAGACACACCTAGAAACACAAACTGAGCTGACTGGTGAAGAACTGTCTCTGCCAAAGCAAACTTATAAAGTCTGGAAGAGGAGCCCAATTACTCAAATGCACAGATACCAATATGAGGAATCAAGGATCACAAAAAATCAGGTAAATATAACACCACCAAAGAAACTAATATAGCTCCAATAACTTACCTTAAAGAAATGGAGCTCTATGAACTGTGAGACAAAGAAATCTGAATAATCCTCTTAAAGAGGTTTAGTGAACTCAAAGAAAACAAAAACAGACAACTGAACAAAATTAGGAAAACAATGCATGAACAAAATGAGAAGTTCAACAAAGAAATAGCAACCATCAAAAAATAAATAAGAAAGAAAGAAAGAAGAAAAAAATCCTTGAGCTGAAAAATATAATTGAACTAAAAACTGAATAACAAGTTTCAAAAGTAGACTCAAGTGTGCAGAAGAAAGAATCAGCAAACTGGAGGATAGGACACTGGATATTACTGAGTCAGAGGACCAAAAAGAAAAAAGAATAAAAAAGTGAAGAAAACCTAAAGTATTATGGGACATGAGAAGAAACAATATTTGCATTATAGCAATTCCAGAAGGAGAAGAAAAAGAGAAAGGGATAGAAAGTATATTTAAAGCAATGATGGCTGAAAACTTCCTGATCCTAGGAAGAAAAATGGACATCCATATCCATGAGGCCTAAAGAATCTCAAACAAGTTGAACCCAAATAGGGCTATATCAAGACACATTATAATTAAATTGTGAAAAATCAAAGACAAAGAATTTTAAGATCAGTAAGAGAAAAGAGAGAAGTTACATACAAGGGAAACCCATAAGACTATAGGTGGATTTCTCAACAGAAACTTTCCAGGCCAGAGAATGGAGTAACATATTGAAAATACTGAGAAAAAATAACTGCCAACCAAGAATTCTATACCCGATAAAGCTATCATTCAGAAATTAAGGAAGTATAAAGGCTTTCTCCAACAAACAAAAGCTGAAGTAGTTCATTACCACCAAAGCTGCCTTACGAGAAGTGAGTTCTTTGAGTGGAAGCAAAACAAAAACACTCATTAACATCATAAACACATAAAGAGGTAGTATAAATCTCACTGGTAATGGTAAACATATAGTCATACGTAAGTCTACAGTATGGTAATAGTGGTCCATAATTCACTTGCAATTGTAATTTAAATTTATTTTTTTAAAGATTTTATTTTTTTTACAAAGAGAGATACACAGCAAGAGAGGGAACACAAGCAGGAGGGAGTGGGAGAGGGAGAAGCAGGCCTCCCACCAAGCAGGGAGCCCGATGCGGGGCTCGATCCCAGGACCTTGGGATCATGACCTGAGCCAAAGGCAGATATTTAACGACTGAGCCACCCAGGCGCCCCTCTAGTTTAAATTTAAAAAGAAAAAATGAATGTAGTAAAATAACCATAACTGCAATAATCTGTTACTATTACACACACACACACGTAGATTGTAACAGTAATAACCTAAAATGTAAGTGGAAGGAGAAGTAAAAGTGTAGTGTTTACTAATCCTATTAAAGTTCAGTTGTAATGAGATTAAATTGGGTGTTTTAAGTTTAAGATATTTTATGTAAGCCTCAGGGTGACCACAAGGGAAAATCTTGCAGTAATTACACAAAAGAAGTGACAAAAAAGTGAAAGTATATGATACCAAAAAATATCAAAACACCAAAAAGACAGGAGGATAAGAAATAAGGAACAACAGATCTACAAAATAACCAGAAAACAATTCACAAAATGGCAACAGTAAGCACTTACCTATTGATAATTACTTTAAATATAAATGAATTAAATTCTCCAATTAAAAGACACAGAATGGCTGAATGTATAAAAAACAAGATCTAACAACATGCTGCCTATAAGAGACTCACATTACCTTTAGAGATACACATAGACTGAGAGTGAAGGGATGGAAAGAGGCATTTCAAGCAAATGGTAACCAATAAAAAGAAAGAGTAACTATATTTACATCAGACAAAATAGACTTCAAATAAAAAATGGTAAAGTGAGAGAAAGAAAGTCATTATACAATGATAAAGGAATTAATAATTCAAAAAGATATAACAATTGTAAATATTTATGTGTCCAACATTGAAGTATCTAAGTATATAAAGCAAAAGCTACCAAGGACTAAAAGTAGAAATAAATAAATAGCAAAACATAATAATTGAGGATGTCAATACCCCACTCTCAACAATGGATAGATCATCCAGAGAATAAATAAGAAAATAGTGGATTTTAACAACACCAAAAACCAAATGAACCTCACAGACATATACAAAACATTCTATCCAACAATAGAAAAGCAATATTCTTCTCAAGTGCACATGGAGCATTTTCTAGGATAGATCCACCTATTAGAACACAAAACAAGGCTTAGCAAATTCAGAAGACTGAAATCATATCAAGTATCTTCTCTGACTACAATGGCATGAAACTAGAAATCAATAATGGGAGGAAAACTGTAAAACTCACAAACACATGGCAATTAAATAACTCTCCTGAATAAACAGTGGATCAAAGAAGAAATTAAAAGGGAAATAAAAAAGTTTCTTGAGACAAATGAAAATGGAAACACAATATACCAAAACTTGTGGGATACAGCAAAAGTAGCTCTAAAAGGGAAGCTCATAGCAATACACACCTGCATTAAATAGCAAGAAAGATCACAAATAAACAACCTAACTCCATGCCTTAAGGAAAAGAAAAACAAACTGAACCCAAAGTTGGCAGAAGAAGAATAAAAAAATCTAATAGATTAGAGCAGAAATAAATGAACTAGAGAAGAGAAAAATAGAAAAGATTAATCAAACTAAGTTGGTTCTTTGAAAAGATAAAATTGACAAATCCTTAGCTAGACTAACCAAGGAAAAAAGAGAAAGGATTAAAATCAACAAAATTATAGGTGAAAAAAGAAACATTACAACTGATACCACAGAAACTCAAAGGATCATAAGAGGCTACTATGAAAAACTATATGCCAAAAAATTGGACAACTTAGAAGAAATGGAAAAATTCTTAGGAACATAAAACTTACCTAAACAAAATCAGAAATAAATAGAAAATGTGAAGAGACCAATTACAGTATGAAGATTGAATCAGTATCAAAAATCTCCCAACAAAGAAATGCTCATGCCCAGATGGCCTTATTGGTAAATTTTACCAAACATTTAAAGAAGAACTAACACCAATCCTTCTCCCAAAGAATCAAAGATGAGGGAATACTCCCAAACTCATTTCACAAAGCCAGCATTGTCCTGGTACCAAAACCAGAAAAGGGTACCAGTAGAAAAGAAAACTATAGGCCAAATCCTTGATGAATACAGATGTAAAAATTCTCAATAAAATACCAGCAAACAAAATTCAGCAGCATATTAAAAGGTTCATACATCATGATCAAGTGGATTTATCCTTGGGATGCAAGGATGGTCAATACCAACCCATGGGATTGGACAGATCACATTAATACAATGAAAGAAAATAATCACAAGACCATCTCAATAGGCAAAGAAAAAAGCATATGACAAAATTCAACATCCATTCATGAAGAAAACTCTTAAAAAATTAGGCATAAAAGAAACATATCTCAACATAATGAAGGTCATACATGACAAGTCCATAGCTAATATCATACCCAATGGTGAAAGGTTGAAAGCTCGTTCTCTAAGATCAGAAACAAGACAAAGGTGTCCACTCACCACTCTATTCAACATAGCACTAGAATCCTAGCTAGGGGAATTAGGCAAGAAAAAGAAATAAAAGGTATCAGAATTAAAGAAAGAAGTAAATTTGTTTGTACTTGCAGATGACATACTTTTATATAAAGAAAATTCTAAAGACTCAACAAAAAACTGTTAAATCTAATTAATAAATTCAGTAAAGTTTCAGGATACAAAATTAACAGTCAGCAGCATTTCTATACACAAATAACAAAATTTCTGAAAAAGACATAAAGAAATCAATCCCATTTATAATGGCATCAAAAACAATAAAATACTTAGGAATAAATTTAAGTAAGGAGGTGAAAGATCTTTACTCTGAAAATTATAAGACAATGATGAAAGAAATTGAAGATGGAAATAATGGAAAGGTATCCTGTGTTTATGGATGGGAAGAATTAATACTGTTAAAATGTCAATACTACCAAAAGCCATCTATGGATTCAATACAATCCCTATCAAGATCCCAATGGCATTTTTTACAGAAGTAGAAAAAACACTCCCAAAATTTAAATGGAACCACAAAAGACCCTGAATAACCAAAGCAATCCTGAGAAAGAACAAAGCAGGAAGCATCATATTTCTTGATTTCAAGCTATACTATAATAAGCTATAGTCATCAAAACAGTATGGTACTGGCATATAAACAAATAGATCAATGGAACAGAATCAAGAGTCTAGAAAGGAACCCAAGAAATATAGTCAGCAAATATTTGACAAGAAAGCCAACAATATTCAACAGAGAAAAAGACAGTCTTTTCAATAAATGATGTTGGAATAATTGGATAGTCACACATAAAAGAATGAAACTGATCCATATCTTATATCACTCACAAAAATGAACTCAAAATGGATTAAAGACTTGAATATAAGATATGAATCTCCTAAAAGAAAACAGAAGAATAGAATTCCTTGACATGTATCCTGGTAATGATTGCTGGATATGACACATAAAGCATAAGCAACAAAATAAAAAATAAACAAGTGGGACTACATCAAAAGAAAAAGCTTCTGCACAGCAAAACAAACAAATGAATAAAAAATACAACAAAGTGAAAAAAGAAAATTATGGAATGGGAAAAATATTTGTAAGCCATATATCTGATAAAGGATTAATATCCAAAATATATAAAGAACTCATACAACTCAACACCAACAACCAAATAAACAAACCAAATAACCCAATTAAAAAATGGGCAAAGGAACTTAATAAACATTTCTCCAAAGAATATATATGAAAGGCAAACAGGTACATGAAGAAATGCTCAACATCATTACTCATTAAGGAAATGCACATTAAAATCATAGTGAGATATCACCTCACACCTGTTTGAATAGCCACCATTGAAAAGACAAGAGATAACAAATGCTGGTATGGGTGCAGAGTAAAGGGAACCCTTGTGCACTGTTGGTAGGACTGTAAGTTGGTACAGCCACTACAAAAAACAGAATAGAGGTTCCTCAAAAAATTAAAAATAGAATTACGATATAATCCAGCAATTCTACTTCTGTGAATATATCCAAAGGAAATAAACATTAACTTGAACAGATATCTGCACCCATGTCTACAGCAGCATTATTAGCAATAGCCAAGACATGGAAACAACATATGTGTATCCATGGATGGATGAATGATGAATGGATAAAAAAGCTGTGATACACACACACACACACAAAAACACACACACTGGGATATTATTTGGTCATAAAAAATGAGGAACTCCTACCGTTTGTGACAACAGGGATGGAAATTGAAAGCATTACACTAAGTGAAATAAGTTAGACAGAGAAAAACAAATATGTGGAATTTAAAAAGAGAAAACCAAACACATAAAAAAGGAGATCTAACTTGTGGTTACTAGTGGCTAAGGGTGAGGGGAAGGGAAACTGGTGGAAGGTGGTCACAAGGTACAGATTTTCACTTGTAAGATAAGTACTAGGGAGGTAATATACAACATGATAACTATAGCTAACGTGGCTGTATGGTATATAGAACAGTTAAGAGTGTAATTCTTATTGAATTCCCATCACAAGAAGAACATTTTTTCTTTTTTTCCCTTTTATTTTTATCATGTCTAGATGAGAAGATGAACCTAGTGTAATCATTTCACAATATATGTAAAATCAAATCATCATGCTGTACACCTTAAATTTATATAATAATGTCCATTATTTCTCAATAAAACAGGGACAGGTGGTATTCTTGCCTTTTGGTATTCCTATCTTTGTATAATCTCATCCCTATGAGTGTGGGTGGGACCTGTGTGATGCTTCTAACCAATACAATATGACAAAAGCAATGGGATGTCACCTCCATGATTGTATCACTTAAGATTTGGCTTCTATCTTTCTAGCATACTCCCTCTATTGGATTCTTGGCTTGTACTCTTTGACAATATAAGTAGCCATGTTGGAGACATCCATATGTCAAGGAACTAAGGGCTTCTTCTTACCAATAGCCATCTAGGAACTGAGGGTAGCCTCCAGCCAATAACTGAAAAATAAATGGACCTTCCATCCAACAGGAGTCAAAGAACTGAATCCTGCCAACAGTGTAACCCAATGTAATCCTGCCAATGTAAGCTTGGAAGTGGATATTTCCCAAGTCTGTTCAAATGAGACCCCAGACTGATTGACACATTGGTGGTAGCCTCATAAAAGACAATGAAGCAGGATTCAACTAAGAAATGTCTGGATTATTGATCCACAGAAACCATAAATAATAAATAACAACAAAAACAACAACAATAATAATAAATATCAATGAATGTTTTTAAGTCACTGAGTTTGTGGTAATATTGTTATGCAGCAGTAGATAACTGGTACAACAAGTAAGACTTGAAGGAGACCGATGCCTGAGCTAAGTATTAAAGTATAAGACAAGAGGCATAAGGTAGTGAAAAGCACTCTAGGCAAACGGGACAGCATAACTAAAAGAACACAGACAGGAAGCAGTAGGGTTTGATAACTGCACAACTATTTCTATGTTACTGAACCACAGGTACAAAGCATTGAGTGGTGGGAGATAAGGAAGGAGAGGTAGTTGAGTAGGGGTTCCACTGTGAAGGATCTTTTGGGCTTGTATGTCATATTAATGATTTGGATTTTATCCTATAGATGACATGAAACTACTGAAATATTCAAGAAGGGCAGAGTTTTATGGAGAGTTTTATGGTTTATGTAAGACCACTCTGGAAACTATGTGAACAGATTACTTTGAGGATAACAAGGACCAAAGATGCCCTCCAGTTGACAAAATGTTCCTCAATGGTAGGTCAAGGTAATAAAAGATGAGGATTGGAACCATGTAAAGAATAGAAAGACGGTAACTGATTTGAGAAACAGTTAGCAAGTAAAATCAGCAGAACTTGGGAATTAATTGGCATGAAGGCATGAAGGGAAGGAAGAAGTCAAAGATGATAATTTGATTTATAATTTGGATAATCATTAGTGATGGTTACATCAACTAGGACAAAGAATGCAGGAAGACAAACAGCAGCTCCAGGAGGAAAAGGTAAATGGAGTTTTTTTGTTTGTT